>NC_059478.1:7575757-7878787 GCF_018139145.2 Gymnogyps californianus
TGATTTAATTTTTTTTTCCTCCTTTTAAATCATAAACAGTCCCGGTACAAGAAACAGTAGCTGTTATTGATTAAAAGTTCATTTGCCTTGTCTTTGCTGATGATTGATATTTGGGAAGGAGGGATAGAAGAAGGGAAGGGTGTTGTACTTTGGAGAGAAAAAGAAAATGTGTCACATGGTACCTGCATCTTAGAATAATGTTAGTGTTGGAAGGCGTACGGGTTGCGAAGAATAATAATTGTTTTAAGGTTCAGTAGATCCTGGTCCTTTTTGTGTGTGTGCATGTGTTTTAATGTGTCGGACGCGCCCTCTTTAAATAGCAGTGTGATGCAGGAGGGGAGCAAGGCAATTGCATTTCCAAATGGGATTTTTATGGCCCGTTGAAGGAAAGCAGCTACCCACTGAATAACACCGCGCAGTTTCCAGTGGCAGATTGTAAAGGCTTCCTTTCGTGAGCACGTGTGCCGTGCTGCTGAGCAGGCAGCGAGCGCAGGAGGTGCCACAGCACCACGGGATGCTCAGGAGCTGGCGGGTTCACCCTGACACCTCCGAATTTTTTCTCGGGCCCTGAAACCCCAAAGTGGTGCGTGAGAAACTGCAACAAGCTGGGGGTGCAGGATGCGGCCGGTGAGCTGCCTGGTCCCGAGCCGGGGCTGAGAAGGGCCAGGGTGGGGGATTGTGTCATCGGTTCCTTGCCCCAGGGATGGTGGGCATGGGTGCACCCATTGCCCTGGGTGCTGCTCTGCATGTGATAAGCCGGCAGCCTGCAGGTTTTATAAAATCTCTGACCTTCCAGAAGTCTCTGGTTTCAGATGATTTACATGGAAACCACACCGGGATGCTGGATGCCATTCGCTCTAGGGCCTTCAAAGCACTTAGACTCAATGGGGCACAAAAGGCATTTCTCGGTCAAAACATTTTCCAGGCGAAAAGGACGGATTCAGAGAAGGTGAAATTCTGTGAATTCATCTCCATTCCCCAAATTGTTGAATTGGGGAAGAAGGGAAAAAGGGAAACGCTTTGCTTAGACGTTTTCAAAGCAGAATGTTGCTGAGGTTTTTTTTCTTGGCCCAGTCTTTGGTGTCAGGACCTCCTTCAGTTTCAATAAAAAAATAAAATTCTTAAAAAAATATTTAAAACATCTGTCAAAACAGCAACTTCTCAGTAGAACTGAAATCTGCTTTTTCCAAGACTTTATAATTTGCTGAAAATATTTGTGGCAAATTTTCTTCCCAGCTCATTCCCAGTGCAAAATGCCTGTGAAGCGGCAGGGCATGAACACGCTGTGATTTGCAGAGCTCTTGGCCGCCTTTTCCCAGCACTTCTCTGAAGGTCCCTCAACGTGTGAAGAAACTGTGGCAAAAAAACCCAAACCAACAAATTTCCCAATAAAGGAGCACCGGGGTTGTGTCACATGTCCTTTCAGACTGATCTAATGAAAGTTTATTGATTATAAATGCAGATGTAGCATAATGGGAAGGTGGGACTTGTCTCCATCAGCTTGACTTGCTTAAAAGTTAAAGTCTTCATGGAGACGTTGCTGTCTCGAGTGTCCCTGCCCATCCTGGGGTTCACGTTTAAGGGTGATGGGGTGACTTGCTGCTCTCTCCCGTGGCAGCATGGAGCAGATCCCCGCGGGGGGATGATATTCAGGGAGACAGCTCTAGGATGACCCTGTCACGCATTACTCACCTAATGTCCCCTTCATTAGCACTGATTTACACCTCAGCACAACAAAAGTTGACCATACGCTCATTACAAACAGCCAGTAGCCCAGAGGGAAGCTTTCACCTAAAAGGGCAGAGTTAAGGGTATCTTAGCTTTAGGCTAAGGTAACTTTGACTTAAGCTGATTCATTACACGTTCTCTAAAAATTATTATGTCCATAAGGCAGAGGCATCTGTCATTTTATTACATTTCCCTATGTTTTGAATTAATTTGAAAGGAAAAGAGAAGAAGGGGAAGGCACTCCTCTGTCTGACATGTGGATGTTTTCTGGCCTGCTACCTGTGTAAGGGCAGGCTTCTTTACATCCTCCTGATTCTACTGCTGGCTTTCCCATAAACAACGTGCCCTGCCTACTATTCACTTACCCTGGGAACCCCATCCTGCTCTTCTGAAGCAGTTTATGGTGGCGAGAAGCAGAAACCCATCTGAGCCACAGATCCGGAGCTGAGGTCCCTCCAGGGACCAGATCTGCCCTCACCCCAGTGGTATCGGACAAGGGGGCAGATCCTCTGCTGTTAAAATTGGTTATCGACAGCAATGCAGCCACACTCATTTATAGGAGCAGGGGTTCGGCCCCATCAGTTCACAAGCCTGAATGTCTTCCAGTTTAGATGATGCAAAATCCCAGCCCACAAGGGTCCAGGGTCTGGGATTTTTCAAAGTAGGACAAATTGGACCGAAAGAGCTTGGGAAGACCCCTCCCCTCCAGCTCATTAATGACTTGTGTTAATTACCATTAACCCTTTCCTTGGCCTGGCATCATCCCCAGCGCCTTTCATCCCACAACACCAGGATCGCATCCACATTGCAACGTCCCTTTGCATCCAGGATTGCATCCACGTTGCAGCGTCCCTTTGCATCCAGGATTGCACCCTTTGCATCCACCCACCCAGTCACCCCCAGAGACAGAGCAAAGCAAGGATGAGAGATCCCACCTGGCAGAGAGGTCTCAGTCCTACAGGCAGGCACGGGACCTGGGCAGGAGTGACAGGGGGACAAGTGACACAGGCGAGCCACCCCCTCCGCAAGGCATTTCCCCATCGCTGCCCTGCACCGAAGGGGCTGGTGTTAAACCTGACCTGCCGGGACATCACCCCCCGGCTCCCTCCCTTCTCCCTCTCTGGAGGAGATGGAGTTTCAGGCTTTGCAGCACACGCACCCGTGCCAAATCCCCTCTCCAATGCAGGCGTTCCTAATCATGCATAAATACGGCAGTGGATATAGCCGTCTGTGTTGCTCCAGAGAGAGCCTTTGATCCTGGATTGAGAGCTCATGTTTCAGGTGTTTGGGCAAATCAAAAGTACAAAATAGAAACTCCAAATTGCCTTGTAATTTTTAAGAGGCAGATCAGGAAGACACTGCTCGCTGGATGGGGAACAGATGTCTCTCCACCGACTTCACTGCTGTCCGGAGCCGGGAGGCAGCGCGGCTCCCCTTCCCATGGACGCCTGCGAGCAGAGATGGTTTGGGGAATGTGTCTCAGAGCTTTATGGATCCTGCCTGGGGAGGGGGCAAGTCTGTCTGTCCGTTCAAGCTTCGGTTCAGAGCTAGCCCTGCCCTCCTGCTCCTTTTCACCTATGGTTTTTTGGGACCGCAGCCCATCGGCGCAGCAGCAGCAGAGCAGGCCCTTGCCCCAGGGGCTTCACCAGAGAATCAGGTCCACCTGGGGAGTAAATCAACTCCCTGTGAAGCAGGGGGGGCCGGCAGCAGGATGGTCCCTGGGCCAGGCACCAGGGAGAGGCTGATGGAGCCACCTGAGGGATGCTATAAAAGGGGAGGGAGCAGGGGTTGTCCTCCCTTAGCTACAGCAGTGGTGGGAGCTGGGGGAGGATGGGGTGAGGAGGGCTGCAGCCAGCCTCCCCAGGGAGGGGAGCAACCTGTTTAGGGAGTGTTATGAATTATTTCCAGTGTCACCTTGTGGGCTTTGCCTTTCTGGAAGAGGATGCGGTGTTTAGAGATGCTCTTGTTTGAAAGCCCCCTCCACCAGCCAGGGAGGATGCAGAAGGGGCACCCCACGGCAGGGGTGGTCCAACGGTGCCTTGAGGATGCAGGTATGTGAAGTGGGGGTGCACCGAAGGGGACAGCTGGCTGCCTTAGAGGCAGAAAGTGTATGGGGTGATGTGCCTGGA
Source organism: Gymnogyps californianus (assembly GCF_018139145.2). NCBI lineage: Eukaryota > Metazoa > Chordata > Aves > Accipitriformes > Cathartidae > Gymnogyps > Gymnogyps californianus. The sequence continues at coordinate 7,579,615 of NC_059478.1, forward strand.
CCCCATTACTGCTTGGTGATTGCCCCCCACGCCAGCAGCGGTGGCACAGCCTGGTGACCATACGGTGCCCCAGAGCTGAGCCTGCTGAGCCCCCCCGGGGTAAGCCCAAGGCTGGCAGCTGGCTGGGTGCTCCAGCAAGCACGGTGCCTAATTCCCTTCGCTTTTGTGCCTTGGCTGGATCTCCAAGCCACTTGAAAGGCGCTGGGGCTTGTGCTCATTGCTGCCTGAGTCAACGGAGGAGGCAAGCAGGAGCCTTGAGGTTAGGGCAGAGCCTGTGAGTCATGGCTGCTGGAGCCGCCGGGGCAGCAGCCAGGTGCCAAGATGCTTTTTGACAGAAAAGAGCAAAAACTGCATTTGGCATTGAGAGAAAACGTGAGCAGGGCCAGACCAAGAGGCTGCTTAGGGGATGGGAGGGGACAGTTGTGTTTTGCCCCGAAGGCTGGTGACCAAGGGAGGTCTCAGTACCTGGACAGTCCTGAGCTCTGTTGGTGTGGGAAAGGGCTTCCTCCTCCTCTTCCTCCCCACTGAGCTGCTGCCGTGGGCAGGTGGATGCATGGGGACCTGCTCCATCCATGGGGCTGGCCCTTCCCAGGCAGAGTAAGTCAACGTTTTGGAGAGAAATGGGATGCGGGGGAAGATTTTCCAGCAATAGCGGTTATTTTCTTCCCTTTCCCTGAAGCTCTTGGCTGCACTGTGGGAAACACAGGTAACTCCACAAGACACGATATGCACTGAATGACCCAGCACAGAGCAATGGTGCCTGAAAGCAGGGGCTGGCCTCGCTGGTGCCAGGGCTGATGCTGCGGAGGGGTGTGAAGGTCTGCGTGGAGGTGGTTCATGGCCAAGCAGTGAGCAAAGGTCTTCTCTGCTGGGATTGGGTTGTGGATGGGATGAAGGGAGAAACCAGCTCCTGGGACTGGTGTTTTCTCTGGGAGAGCTGGTGGCCATTAGCACTGTGGTCCCTGGGTGGGCTTTAAGGATGTGTTGGGAAGCCAATGGTGGAGGGTCGATCCCAAAATATCCCCAATTATATCAAAAGGGTGTCAGATGGAGATTCCCAAGCTAGGCTGGAGAGGAGCACCATCAGCCTTGTCCCCAGGGTGGTACGCACTGCTTGGTGTGTTGGGGAGCTTGGGTCCATCTTGCTGGACCGTGGCACAGTCGTCCTCTTCACGCTGGGGAGACCCTCTCTACCTATTGCCCTGCAACTCTCCACCCAAGAGAGGTGTTGTGTTGTCTGCAGCCCCCAGAGCATGGGATGGATCTGCTCATGCTTTGGCCTTCAGTGTCTGTGATTTATGCTCCGGGCAGGAGGCCTGTCACTGAGAGTACAGCTTGGCCACGATCCCTCGGCTGGGAGCAGACCGAGTGTCTCAGCCATGCCGAGTCTGACCTCAAGCTGACGGATGCCAGCTCCAGGGCTGCGTTTGTGAGACTTCAGTGCTGTGTTCCCCTAAATCCTCCTGAGTGTGGGGAGGGGGTGCGGGATGTGATGGGACAGCTGCTGTGAATTAGTCCCCTCTGCTAAATTGCCTCTGAGCCCTCTCCCTTCCCCCTCCCCGAAAGGCAAGCTGCAAACCCCTCTGAGTTTATGATCTGTGAGTTCATGCAGCCTCCATTAATTTTATGAGTAGATTTTCCTATATCTACTCTCATATATCAGCCACAGGAGCAGGAGGTGGTGGCGGCGAGGGAGCATGACGTAAGCCCGCTCTGACACACATCACTGCTGGGAGGGAGGGCATGCGAGCACCCGGCCTCGATGTGAGCACCAGTCCTGCCTCCGCCAGCCTTCCCACCTTCTCCTGCTGATGCAGGGAAGCTTTGGGGCTCCCCATGCAGAAGGGGACACTTCCGAAGTCCCTGTGGAGGAAGAGCAGCTTGTTGCCTGAGGAGCTCTGGGAAGGGGCACTTGATGCTATGGGGTGAGGGTTGTCCTCTCTGGTGTCCCATCCTGCAGGATGGGGGGGTTATGGAAACCTCCATCCCTATTCAAATTAGGATGAGAAATGGGAGAAGACATAAATCACTCAGGAAAGCAATAGAGCTGGGAACCTGAAAGGCTCCAAGTCCTAGAGCACACATCGCTGAGCTAAGCCTCCTCTGAGCAGGGCCAGCTTCTGGTCAGCAAAAGTGGTGTGACTTGTCCATGCTGCGTTAGTGCGGCTTTAAAAAGACTGAGGTATAGTGGGAAGCTGGGATGATGTGTTGAGTCTGGGGTGTCTGCAGGAGGTGTGAGCTGGGGACTGCCATGGGAGCCATATGGGTGGCACAGGCTAGCTTACCTTCCTTGGAAAAACTCTTTCCCCAGTGGATAATGAGAAGGGGCTAGAAAAATGCCTCTTTTCTGCTTTAATTTGCCCAGCCTAGGCAGTGTAGGTGCCTCTGGCATGCAGGGAGCGTTAACCATCCCCAGAGCCCCTGGGGGAAATGGGCTGCATGGGCAGAATGAGAAAGGGACGTAAACCCCCAGACCTCCCTATAAACTTGCAGGGTAATTGGCAGCATTGCACTTGCTATGAAACCCAAGAAGGAGCTAAGTCCTCAAACAGGGGAGAGCTTTGGGAGGAGGGTGCAAGGGAGCCTGTTGGAAACCCTGGTTGTATTTCAGGCTCAGATTCTCTTTTGCTTTCCCCTGGGGACCAGCTGCTTGTGTGGCTCCAGCCCAGGTGGGACTTGTTCCGCCTCCTGGGGAGGAGCAGCCAGGGATGCAGGTGTGGACCCCTGATGTGGGTCCTAAGCCCTGGGAATTGCCCAAAAGTCCTTGCCTGAAGCTTTGATTCCTCAAATCACTCCATGTCTGAGCAGGCTAATCCACCAGTAAATGCAGTTTTAAGTTTTTTGGCAGTACATTGTGCTCGCTGAGTTGTTGCACGAGGACTGTCTCACCACGGGGCTGCCAGAAGCTTGGGGTGGGCTGGGGCTGGGCTGTGCAATGGGGCAGGTTATGGGGCTGCATCCACAGAGCTGGGAGAAGGTGCTTGGCTTTGCTCTGTGGTGTTTGCCTGTGCCAGCTCCAAGGTGGTGGAGAGCCTTCTCCATGCTGCTGGAGTGGAGGGTGTGCAGCTGAGACGAGGCTGGCTCTGTCCTGGGGCTGCCAGAGACTTTTTTCCAGCAGCGCTTTGTTTCCACTGATTACCAGGGTCACTTTCAGTGACATTTTTTGATGATCTGGTCATTCTGTTTGAACAAAACCTGACCATTTTTGTTCATCTCGCCAGCACTTTGTATCTGTTTCCCAGTTGGCAACACTTGGGAATTTTTTAGCAACTTTATGTTGAAAGACTTTGGGGATTTTTTTTTTCCCCAGGATCAATTTTGCAGTGGAAAAATCCCATTTTTCAGCTACCTCTGTGCATTGACTCTGACAGAGCACCCTCTCCCAAACCAACAGTAACCAAACCACAAAAATTGTTCTCAAAGAAGCAATCAAAAGGAAAGAAAAAGGCACTGACCAGGATCTCTTTTTCTTTCTATATTCTGAGAAAGCATGTGAATTATCCTGCTTCCAATTCTTCCCAGAACATCGTAGTAATGTTACAAATTTAGTCATAAAGCTGCGGTTGAATTATAGTTATCATTGTAAAACAATAATAACTATGCAGATACTTATTATGGTGCATTAAGTTACAATGATAGTAAATCTGTCATAATAACCATGGCAACTCTCTTAGCCACGCAGTAGGGATCCTGCGATGTTATTGATAAAATCTGCTGAACTCTGCTGTCTTACCCTCCGCAGAGCCGCTGTACCGTTTTATTGGAAATGGTGATTAAATGATGCAAACCATATCTCCCCCGGCAGTCATTTGTTCTCTTCGTTTGCGTGAAGCCCCGAAGATGAGGCATTAAATGCTCTGTCACTTAACACATGGGACCAGTGATAATTGCAGACCCTGGGTGAGACTCGCCTCTCCGGGAGAGCGGTTTGTAGGATCGGCTCAGGCCGAAAGGAACGGGGCAGGGGGTAGGTTTGGCTTGCCGAGTGCTTTTTTGGGGATGGCTGGTGTTTGGCTGGGCTGCATGGGATTTCTTGTCTCTGCTGCTTTGGGTGCTGGGGTGGGCTCTGTGGCTGGCCCAGGGGTAGCTCTGGGGGGGGGCTGGTGCCTGCACCTGAAACCAGGGAGGTACCCCCCCAAAACAGCACAAGTGCAAGCACTTGGTCTGGAAGATGCTGAGCCTTCCTTCAGGCTGGAGATGGTTAATGGTGCTGGGCTGCCTGGGCCAAAGCTGGGAGTGTGCTGGAGGCAGGTCAGCGGCGATGGGCTGACTCAGGCTGTGGTCGGGCTCGAGCGCCCAGCGCCGGGACTCGCATCATGCGGCTGCTGCTCTGACATGTTTTATGGCCCTGTGTCGTCTTACTCCTGGTCCTGTCCAGCCCTGCCACTGCCAGAATAACCCACAAGAAAGGCTGTTCTCATTAATTTCCCTGACTTGTTTTGGGGTGAGGGAAGATCACACTTCTTTGGATGTCTCTGGGAGCCAAACCGCAGTGGCTCCTTCTTAGTTTCCATCAACCTCATGCATATGCAATCTTATACAAACGTGTGGGGCGATGCCAGGGTGGGCACTGGTTTGCCCAGGCAGGGATGTACATGGAGGCATCAACAGCTTCCAGCACATCCTGGTCCCATCTGTCCAGGCTGTGACAGCTTGGAGAGACCCACCTGCAGTCTTTCCCACTCTGTCCTGTGACAAAGTGGGGCCATTTTATCCTAGAACAGACTTCGGGTTTGTTAACCTGGTTTCCCAAGGACTCTGCGGACTGCTGCTTTTTGAGGCTTATGTGAGGTGAGCATGGCAGAGGGCTGCCGTTGGCAGAGATGTGGGAGCCAGCAAGCTTCTGGGGTGGCAGGAGGCTGCCTTCGTGCGGGGCAGGGGGGTCCTGAGCTCAGCCCAGCTGTTTTAGCCAGCAGAGAAGCCGCATGACTGTGCTGGGCTCCGCTTGAGCTGCGGCACGGCTGGCTCTAGGCTCGGGGACGCGCTGGCATGTGCTGGCTGCTGTGCCCGTGGGTGATGTGGGCTGCCTGGGGCTGAGGACCCAGTGGTGAGGGCGCACTGGGGAAGAGGCGTGCTGGGGCAGGCTCCGTCCCGTCCGCCTGCCGTGCTGAGCTGGCTCTTGCTCCCTCACCCCCGTCCTCCTCCCTGCCAGCGCTGCCAAAAATGGGCATGTTTCTCCTTTTGTCATTTTTCCATTGTAATGTTTCATGCTGGTTTAGGAAAAAAGGCTAATAATTTATCACTGTAATAAGGATTTTCTGGCTGAAGAAAAGCCCATTAAGGTCTTGCTGAGTATAGGAACCCAAGTTTTGTTGTGAGTGTTTATATTTTCTAATTACTCACAGATGACTCCAATTGTGTCAGTGTGCAGCTGGGTATTGGATTGTAAGTGCTAGCTGGTTTCTGCCCCATTTGTTTACTGGCTACTCCATGCAAGTCTGCCACGGTTGGGAAGAAAGTCAAAGAGTTTGTTTGGAAAGGAGAGAAGATGCTGGGATGTGTCAGCCTTACCGAGCTGCAGTGGTTCTGCAGGATGCTTTCAGTGTTTGCTCTTCTTTAACCACCCTCTTTGCCCCAGGAAGGGACTGTCCAGGATCTGCTGCTGTCTGAGCGTAGCTGGTGTAGGTCAGTGAAGTTGCAATGAAATGAGGCAACCTCAGCTCTTGCCAGGGAGAGAGCTGGCCCTTCTGAGTAACACTTACTCTTTAAAATATAGTGATTTTAAAAGAAAAAAATTTCCTTGAGGAAAATGTTTTGTTCATTTTTGGGCCCCAAGTATTCAACCAAACTCACCCTAGGCTTGCACATAGTGCTGGTGGGGCATTTTCAGTACTTGAGTGATTTTATTTAAATCCTAAGTTGGGGGAAATGTGTCTCGGTGTAAGACAGCTTTCTCCATCCTTACACTGGGGAGTTTCGCAGCCTTATGGGAAATGCGTCTGGATCCCTGTACGTACCAGCAAAGCAAGTGCTCTCAGAACCCAGTGCTTTGAGGCCACTGGCAGGGGGTGGGAATAGCTCCCATGGGGTGTTGGGATGCTTTCCCCATCTGAGCATCGTGCTTGCCTTCGCTCATGCAGGTGAGCGTGGATTCAAGAGGTCAGTGTAAGGCATGTCGAGCGGAGGTAAGGGCTGGCAAAGGACGATCCGGCAGGATGGAGGCTGAGTCCTTATCGCTCCTGTTCTGCAGCTGGTGACCATCTTCCCTTCCGAGTTGCGCTGCGCTCTGCTCCCAGAGACCCTCTGCAAATTTTGCTTTCGACTGCTGGGATCTTTTCAATTTCGTGTAAGGATCTGTGGACAGATTTTATCTTTGTTCGTTGCTGATTGGAAACTTATCAGTATAATTACACAAACATATGTTTTATAGGTTGTGTATTAACACTATTAAATGGCAATCTGGTATTTACTGTAAGTTATATTAACTGTTACTGATTACTATTACAACAAATGCTGACATAATTATTGAATGAGGGCCATTTTAAATTGCAAACTCCCTATATATGCCACTGTGCAATATGTCTCTCTATTACTGAACTGAGCAAAGGGACTTCAAGTATCCAGACTCCTTGATGTATTTATGTGGCTAAAGGCATGATGGATTTCATATGTTGCAAAATCTGAGCTTTCATTTAAAAATAACTGAGCTCTCCAGGTTGCCAGCTTTGCTCAGTGCCCTCTTTCCTCCTTACATTGGGCATCAGGAAACCCCCAATAGCCAACACACCTTTCACAGTGCCTGAACTCAACCAATGTTGTGTGGGTTTGGGGGGGGTTTTGTTTTGCCCAAGTCTGCAGACACAGTCTCAAGGGCTTTCAGCTCTCAAGGCAGCTTTCCACTGCACGGCAAGGGCACGGAGACAATGTGCCATGGACAGGGGATATTGCCACAGAGCACGATGGCCTCATCCTGCCATCGCCATGGGACTGTTTTAAGGTTGGGATCATCCTTGAGGTGAAATGTGTGAACGTGGGGATTGCTGTGGTGTGGCACTTCTCTGTAGAGGTACCCTTGGAGGAGCCTCAATGAGATGCTGCTTTCCGTCAGGTCTGATGGGGAGGGAGGTCAGGGAAGCTGGAAGGGTTTGGTACGTCAGGAGAGCAGACGTTTGGGAGCTTGTTAAATCGGGGAAGGGGGGGAAGAATATTGGTTTTATAAAAAGGAACTCTAAAGGACTCAGGATGCAATAAAAGCTCCATTTCCAGCTGAGTAGATTGGGTTACACTTTGGGTTGTGGAGCTGGGGGGAAAAATAATCCTGTGCCTCTCGTTTGGATGTGTGTGCCGGGATGTCTGTGCAGAGATGGGGCATGACCTTCTCCTGGGCTCATCAGGGCTTAGAGGGAGATGAGATCCGGCGGCTGGAGCTGGTCTCAGGATCTCTCCTGCTCCACCCATGTGCAGGATGGCAGCAGCGCAGCCTCCGATGGCTGCTTATTAAGGAATGTGCCTTTGATGATACAGGGCACCTGGGAGCACTAAATAATGACTTATAATGGGCCATATAAAAATAAAGACTCATTTTGTTCTGGCTGTGGCTCACAAATAGAAGTTATCATCTCTCCAGCTCTCCGAAGGGGCTGGGAAGCCTTTGCTGTCTTAGCAGTACAAAACCTTGGGCCGCAGGATGGGAAATGAGGGGGACTCAGGTCTTGTATGCTGGGGCTGTGAAGCCTTGAATCTCTGTTTTGAAAAACTTTCTCCCTTGCTGGCTCTCTTGGGGGAAGATGGGTCTTGAGGAAGAATCTCCTGAATGCTGTGCTGGTCGCCCAGCAGGGACCTGTGGTGGGACAGCCATTGTGGGTAACTCTGTCACAGCTGTGGGAGCTGTACGAGGCTGCTCTGCTGGGGAGCTCGGGAAAGCTGCTTCTCCCCATGGTTTTCCTGGCCGTGGGATAGAGAAGATGACTGAGGCAAGCATCATCCATCCAAGCATCCCGTCCATTAGGATGCCTTGCCTGAAAGCGATGCGGAGGGTAAGGAGTGAGCTTGTGTGCAGTTTAACCACCTGACCCTGGAGCACTAAGGCTTTGCTTGTCTAGTGGAGACCTTCCCTGTAGGGCTGGCTTCTTTAGGTGGCCGTGATAACTGGCTTTGGGTGTCCTTGGCCAGCTGCAGGGGAAAGGGCTGCGTGGAGAGGCAGCTCAGGGCGGTGAGGGGGTAATGGAGGAGCAGCCCTTGCCACCGTGGGAAGTCATCTCTGCTTCACATGTCGGTTTGGGAAATCCTCTCAGACCAAATGAACCACAAAGGGGGAAAGGTCCAGCACAGCAGCGTCCTTAGGATGTCCCCATCCCGGCCCAGGGAAGGAGCATCCAGCTTCTGTTACCCCTAAGGTTTGCCCTGCCCAAGATGCATTAAAACCACAGCTTGTTGTGTGCATGCTAGTGCTGTAAACTCATAGCTGGCTGTGCTTATCGTGTGTTTCTAGTCTGCTTTCCCAAGAAAATGAGTCTCTTGCAAACAGCTTTCTGCCTGTTTTTCCCTTTTCCACCCCATAATTTGCTTCCAGATTTGACCCACCTGACAGCGAGGCAGAGGTTGAAGATTTCTATGAGCTTTGTGTGAAACATGAGGCAGTGAGCGGAGCGATGCTGGGGATGTCACCACCAAGGACAGGCTGGCATGAGAGCTCGGCATTCATCAAACACCAAAGCCCTGCGGTTTCAGTCTCTGGGTGCTGGCTGTTGGGGCTGGGAAGTGATGTTGGGCTGCTCTGCCTTGAGCAAAATACAGCCCATGGAATCCACATAAGCACAGGCAGGTGCTAGTTGCTCTCAAGGTGAAAAAGTTAGTAAATCAAGGGGACTTTACTGCCTTTAAGAAAAAAGCTGCTTCCCTGCCTGCATCTTCCTCTCTGGAGAAGCATTAAGGTGTACAGAGCAGACCTGCAGGAGAAGAGGACCTGCTGGCTCGGCTGTGGGGTTAGGGCATTGCCTGCCAGCCCTGAGGGCTTGCTAATTGAATATTTTTTACATTTAATAGGAGCAAAGAAAGGCAAATAGTCCATGAGGAGAGTCCCACAGCATATACTATTGGAATAACAGATGGAAATATTATATTTTTTGAAACATTCTTGCTGCAGAGCTGCCTCTTTGAAGTGTGTTTGAGCAGAACACACCGTGCCAAGAACAGGGAGAGAAATTATTCGTGTCAGCAGAGCTGGGAGCTTGCGTGTCCCAGATGCTGCAGAGCCCAGCACACTGGGCCACTCACCCTTGCCAGGGAGGGGTGGAGGGGACAAGGATCCAGCAGGACCTGTCCTCTGCAGGCAAATCCACCGGCTGTGCCCAGGTGAGGTGGTGAATATGGGGCTTTCCAGAGACGTTACTCCCTGAGCGTGGTGCTAATGGCCCCTGCTCACTAGCAGTGCTGCCTGATTACATTTGCACTTATACTTTTTTTTTTTCCCCCCAATGATAAATGGCTTTTTGGGGAGGGGAAGGGGAGAGGATTAAAGGTTTGTGGGAACTTTCTCCAAAAAGCATAAGAGCTCAGCTTTGCCTTCCACCTGACACTCTTGTTCTTGGAATGAAAAGTTTCATATTCAGTCAATTTGGCAGAAATTAAAGAGGGAGCAGGGCACCCACAGGGACCTGCCCAGGGATGTGGCATTAAATCAGGTGCTGTGAGGAAGAGGTGAAGAAAATGGTGATGGAGGCAGGTTGCAAGCATTCGGCACCGCTAAGGGAATGGGCAGAGAGCTCTTCAACTGGGGAAGTGCCCCATCGCCCGGCTCCCACCAGGGTGGCTCTGCAGAGCTGGGGGACACCCAGCACCAAGTGCCCGGGCTCAGAGCCAAGGGAGCACCATTGCTGCTGGGCACCAAGGGCATGGCTCAGTCTGCCCAGTTAGCAGGGAGAGGTTTGGGTTGGAAGAAGCTTCCCCCAAAACACGCAAGGGAGGAATAAAACAAGGTCAGGCAGAGTGACAAGGCTTTCAGCTCTGTTTAAGGGGTCCCTTTGGGTGAATAAATACTGCTTTGATCTGCAGAAGCTTTTTCCAAGCCCTGGCTGTGGAGGAAGGTGGCTCTTGGTGCTGGGCTGGTGGGTTTGCTCCTGAGATGCTGGCAGAGAGCTCCAGCCCTGGGTGGTCCTGACCTCAAAGCTGGTGTCCTGGGAGGGCTATCCTGTGAACACACCATCCTCCTGCTCACCAGTGTGTGCTGCAGTGTGTGCTTGGTGCCTGCTGTCCTGGGCCTGGCTTGGCAGTGGGCATGGCTGGTAGAAGTGTAGCTGTGTCCGCTGCACCAAGTCAGGAGGGAAATGGGGTCCCTGGGTGGGAGAGGAACAGGGCAGTGCCTTTTCTTGGGCATGTTAGGCGGGCAAGCACTCATCTCCAGGGTGGTGGAAAGCAAGGGAGGCTGAAGCCCTGGGTGGGCTGTAACAGCCCTGCCTGGTACACAGCAAACCCATGCTGAAACCAGAGGCATCTTTGCTCCTGCTGGCTGGCACCCGGGCTCTCTGGAGCAAGGAGAGCTTTGAGGTACTAAACTTATTCAGCAGCTCAGTCTCCTGGGGTTGCAGGGTAAATGCAAAGGGTTTCAAGGCAGAAGCAGCCCTGACACTTTGCAGCTTCTGCTATTCCACCCTCCAGCCCCTCTCTCCCCATCGGGGAGGACAGTTGTGTGTGCTGGGTGCGGAGAAGCTGCATCACTCCGGCTTGTCCCCAGCTCAGCCTGGCCAAGTGGGACATTTGCGCTCCCCAGAAATGCTTCCCTCCCTCTGAGCAGACAGATGTGACTGTCCTTAGAGCTGCTGTGCTATGGGTAAATGGAAATGTGTAGGTCTCAAAGGATGCTGTGCCTCCTAGGGATTAGCAGGAGAGGCTGGCTTTGCACTGCTGGGTTCCCTGAGTTGGTCTGGCTGTACAACATCAGGACAAGAATACATGGGTCCTCTCCATCACGCAGCTTCAACATGTTTTCTCTTCACAGCATGGAGCGGCGCTAGCTGCTGGGGGCCGTCTTGTGACAGCAGGCTGCAATGCCATCCCGTACCTGTTTGATCTCATGGTGCAAAGACGTGTGTGTTATGAGCTTGTGATAAAGTTCCTGTGATAAAGCAGTGAAGATGTGACAGCTCCAGACAGGCCCCCGCCCCAGCCCGCGCTCTGGGATACAGATGTTGGCCGTGCCACTCTGCACGCTGCCGGGGGATGTTCCCGGCAGAGCTGCGCTGAGAAGAGCATTTAGGACTTGCAGAGATATTTGGAAATTTGGTTCCTTTCTGATGGGAAGTGAAGTTTGTCATGCTTTAGGGCCCTCCCTGAAGGGAAGCAGGGCATGAGAGCTGCTTGCTGAGTTGCCCCGGCACAGCAGCCATGGGTCCTGGGTCCCCCTTGTCCTTCCAGGGGTAGACAGAGGTGCCCGAGGAAAGTGGGCAGGTTTCTGTTTCTGGCCTGGGCTATGGTGCTTGTTAGCAAAGGTTCTGCTACTTCATCAAGGGGATTTGATTTGGATGAGACTGCAGAGTGTGTGTTTGCTCAGGGCTTTCCCTTCCAACTCTGACTCATGTTCCTCCTAAGGGATGGGGAAACTGAGGCACGGGACTCACCAAGGTCCCTGCATTGCCAGTGGGCATGGAGCAAGGTCACCTGTGTCCTGCCCTTGGTTCACTGCAGAGGAGCGGCTGGACGCGGCTCTGCTCTGAAGGAGCCTTGGTCTTCCCGTGTGCTCCAGCAAGCTCTCAGGCAGCCGGAGCCGTCTTTGCTTCCACTGGCCTGATGGCAGTTCCGCTCCTAATAAGTTAATCTGATGGGTTTTGTCATGAGCAAAACAAGAAATCACGTTTTTAATAATAAAAAAAGGGTCCTGCATCTTGTTAACATCTGGAGTTCAATAATTTCTGTGCTCAAAACTGTGGAATGCTTCAGCACAATATAAATCTTGCCACTTGCTGTACATGGGCTCCAGATGGGGAGGGAGAGTTCATGTTCACTTGTAACCCATCTGGGTGCTGGCGGCTCCAAGTGGAGCTGCCACGGTGCGCGGCTCCCCTGGTCCCACACGGGGGGATAGCAGTGAACCTCCCAAATGGGCTCTGGCACCGCGTTCAGCGCTGGGTGTTTGCATTTGGCATGGCAGGGTCGTATCGTGGCACTCCCATACCCATGGTGCTTATCCAGAGAGGGGTGAGGTCTCTCCACTGCCTAAAAGCTTGCGATGCTGAAGGTTTCCCAGCACCATGGGGTGATGGAGCCACAGCCCAACGCTCCCATGGGACCAAAGCAAGGACCAGGTTGGGCATCTCCACTGGGTGACGCACAAATTGCTCCCGGGAGCCAGCAGCAGGGCTGGAGCTGTGTCCCCCCTGATGGCATCTGCAGCCATTGGATGGGACAGCCCGTGGTCGGGGTGATGGGACCCTGAGCCCCCATGGGCTTCTGTCGTCTGCAAGCATTACCACCTCGTTTTTCATCCAGATCACTGATAAATATATTAAATCCTGGAGCAGAGCTGTGGGATGCCCGGCTGTTAACCTAATGTCAGGCTGAGAACGGAGCATTTATCTTTGCTCCGCTCCTTCGCCAGGCTATAATCCGGACCAGTTCCTTCCCTTTCGCACAGCGACTATTTAATTTCCTTAATAGTCTCTTGAGGTGGGCTTTTTTTTTTAAAGCTGAGTGTAGCCATCACACCATGAATGTTTTTAATGAAAGCAAGAGAATTTATTCTCTCTGGAAGTTTTCTTTAATTTTCACTAAAAAACTTGAAAATTGCATTTTTTGGTTAAAAACAAGATTTTTGCAGCTCGAGGCGATGTTTCTCTAGGTTTTTTGACATTTCAGACAAGTCAGGCAAATTTCCACAAAAAGAGGTTTTCTGTGGTTTTTTCTTTTTTTTTTTTTTTAAAAAGAAGTTGCCTTTCACTGAAAAATGACCTGCTAAAAACTGTTTAGATGGAAATTTCTCAAGCAGCCGTAGTCAGGGCGTTGATGTGAGAAAGGGAGTAGTAGAACTGCAGGCAGGAATAGGAAATGTATGCTCGGAGGGTTGGGGAAGCTCGGCGCTGCTTGTGGTTTTGTCGGCGTTATAGGTGAAGCGCGGCGGTCCGGCTTCTCCATGTTTTTAGGCACGTCTGGTCCAATAGCTCTGGGTAGAGTTAAGATGAGGGGAAGGAGAGGAGGGAGGGAGGCTGGAGGTGATGCACAACGAGCATGGGTCCACGGCTGTCCTGAAATGGCAGAGCTTTGCGGCTAGCGGGGGATCTGGCCTCCCTGGTTTTGGGGATATCTAGAGCGGAGACATCCCGTTGCATTAATAAAATGATGCTGCAGGGCTTGCACCGCAGCCGAGCCAGAGGTTGGGTTTTCCCTTGCAGGTGGTTTTCTATGATAATATGAAGGTTTACGAGCCCTGACACACAACGTGTGTGCCTAAATCTCTTCTTCTAGTGTCTTTCCTGAAAAGAAGCTTTTTTAAGGCATGTGTGCACTTCAAGACCCTATCCACAAAAGTATGTAATGTAAATTTTAATGTAATTTCCATTAAAAACCTTGTGTGCCTAAATACCTCCTGAGGGTCTGGGTTTTGCCAGCTGGTATCTAGGTCTTATCTGTTCCTTTAGACATTTAGATATCTTTAAACTGCCTGGCCCTCAGTTCCCAGTGGCTTCAAAGGAGACTAGAGATGTGCCTGCTGGCTTTCCTAAATAGAGATGCTTTCCTGGACGAGGGCTAGATCAATGTTCTTGGTGTGGCTTTGACGGATGACCTACCGCTCTGACAACCCCCTTCCCCCAATTTCCATCACTGCCTTATTTATGGGGAAATACAGAGTCCAGGCATATGAAAATCATTTTTCATTTTTATCAGTTTGGCTGGAAAACTCAGTGTGCTCCTACACAAGGGCCGATGTGAATTCAGTGCTGCTCGTAGGCAGCTCTTGGTCAAGAGGACAGCGGTGAAGTGAGGGTCTCGGGGCTGGGTGCATGTTCTCCATCCTGCTGGATGAGACCTCTGCTTTGTTTTTCAGGTGGTCTGGAGAGTGTTTTGGGATCTATGTGGGCTGAGATCACCTATTTTTTTAAGCAACATGTTTTCTCATGTCAGGCTAAGTCTGCAGAGGAAGGTTTTGAGATCTGCTTTGAGGCATGGAGCTGTTCTCACCTGGGCTGCTTTAATTAGTGTTGATTGATGCTGGGGTGATGGTAAGGAGGGTATGTGTGTCCCTGCCACGAGTGGAGGGAGATGCCAGCACCTTGCCGTAAGCCTGGCTGAGGTGGCTCTGGAGATGTGTGAGGAGGCAAATGTTGGTCGCCAACACAGCCAGGCTGGTACGCTGGTCAAAACTTGGCCTTTGAAACTCCTTTTTGCACCCAAGAAGGCTTGACTTGTGGGAGAACTAATGTTTCCACGTAAAATGTCAGTCCTTTTTTTTGAAGAGCTCTAGTTTTAACCGGAAAACCAAAAAGAACCAAACTGGAAATGAAAATATTTGGGCTGGAAAACATTAGATTCCCAGAAATTAAAAAAAAAAAAAACGGGCCAAATTGTTTTGGTTTCGGTTCCCAGCTTTTTCCCCCTGGGAAATGATCTACCCCTCATTCAACAGAGGAAGAAAGAGGCAGGCAAAATAAATCCACAGCAACCTCTGCCAAGCTGATCTGGGGGGAATATTCCTTCCTGACCCTAAAATTGGAGATCTGGTAGCCCCAAATGCTAGCAGGATGCTCACCCAACTACTGGGGTGGTTTCCCAGGACTCCCAGCAAACCCCCTCAGCACCTTAGCTAGGACCCCTGGGAGGGAACGGGGAGAAGATGGGTTGGAAATCATTTCTCTTGGATCAAAGCACTCCGGTGTCCATCAGGCTTAAGAAGCAGGCGTTACGGCTCCTCCAGTATGGGTTTGCTGTTGCCGACCAGGCTGTGGCTCTTCCATGCACCGATAACCCAGTGAGGAGGAAGGGTCCCGGCTTCTTCCCCGGCTCTTGTAATGGAGATGCAGAAGGCGACTCCCTCGGTTTGCTTTTCCCCTTGTCTACGGTTGAATATCTGTTGATGTTGTTTGCTAAACAAGAGCGCCGGTGGCAGAGGAATTAGAAGAAATCCCTTCTTAATTGGAAACAGTGAGTCTGTGTATTTTTTCAGTTGTCTATTTTGGGCCTTGTAAAATTAAAGTTATTAACTGTAATGCAGCGGTTTCCAGATTCCCACAGCCCTTTACAATAGCGGGGAAATTCATCCCAGGTCACTGGGAGACTTTAATGAATACATTAAGGCTTATTATTAAAATAAAGTACTTGCAGCTTTATGGGAGACATCTGGCAAGGATGCTTGTCTCTCTGAAGGCAGCAAGGCTCCCTGAGTGTCCTCTCCCGGCGTGCACCGCGTCCGCCCCAGCAGAGGCTTTCAGGAGCGGTTCCCCACATAAGGATTCCCACAGGCGGGTCTGGGAGACAGAGAGGATCTTTGCTGGATGTGATGGAGAGCGGTCGTACCAGACCTGCCCCTGTGATTGCTCCCTTGATGTTTCTAGAGCCGACCAGCCCCTCGCTGGTGCCGCGGGTACGGGTGTGAGCCCTGCCGGCATGCTCGTGCTCAGCAGCGCAGCTGCACCAGCGTGAAGCTTCTTCATTCACCAGATAATGTGATGCGCAGGCAGAGCTGAGCTTCGGCTAAGCCCAAGTAGGAGGAGAGGAGACTGGGCAGAGACAGCTGACCTGGGTGCAGGCAGCTCAGCTTGGAGCCAGCTGTGCTCACCCAAAGTATTGAGCTAGCAGGGTGCTGCCTCTGATACGCAGCTTCGTATCGCATCGTGTGAGCTCACTGGTGTGGCTGCACCCATGCAACATCTCCACGCTGCATGCATACATCGTAAAACAACTCCTTGGTGTTGCACGGAAAGCTGGGAGCCAAATCCCTGGGGTTTAGTGCCATAAAGCTTCCCGGGCTCCCTGACCCGGCACTGATGGGAGCAGGTAACTTGCGGCCAGGGTGTTCGCATGCTGATGAGAACAAACCACAGCCGGCAAGGCTGCGAAGGGGTCTGGAACAGCGTGCGATCTTATCGCTGCTTTATCTCTATCCAGGCTTGATCCTGGCAAAAAGCAGGGCCACGTGGCAGTAATTGTGTTAGGAAAACAAACTAATCTCCGAAGGGACAGAGAGCAGCTGTTGGGCTATCGGCACTATCGGGGGAAATGGATGTGGCCTGCCAGCTCGCAGCACGGGGCTGCTTTGCTGCTGGGGCCAGGCAGGGGGTGGAGGGGGCAGAAAGGGAATAAAAATAAGTTTGGTCTGCCAGGCGGGACTGAAGGAGTGTTTGTCATGGTGTGACCTGCCCCACTTTGCCAAGAAGCCCTTCACTTGCCAGAAGACTTGTGAAACGTGGTCTGGCAGATCAGGCGTACGAGTGGAGAGAGCCGGGTTTAACCCTGGCAGATCGCTTATCACCATCTGCCCCGATGTCTCCTCTGTGCTCCTCGTCTAGTTAGGCAGCGGGTTTGCAGAGCTTCCTCTTAGTGTGCTTCATACAAGTCTTGCTCTGTGCCCCAGGCACCCCAAAACCTGCTGCTGACCGCAGCTGAGCCATGGGTTGCTTGCCCATCCCAGGGTTGGGCTTGCCCTCCCTCCCTACCCCACTCCCACCTCTTCAGCCTGGTCTGGTGGCTCCAGACAGGGTCTCGCTGGCAGGGCATCACCGTGGGGTGGAGGGGCTGGACCTCGAAGGTGAGCTGGAGAGATGGAAGAGGCTCTTGGAGATGCGTGCGGAGATGGGGCTGCAGCAGGAGGAGCCCTCCTGTGCAGCCCCTCCCCAAATTTGCAAGGGAGAGGAAACACGCAGGGGTCAGGCTGGTTTCGAGCTGGTTATCTCCTGCGAAGCCAATGGCAAGAAATTAATTACAACGATCCTATAACTGTTGTGCTTGGCCCTCCCCGCACCTCTCCTCTGTGCCTGGGTCTCCAGCCCAGGAGCTCAGGTACTACCGTGCGGTAAAACACTACCACGAGATGGGGATCCCCCCCAAATCCTGAGCGTGAGCATCTGTGGGGTGGTGGAAGTGGGGGAGGAAAGCAAATGGCAGAGGCAGGTCAGCCCCACAGGGTACACATGAGCCCCCCTTCCCCGACAAGCCAAATCAAGCCCCTGGCTTTGAATAACCCCAAACTTGGGGAAGGTTAAAATCCAGCTCTGAAGTGTCTGGCTCCAACCCAACACAAACATTATTGTTGTTTCTGGATTATGTAGTTTAACAGAAAAGAAAATCCTATCATTAAGTAATGCCGACAAGATACACACTTGTGTCTTGTATTTAGTCTGTCCTATGAACTCTACTAAGGCTCCAATTGAGACGGACTTAAAAAAAAGGCCGGAATTACGCAGTTCCCAAAAGTTTTCCTGAAAATAAAATTTTGCCATGTTCCTCCCCAGCAGTTAATTAAGACTTCTATTAAATGCTGACAGACGCTTGATAATGTTATATATTGCAGCAGGCTCTGTTCGTGGTGTTATAATTATGGCAGTAAAACAGTTTCCATTATAGGCCTTCTTTTCATAAGCTAATAACTTTTGAAAACATTCACTTTTCAGGTTGAAATTTTTGCATGCCTGGCCCTTACCCAGTGGGGAATTTTTTTGGAAACTCTCAGCAAAATCCATCTAGTCCTTTTTGAGTTATGGAATAGAGGGGGAGAAAAAATGAACATCTTTTTCAGAGGGAATATAAGTGGGGAAAAAAGGTAATGACATAATTTTTCTAAATAGATGGATAGCAAAAGCATGTGATACCTGATGCTTGCTTTGGAAACCGATAGGGTAGGCTTTGCAGAGTGCCTGGGGCACATCCCATCCAAAAAAAATCCTATCTCTGACTTGAAAGCCTTGATGAAGCCAATGGCAGAGCCTCAAGAGAATCCGGTTGTCACCCATGAGAAGTGACTCTTGGTTGCAGGTTAAAAATAGAGGTTGGTAATTAATAAGTCTTTCTTTCTGGCAGCATTTCTGAGGTACTGACAGTATTTCTCATCTCTCGTGGGGATGAAGAGTCAGTCCTGAAAAATTTTGTGAATTAAAAAACCAAAGGGTAAGATCTTTTTAGGTCAATGAAAATATTTTTCTTTGATAATTTCAAGCTTCCTGTTTTGATAGGTTTTTTCCTACAAGCAGCCTAATTCTGAAGAGAAAAGACCTTTTCAACTAAAACCCTGGGATGTGTCACTGAAGGAAATGTAAAAGCCAAACATTTGGACAATTTGGAAATGTGTGTCAGGTTTTTTTTTTCAAGTTGAAACAACTGTTCGAACCTCCCTCGCCTGCGAAAAGTTAAATGGGCATTTTCCCACCAGCCCCCCTCCCCTTCCCAGCCCATTGCACTGGGAGTTTCCCAGCTGGCCCATGTTAGATGGTGGATAAGATGCAGCGATGGGGCAAATGAGATGGAATTGCATTGGCAGGAGCAACTTGAACCGCTCTGAGACTTCACTGGACTTTTGATTTTAATTGTCCCAGGGCAGAAGCCCTGGGTGGCTCTGAGATACATCCTCCTTCCCAGCCACTGCCATCACGGTCCCTCAGGAAGGACATCAAAGGCACGTAGGTCCCCTGAAGACGTTGAAGATAGAGATGAACCTCTACTGCAACCTTCAAAAGCATCTAGGATGATTACCAGTCTACCTCCTGATGGGGCCTTTAACCACACTGGAAAGTGGGATTTAGGCTCTTAAATTGTTCCCATGCTTTTGAAAAATGCTTGTAGTCCTCGTTGGGGCTGGTTCTTCTCAGTCGGTGGCAGTGGTCAAGGAAGGACGTGCGGGAGCAGGGTCAGATGGGAGTACAGCTGGAGAGCGATGCCTTTGCAGCATCATGTCACTTGGTGCACTGGGCTGCTTTTCAGGCAGAGCTAAAAGAAAAGGGGTCCTGGAGAAGGATGTGGAGGATGAATGGAGGCGCAGACCTGTCCAAGAGGAGAGGTTTACCCCTGAGAGACGGCAAATGCACTTTGGCAATGCTTATGAGTGATAAAACAGCAGTAAATCAGCCACTCTCAACCTCCTTGTTTTCAGAAGTGGATCAAGGGGACAGCTAGCATTAAACACAGCAGTTACACTTTTTTCCTCCTCTGTAAAACGGGGCATTGACTGCTAAACTTGGTCGCATGCTTATATACGGCTTCACATTCCCCAGTGATGGCTGCAGGGAGTTTCCAAAGACCGGCTGGGTTTTCTGCAGTTCCTCTCCTAACCTGCTGCAGAAGAGACGATCGGTTAGGACTATCTGCATGGCAGCCGGAGGTGGGGTTGCAGCCTGTGCTGCCCCATGTGAGCTGGCTTTCCCCTCCACCGTGCCCCTGCGTAGGGGTGTGGAGGGACTGGTCCCCCTCCGTGACGTGCTGTGCACAGCCCCTTGCCAGCCTGGCTGCTTTCTTTGGCATGGCGGGAGCTCGCTTGGCTCTGGCAAAAAGCTGTCTTGACACTGATGTAATCGAAATCCAAATATCGCTGAAGGAAGCTTATCTCCAAACATGCCCAGCTCTGGAGCCAGCATCCCCAGCGCAAGCCTGCTGCCCGAGGCAGCGCCAAGAGGGTTGCACGGACGCTGTTGAATAAGTCAGCTCAAAACAATGGCTTGTAGGCATGCTGCTGAGACCTGAAAAGGAGATCAGGGCTGAAAAAATCTGCCTTGGCTGTCAGACCCAAGGGTCTTCACTGACCTGGACCATTTGTCTTTAGGTTTTGCTCCCTGGGGCTTTCCCAGAGGGCTGCCTTGTCAAGGTAGAGGGTAGCAAGAGGGATGCGTGCCCCAAGTGCTACCCAAATACCCTCTCTGGGGTGGCTCCAGCAACTCCAAGGAGCCCCAAAGACAGAGGCAATGGAAATCTTGCTCTGGGTAGCAGACCCAATGTGTGTCCTTACTAAGGACTGGAGCCAAGTCCTTAGGCCAAGTAGGCTGCTAGGTAGGATTCAGGCCAAATGCACATACCAGAAAGAAGAAAAGAGAAAAATGCTCCATGGATTAAAAAAAACTTGGAAATGCTCAAAACTGTTGCCCATGGTATTGAGCTGGGCAAAAATGGGATGAGCAAAGAGGGATCAGCAGGTAGGAAATGACACCAGTGCTGCTCTTGTTGAGGAAGAGGTTTAGTCCATGGAGTGAAATTTTGAAAAGACTCGTGAATGCTGCAAACGCATGGGGTAAAAAGTACTGCAGGCATGGGATGGTGGAAAGGAGCTGCAAAAGGAAGAATGTCAGAAATGTTACATTAGGTTCAATCAAAGGTTTCTGCTGTCCATCCGTGGGCAGCAGTAACTCCGTGGGGTTGAAGCATATCGGATGGAGCATGTCTGCTGTGATCTTTAGAGCCAAAGGTTGCACGTGGCCTGTAATTTTCAGGTAGTTCCCAACAGATCAGCCTTCCTCAAGTGTGAATCCATCCCTCCTTCATCCCTCTGTGCCATCCTCTGGTGTCAGATACAATGGGACCCTGTGTCTGTAGGAAGCAGCCTGTGGTTTTTGTGCCACTGGCAGTGGCACGGTGCTTATTTTCAGCTTCTCGCCCCAAATTCCCAACAGAAGTGGAGGAAACTTCAACCAGTGCTGTTCTTGGTGGGTCAGGGTCACCAGTCTCAGTGCACTCAAAGGTGGTTTGTCACCGGGTGCTTCCCCCCGCAGTGGCATCGGGGCGCGGGGAGCCAGGCTGCTTGCAAAGAGCTCACTGGTTGTCTCTCGAGTATGTGCTGGCGCTGCACCGTGCACTTGGGTTCGGACTTCCCCGCTCTCCAGCTAACCTGCTCCCTCCACCCCAATTGTTTTTCCAGACTGCGGCAATAATCGAATGTCCAGAGGTAGCGGGGCATGGATCTGTGCCTGAGCCCCGCTTGCCTTCAGTACCCTGGCGTGCTTTTGGGGGAGGGAAGAGGAGAAGTGAGGGGGGAAGGCTTTTATCCCCTTTTAAAAAGCAGGAACATGGGATGTGCATTAGGCTTTCTTCTCCGGAGAGTATTTCTGCGTTTCGCTTCTCACAGCCGTCCCTTGACGCGCGCACACCCCGCACCCCTCCCCGCGCATTCCTGCACAAACCCCTTTTGTTCGCTGCCCTCAGCCAATATACAGGCAGCAACAGCAGCCCAGATGTTCCCTATCAAACTCAGAGCCATGCCAACAAACTTTGGCACACATGAAAGTGTGCTGAGGAATGGGCCTCCGCAAATACCATTTATTTTTTTCCCCCCACCCTCCCATTCCTGCAAGTATTTTTAAATGTTAATGGCTTCCACGCCGCGACAGCCGGCGGGGGGCTGCCAAGCCGGGCTCCGGGGGCGTCTGGCAAATTAGCAGTTCAGGTATCCCCGGCGCCTCGTCGGGGCCGTGCTAACCTCGAGCCCCTGCCCCGTGTTTTCCCCGATGGCTTTCCAAGGACGGGGCTGAGCCGGTGGTGTTTTCCCGTGGGCGATGCCCTTTGGAGGCAGCGACCCGCAGCCCAGCCCGTGGGGGGAATGCAGATGATGCTTTGGGGGGATTTGCTGTAAATCTGTTTTCTCCTAGCACTGTCAGGGCTGGTTTGTGATGACCTAGAAAAGCATAGTTAAAGATGCCGTGGGGGCTGAGTGGCCCCTTTAGGCTTGGTTTTGCTACAAACCCACTGCTTGGTAGGTGTGTGGAAGAGTGAGTTGGGTTTTTGGCTGGTGTGGGATGCAGTTTTTCATCACCTCTTTCTCAACGTCTTCCCTGCAGGTGATTCCCACTGCCATCGTTCAGCTGTGAGCCCTGGGTCATGGTGCAGATGGGGCCACCGTGCTGCCCAGGAGCGCTGTCGGCACTGTGAGCTGCCGGAGATCACCGGGGCAGACCGGGAGCTGAAGAACGGCGTGGCCAGGACTCAGCACTACAAACCAGAATCGAGTTGGCTTTGGCCATGTGCGGATGGGTGAGTGCACAAGTGAAAACCTTCCTCTGTCCATACGAGCAACAAATCTACTTCTGCTGAGTAAAACACAATCTTGAGGCTGTGCACGCACGTGCTTCAATGGAAGAGCTCCCTGTTGCACCTTGGCGTGTAAATGTGGTTAAAAGCTGCTGCAGGCAGGAGTTGCCACCTCTATACGCTCCTGTGCGGGCTCAGCTCTGCCCCTCGCTGCAGATGTTTCTCCTCCCATCTCAAATGGCAGAGCCATGTCCCACCTCTCCGGCTCCACCACTGAACCCCACGCGGTCTATGCCAGATTTGGTGCCCATCTCCCGACCGTGGAGAGACAGGCTCAGGCAGGAGACGGCAAACGCTGCCCCTCACCCAAGCTTGCGGAAGCAAGTAAAGGCCATTTGTGCTCGAAGATCCATTCTCATCTCATTTAAACAAGAGAAGCCCATTTGTTTCAGCACCAGGGCTCTTCAAAGAGAGCCTGAACCCCTTTTTTTCCCTCCGCTATAATGGCAGCAATGTATTTTTTCACTCCTCTCTCACATTGTAAAGACTGAAGCATTTTTCTCAAATTTAAAAAAAAAAAAAAAAAAAAAAAATCCCGTCTGGATGAAGACCAGACCTTGCAAAGTTTCCACAGAGGGTGGTGAACCTCTCTCCCCAGCAGTGGGCTTATCTGAGATCATCTCCTCAAGGAGTGCGCCAAAATTTCCATACTGGAAAAAGACCCTTCTCGGAGGGCTTTGCACGAGAAGGGATGGCACGAGCCATTGCACGGTGAATCTGGCTAAGAGCGGAGGAGGCAGACGAGGTCCCAGGGGAGGGAGAACAGCTAGGTTTCCAGCCCGGAGCTGAACGGAGATGAAGCAATGATTGCGGAGAGGTTCAGAGAAACAACCAGATGTGCACGCGATAGCCAGGACTGCGAAAAGGAGAGAAAATGGGTTTGCACAATCCAAGTGCAGGAGTCAGCTCTGGCTACAAAGACGTGCTCTGACAGGCAGAAACGACAGCCGCTGCGGAGGGGCCTGACTGGGTGAACTGGGCAGCGTACTGGGCTGGATGAGGGCAGGGGCCACTTTCAGAGACACCCTGCCCCAGGCTTGTGCCTCTTGCAGTGGTGACAGTAACCCTCAAAAGAGAAAGTCAGCTGCACCCTCTGTATCCTTGTCCTGGCCATGGACCTCGGAAAATAAATGTAACCTTGGAGAAAAGGTTAAGATAAAGAGGTAGCGGAAGAAAAATGGTCTGAGCTGATGACAGCCCCCTCTCTGGGGGAAACAGAAGGAGAAAGAGAGATTGTGGTTATATTTTTACAAAGAATTTGTAGGGACTATTTCTAGAAAGTAGGAGAAATTGAGCACCCGT
Source organism: Gymnogyps californianus (assembly GCF_018139145.2). Classification (NCBI taxonomy): domain Eukaryota; kingdom Metazoa; phylum Chordata; class Aves; order Accipitriformes; family Cathartidae; genus Gymnogyps; species Gymnogyps californianus. The sequence continues at coordinate 7,602,841 of NC_059478.1, forward strand.
CCCTGGTCCCCTTCATTAAGGAGGGAAGGCAGCACACTGAATTTGCCATTAAAATAGTAATAATCATGAAAAAAACCCATAGCCCCTAAGTTATCCTATTTAAAAATAAAATAAAATAAAAAATTAAGAGGTAATTGCCATTTCACATGTGGTCTGGTTTAAATCCTGGGGGCAATGTAGCCCCCAAGATCTAACCTGTTGGAGTAGATCCCCGCTGTGTTCAAAGGCAATGGCGAACGCTTGAATTTGCTTTCAAACTTGGGCTGGGGTTGCTAAGGTTTTTGAAGCCCTGAGCAAGTTTGGGAAGATCTCTTTTCATGACCAAGCAGTCTGTGGGAAAAATATATTGGTAGATTTGCATGAAGGGAACAGTTTGGGATGTGAGGCAAGTCTCTCCAGATGCTTGCTGGATTGTTTTGTGGCTTATGCAGAAAGTCTGCAATCTTTGGGGCTTTATACAAAACCTGGAGGACAAAGGTCCTCTCTGTAAGCGCAGACACAGCCAGATCCCCCCAAATGAGGCTGATTTCAACAGTTGATCTTCATTTAACACTCCGAAGCCAGATGAAAAATTGCAGACTGAATCCGACCATGTGTACTTAAGAGGGTTTTCCAGTTGCTGGTGCACAGGTGTTGCTACAGGGAGGATACAGACATGCCCTGATACATGCCGGCTCAATAATCCTGCTTTCTGAGCTGGACAGTCCATATTGGATTAAAAAGCAATGCTGGCTTGTTCTCAAAACTCAGCATATCTGTTTGCCCTCTTCGGTTCATCTTCAGTTTCTCTGTTTGTTGAGTGCATTGCTACACTGAGCACGCGGACAGGGATTGCAGAGCCTTTTCTCCTGCTAGGAGAGGAATCTGGAAACAATTACAAGCTGCTCATGCTTAATCACTCGGGTAAATCTTAAATGCCTGTCTTAATATTTTGCAGGACTGAAGATGGCATCTGAATTTTTGCGGTGCACAGGTTACACGGCAGAGCACACAGACTTTGACAGTTTTGCTCTGTGCACGTTTCAGGGGTGGCTGGTCCTGAGGACCCCACAGCTTCGCTGAAATTCAGGTATGCTTTCAATGAAAATCTAAAATGCAAAGGAAAAAAAAACCCAAGTGTTTGCTTGATATTTGTGCAAATTGTCAGCTCAGTCATGTTCTTATGAACCTTTGCTGAACCTGACCATTTGTACCTCAAACTGAACTGGAAGAGAGTATTACATTAGTTTTTTTTAAAAAATAATAATAAAAATGAAGTCCCCTGTGAAAATGAAGGCAACCAAAATAACTCACAAATCTGGGCTGAAGTCAGTCAATGACAAGACAAAACAATAGAAGTTCTTCTTTCCTTCCTTAAATATTGAAATGTTTCACTTCAGCATTTCCAGGCTGAAGCAGTTTGCTTTATTGAAGATAATTTAGTTTGAAGCCGCCTTCCCCCCCCCTCATTTTCAAATGAACCTAAATTTAAAAGGAAGAGAGTTGTGGTTTTTAGTTTCACTTTTTTTTTTTTTTTAAAGATTAAGTAGTCTTCAAGCAAACCATAACATTTTGTTACTGGTCAAGCAAAATGTTTTTAGTTGACCCAAAATGAAACTAACTTTTCTCATTATATTAAGTCTTTCCTCTTCAGCTCAGCTCCAAAACCAGAATTTGCCACCACTAGAAGAAACCAGTCATCCTTGTTTTCACCTTACTGCTGCAGCAGTAAAGGGTCTAATTTTGGTTGCCCCTATTTTAATCAGAGCTTGCTTTATTAACCTATCCATTTATTGCAGGCTGAGATCTGTGTGATATCAGTGTTTGTAGCCAGGGTGTGGTACAGATCGCTCTCCAGCTATCTCAGATACCTCATCAAAGAGCTGCTAAGCCTCTTTGGCCATCAGCCTGCTTATTTACAGTCTTAATAGCTACGGCTCAAACCCTGCAAGTGACACCGACGCTTGGAAATCTTTATTAGTACGTGGCCCTGGTAAGCCTTGTGGGTGTCAGTTGGGTGTGCAGTCATGACAGTATTAAAAAACTAAAGAAAACACTCTCCTCCCAGACAAACTGCTGAAAAACATCTTCTACATGAACATCTTCTACCGACTGACAGGAATGACTTTCCAAAGCCATGAAAGGAAGTTACCTACTAAAGCCTCAGTGAGAGCCAAGCACTCAGAGATCCTTTGAAAGCCTGCTCCCAGATCCAGCCTCGGTGAGTACCAGTTTGCTAAGAACATCCATAAACACATGGGGTTTTACACCTTTTGTTGTGCTTGCTGCAGAGAGAAAGCATCAACATTTTGCGAACTTTATTGCAGGAAAGACGCAACGTTTCATCTTACAGACTTCCAAATTGTAGCACGCGTTATCTGTGCGGTGGCTAGTGGCCAAGGCTGCAGGTGGAAGCCGAGGACCATCCCTCGGAGCTCAGCGAGTGCTCGCGAGCTGGCCGGGCGCAGGCACTCCTGACATGGTGCACCACAGGTAGCGTTCGTTCCAGGTGACGCTGGAGTGCTGCACACAAAATTGGCCACGCTATCTCAGAGCACTTGTTTACAGTGCTGAGGATAACCTGGCTGACTTGGGCTCCCCTAACATCTCGTCGTGGCTGCAGGGCAGTACCGGGCAGCTGAGGGGACAGTGAGGTCCTAACCCTGCACATCTGTCTGTTGTAGCTTAAGCGTTTGCAGGATGGAGAGGTGAAGCAAGCCAGTGCGTGTCCTGAAGAGCCTGCAGCTTGCTGGTCTCCAAATGGATTCCTTTGCCATGTGAGATGCTTGGTTGTTCTTCCTTAATATTTGTGTTGCAGACACCTCCAGAGACCCTGGACGAGGAGGAGGTGGTTGTGCTCTGGACAAGACTCCATGGAGAAATGTCCAGTACCTTACTGCAAGGATACAGGAAACATGAGGGGACGGCTTGTTCAGCAAATAGGTAGGTGTTGTCACACATCCTCCTTTGGCACTGAATACGTGACCTGCCCTGGTGTCCCTTCAGCCACCTGGCTGAAAACGAGCCAAAACAGTGTACACTGGTTCAGCGCTATGCCTTCATCACACGAGCGGCAGCATTTCTGGGGTACCTTGTGGGGATGCAAGAGGATGGGAGCAGGCTCCCACATCGCACCCTGAGGGCCACCAGCATTTCGCTTGCAGAAGGGAGTTGTCTCATCCCAGCTTGCTGAGTTGCAGCGGCATTGAGTCGGGAGAGGTGAGAGGACAGCATCCTCCAGCATGTGGCTTGCGTATCTGGAAGGAGATACACGAACTGGCCCTAGCACGCGTTGGACTCGGCTGTCACATTGGGGATATTTGGCACGTTATGGTAATAAAGTGATTTTCACATCATACAGTAGACAATAGTCTACTGCAAATACATATTACAAACACTGCTGGCTCCTTGGGTTTGGCAACCATCTGTCCTTCTCTCTTGCCATGAAAAGACGATGATTTCCCACACAGACTTTTGCAGAGGTGGCAGGAGCTACACAGCTGGCTGGCACCAAAAGTGGTACAGCCGGTGGTGCAGATGTGTGTGCCTGTGAGAAGGGTGATGGGGCCGTGACAGCAGTGGGAATGGTGTGGGAAGCATCACAGTCACAGGAAGAAGGCTGGGAGAGGTGTCAGGAGCTGGCCAGTTCTCAGCTGGCAGCCAGCACACCCTGATGGGATGTGGGTTCTCTCGAATGGGCCAACAAAAATTAATTCAGCAAAGCAAGGTCAAAAATGTTGCACAGCAGCCTGCAAGCCTGCACCCATGGGGTGTCTGTGGGTCCCCACCTCCTCTGGAACCTGTGTGGGGATCCACACACCTGAAATCACCAAAAACTGCATCCCCTTCTCCCAGGGCTGCATTGACCTTTCCTCTGCCTTGCCCAACAGATGTTTATTGTTAAAAATATCTGGTGATGGTGACTCTGTGGTGGTCGTAAGTCAATTCTCTCCGTGTTTTGCTGCCCTAACTGCTGGGAAGCCACTCCTCATCTCTAGCCTGGGTCTCGCTTTCTTCTTCACCTATCCACCATGGACACTGAAAACACATTACCCCTGTCTCTTTACAGCTGTGTTTTATATATTTAAAGACTATTATCATGTCTTCTCCCCTACACTTCCCTCCCATCCAGACTAAACAACCACAGTTCATTCACTTGAGCATGTAACAACAATAAGTTTGTTTGATGAAAATTCAGTTTGTTTAGCGCAGTGGTTCTAATCACTCATGTTATGCCAAAGATAATAAACATTTAGCAAATTTCTCTTCAAATCTCTAGTTTTATCAACTGTTTTGACAGTCAGATTATAATTTTTACACAAATGGTTAGAATTAAAGCAATTGCTTTCTAATTTTTCTATTTAAATGTTTGAATTACAACTTTTATATTGAGCAATGCAATTAAAAGCATTATAGAACTGTCATGAAATATTTAACTCGGGTTTTAAAAAGTATTTTTTTAAAGATACTTAAAAACTATTTAGAAAGTATCTTGTTAAAGTCATTAGCTGCAAAAATAATTCCTAAGCTATATGAAAATATATGTCAATAATTGATCATTTCCACTTGTTTTACTGCTCAGCTCTGGTTTTCCCATCCAAAGTGGTAAATTTATAATCTTCATGATATTTCTGGTCAGGATTAATTTTATTTTATTTTACCAGCCTTTTTCTAAAGGTGCTTTTATTTAGCCAGCTTTTAATCCTGTTTAGATTTTTTTTCATGCAAATATTTTAAGATGAGGAATTACTACGGAATATTTTTGTCTGTACGGAAAACTTATCTTAAATAGTATCAGTGAGGAAAGAAAGAAAGACTTAAAAATGTCAGTAAGAATTTTAACTTTTTTTTAAAAAGAAAACATTCATATTGCATGCTGAGCTTCCTTTCAGTTCAGATTTTATTTTCTGAAAGCTGAACTTATCTTAAGGAAAAAGCTCAGAAGTTGAAACAAGAAAACATGGGGTGGGGACCTTAAAAGCTGAGATGTTTTGAGGCTCAGTTTCAAAGCAAACATATCACTGTAATGAGAAGTGTCCTGGAAGAACACGCCGCTCTCCCCACCCAGCTCCGCTTGTCACCAGCCCTGCTCGGGATGCATAGAGGAGCGGGTTTCGCCCCGGCGTGGTGTGGAGCCCCTGTGCCCGTGGGACCATCTCTTCCCCCCAGTTTGGCTGCTGACAGCCCCGGGCACCCTCAGCAAGGAAAACGTGGTGTCTGCAGGTCTGGATGGGGAATTTGCAGCCTGCTGGAGTCCACGGGAAAAATCATACCGATTTCTGTAGCCCTGCACTGTGTCTTCATATGGCACGCCCCTGGCCCTATTGAGACTTTTTTCTGTGGTCCCACTGGTGCCGTAGACAGCCCTGCAGCATCCTGCAAGGAGAGGAGAGATACCTGCTGGGAGCCCTGCTAGGACGTGTCCCCCCTTTCGCTGGGATTTGAGAGGCAAAATTTGGACCTTTTAAAGTAAAACAGCTGTGGTTTCAAACCACGGCCTTAGCCCAGGGGTCAAGAGATTACTCCTAAGGTCTCTGTGAAAGGTAACTCAGAGGAAGCAAGGTCACAGCCTTAAACTTGCTGCATAAGTGTCTTGCCTCTTCACTAGAAAATATATAAAGATCCACAAATCAAAACATGTTGAAAAGCATTGGTTTATATGGTTTAAAAAGCAGGTTTCCAATGTTGTTTTTTTTCACTCGGTAGCTCTTTAGGTAAGTGGATTTTTGTTTCTCTCCAAGAAATCCTTACAAACCAAAAGACTGCCTTGGTCCCAGGAAAGACAAGTGCTAACTTCATCCCACTTACCAGGCAGTTAAAGGGAACAGAAACTGGGGACACAGAATAATGCTGTATTTTTTTAATTCAGTTTTCTCACCTCACTCCAGAAAGAGAATAATTCATTTTACAGTGGAAACACTATTTCCATTAGATATACCTGCATTTTTGCATAAATCCTCAAGCCAGCCCATTGCAGTACGGATGGTAACTGCAGGACAACGCTGGGGCTGTGCTCTCGCAGCGTTACAGGGGTTTGAATCGCTGGCTATGGTTTTCTATCCAGAATAAAGCAGCCAAGAGGCAGAGTAAAACACACAGCACCCACTGTTAACCTCTTCCAGAGCCGAGGTGCTGTAACACCGTTATATTATCTCGTTGCACTCAGAGCCCCAGCCTGCTGTGGGCTGAGCTCTGGGTTCCAAATGCAGCTACGGCCTCGAGCACCCGGTTAGGAGCAGGCTGGTGCCGAGCCAGGCATCCTGGCACTTCCCCGGATCCACCCAGTAAGGTGCCCAATTAAAGAACAGGGCGTTAGCACATGGCTGAGGTTACAGACATGCTCGTATACTGTTTTGGATCTGGGCCTGGGGGCCAGGCTCAGCCGAGCTAATTTCCACCTTGGTTTCTGTGTCTGGTGTTTCCTAATGGAGAGCTCTCAGCCTTCAGGGTATTTAAGCAGTCGTCGTGGTTTAACCCCAGCCAGCAACTCAGCACCGCGCAGCCGCTTCGCCCTCCCCCCTCCCAGTGGGGTGGGGAGGAGGAAAGGAAAAAAAGTAAAACTCGTGGGTTGAGATAAGTTTAATAACTAAAGTAAAACACACTACTAACTAAGAATAATAATAATTGTAATGAAAAGGAATACAACAACAAAAAAGAAATAACACCCAAGAAAAGACAAGTGATGCACAATGCAATTGCTCACCACCCGCTGACCGATGCCCGAGCCGCAATCCGCGCCTCCCGGCCAACTCCCCCCATTTATATACTGGGCATGATGTTCTATGGTATGGAATATCCCTTTGGCTAGTTCAGGTCAGCTGCCCCAGCTCTGCTCCCTCCCAGCTTCTTGCACACCTGCTTGCTGGCAGAGCATGGGAAACTGAAAAGTCCTTGGCTTAAGATAAGCGCTACTTAGCAACAACTAAAACATCAGCGTGTTATCAACATCATTCTCCCACTAAATCCAAAACACAGCACTGTACCAGCTACTAAGAAGAGAGTTAACTCTGTCCCAGCCGAAACCAGGACATCAGTAAAAAAACCCACTGCACACAGAGACCGGTATCGATACAAGGCTCGAGGCAGAACCTAATCCATAGCCCACTGAAAAATGGGCGAAATCAGATCGCCTTCAACAAACTGCAGAGAAGTTACAGCTCCGTACGCGGGTGTTTGCAGCCTCAACACCTGAAGTGCCCTCTTGCTTTCAGTGCCACGCTAAGAAATTAAATTACTCATCTCAGGCTTGGAAGCTGCCTGGACAGTTCAGCAGAGAATCAGCAAGAGAAACTTTCACAGCGTGGATGTCAAAAGCTTCCTTTAAGGAACAAATTAAATCATGAGTTATTCTCAAAAGGCAGGACTTGCTCCTTGCTCACACAGTGCCATGGCTCGGTTGGACATGGTGATTCTTCCTAATCCAGCCTGCGTTATGCTCTGGTAAAAGATGGGATAGTATTGACATGGATACAGTTTGATAGATTTTTTTCATTAGAAAGAGAAATAAACAGATTTAGGAATTTTTGGCTCTGTTTCTTTCAGGATGTTTTTTTCCCAGGCCTCTTGAATTATATATCAAAGTCCTCAGGAGCTCACGACGGGGTCTGAAACACAAGCAGAAAGGAAATTGTCCTTCCCTATACATGTCTTTCCCTGTCTCACATTAGGGCTCAATCTTTTACTGGGAAAATGTTGCTTTGTGCGTTACTGCAACAGTGCGGAGAGTGGTGAGTAGAATAGAGTTAAAAACATACATCTAAGTCAGGGAGCCCCTTGCTGGAAGAGCTTATTTGGCTCTTAAAAACCCCTAAAGTTTTAAGTATGAACTAAACCGATGCAAATTGAAGTTATGTCCTGGTACAAATTGTATCTGTCCTGGGTTGAAATGTCATCTGAGGTCTGACCCTGAGGTCTGACCTGGAGAGCCCAATTTGCCAGCCATTGATGACATTTCCACACTGATTTGGGAATTGCACAAGAAAGGATGTTTTTGCGATCTGTTGGCGCTTGCTGCTTCTAGAGCCAGCAGACTCCAGGCCAATTAGACCAACAGAAAACGGATGCAGCAGTCACAGAAGTCTCCAGGTCTGCTAGCGAGAGAGCAGCTCCTGAAGCACAAAAAGATACGGGACTCAAATCCAGCCCCAGATGTAAAAGAAAGGTTTGCGTTGTTGCTTGGGATGTTGCTCCAGGGGATGGAAAAGAAGGTTTCTATTTTCTCTTCATCTGGCCTTGTCCAGCCTGTGTTGTAGCAACGTTTGCTTGGAAAACACTTTATTCCTAGGTGGCAAATGTTCAGTGCCATGTTACGCTCACGGGACTTCAATCGGCCAGAGAACACGGCCAGCCTCCGTTTTCTAAATCTGCTGTTGGTAAATGCCCCGTGAAATGACTTCACTGCGATATAATTGTTCCTGGAGAACGCTGGCCCAACGGCTGGTAATTAAACCTTTGGCTGATGGAAACTGTTAAAACGGATTGCTGCTTTGCCTATAGCATTATAGTTAACAACTCAAAAGTCTTTATACTTTTTCTATAAAACACGTGGGAGTTTTATGCCTGGAATATCTGCGGCAATAAAGTGAATATGGTGCTTCATTTTTGTTTGTAGCATTAAAACTTGGAAGAGAAGAAAGAACTAAGGTTCAAGAATGAGATCTGGCATTTGTGCTTCGTGAAGCACATTCGGTTGATATCTGTGGGCTTGGTACAGCCCATTACAATGATTTACATATCAGGACAAATTTAGATTCCCGATTCCTATACAGGCATCTAAAAGGGAGTTAGGTGCCTACACCTTGTTGTAGGCTAACCCTTGTTGGGCTGGCCAACACTGATTCATTGTAAAATTCAAGCTGACACCTGGTTTTGCTGTCTGGACTCCCTGGAGTTTGAGAGCATTTGAGTCAAGGTTGGATTATGGTTCTCGTTCAGATCTCTTCTGTGCTCAGTCAGGTTTCCCAGAGGAAGCCGTAATTCCATCTGAAGGGCTGCTCGGCATCCCTCTGCACCAGGCTCACCCGGGAAGGACCTCCCGGTCAGCGCTGACAGAATCGAGACAACCACGCTCCCCTTCTCCTCCGCTGGATGCCCGCGACGCCTCCGCTCGGTATCAAGGCCTACAGCTAAGCTGCGGGTGAAAAACGGTGGCACTTCTGCTCCCCAAAGGCACTCGGCCAAATCTGATCAGAAACACTTACCGCCTGCCAGTGAGTGGCAGTTCAGGACCACTTACTCCTCTGACTGGGGCCGGTATTTATGGGACGCATTAGTCACGCAGGAGCTGTTAAAAGTGCTGCTGCGATAAATTGCAAAGTCATACATGGTCATCGAGTTATGAGATTGCTCTGGGAGACAGCAATACTTCAGAGCTTGACTAATCCCTTACAGATTGGAAACGGGGAGGGATGTGGTTAGGCACTGAAAACGTCCCCGTTTTATTGCCGATGATGTATTATTTAAGCCTCCAGTCCCCTGGACTGCTTCAGCTAAGCCTGGGGCTCATGCCCTTGTGTTCCAGCCGGCTTTCTCCTGGTGGGAGGTAAGCTCATCTGCAAGACCTCTGATGATAGGCTTAAAGCAGCCACAAGAGTTTGGGCTGGATGGAAAAAAAGCTTGTTTTCATGGCTACTGAGAGAATATTGCTGTATGTTGGAGGACCTTTTCAGTTTATACCTAAGGATAGAAGTATGTGTGTGCATCCTTGTGCATAATGGTCAAAGCAGACCTTCAGAAACACCAGTATGGGCAAAATACTACTTTTCCTTGCTGATTTCCTCACAGTGACGTCACTGTAACTTACTTACTAAAGCACATCAGCACCTAGCCGTGCAGATGTCCCTGCCTCGTAGCTCCCTTACTACACAGGTCCCAAAGACGTGCTCTGTATACCCTGCAAACGCAGCTCTAGATGCACTGGAGCAGGCATCTCACCTGCTCTTCTACCTACCTAAGCACAAATTATAAGTGACCAGGGGGCCGTGGTGATGCTCCTTGAACCTTGCTTTATTTGGGAGCGGCTTCTCCTCTTCGTTTATGCCTAATCAGCCGGGGCTCACTGAGCTCTTCATGGCATTACGTTCTTAGGAGCGCCCGGGATGTGCCCCACGCAGCGTACCGCGCACGGCAGAGCTGCAGATGCCGTGTGCCAAGCCCACGGCAGCCCTGCCTGCACGGCCAGCTCTCCCTGCAGCCCGGGTGCTGCGCCAGGAGCACCGCGGCCGTGACAGCCCAGCGGACCCACCGACGGGGCGCTGGGCCTGCCCGCCCGCTGAGGAGCCCTGGGGCTGCCCCGCCGGTGAGCGGCAAGCCGGGGGCGGCCTGCGGCCTCCGGGCCCTGTCACCTACGGAGTCCAGCGACACCCGCGAAGGGCCGGCCCCGCTCCCTCCCGCTCAAGACCCCCCGCCCGCGGCCTGCTCCTCCCCGCCTCCTCAGGGCGCCATCTTGCCCGCTCCGCCGCGTTGCCGTGGAGGCGCGAGGACCCCCCCCCCCCCCCCGGCGCCGCCGGCCGGGGCTGTCCGCGGCGTTCGCCTGCGGCGAGCGGGCGGCGGTGGCGGGGCAGCCTCGGGGCCTGCCTGCCTGCCGCGGCGCCCCGTCAGCGGAAGGAGGAAGCGCCATGGCCGAGGCCTGGGCTGGCTTCTCGCAGGAGGAGCTGCGCCGCCTGCGGGGCCAGCGCCCAGGTACGGACCGCGACCGGGCTCTGGCGGGGGCCGGGGCTCGGGACCGGGCCGGCCGCAGCGCCCGCCCCGGTGAGGGGGGAGCAGCGGGGCCGGGAACGGCGCGGAGCGGGGAAGCCTCCGGGCCCTCGGCACCCCGTCAGCCCCCGCAGCTGCACCTCCCTCCCTTCGTCCCCTCAGCCCCCTACATCCACACCTCTGGCCATCCCCTCAGCTCATCGAATCCATCCGCGCATCAAACACCTCAGCTTCTCCAGGCAGCCCCTCGTTTCCCCCAGCCAGTCCTTCGGCCCCTCCCGTCCAGGCCCCATCTCTCACTGCTCCCCTCAGTCTCCCATCCAGCCCCTCTGTCTCTCCGCCCGCAGCCTCTCTGTCACGTTTCCACACTCTCCAGCCCCTTGTCCTGCACCCACATGTCTGTCCACTACCCCACTTATGTTCCCAGCCTCCTCTTTGCCCATCTGTCATCTTGTTCTTCCCCATTCTTCACTTTATGAACCCCCAGTTTGCCCACCAGCCTGCCTGGGACCCTTCGTTAGCCCTAGATCCGTCTCTCCATGATTGTCCCAAGAGCCGCCTCGCTCCTCCCTATGGTTCCTCCTTTAGTCCCGCAGTCCAGGCCCCTTATTCCTTCCTGTCCTCATTTTGGATGCTCAGATCCTTTAAAACTCCTGATTCTTAGGCTAACAAAACATTTCCTGGGTTTTCCCCCACATTGCCTTCCCTTGACACCCTGGCATGTCTTTTCCTTGTGTTGGTTTTGCACCAGTTTGCTTGCCCAGAAAAGCTAATTCACAGAGTCTGTCTTTGATCTTAAGATTTGGTTTTAATCCTGTTTCTCCCTCTCATCCATCGATAGATTTGTATGAACCCTTGGAGCAGCAGCATCGCCCTCACACTGTGAATAAGAGCCGGAAGCAATTGCAACGAGAAAAAGCCCTCCAGCAGCAATGTCAGAAGCTGGGACTGCAGGGTGGAGCAGCCTCTGTTCCTCCTGAGCAGTTGCTTTCTGTACCAAAACACAAGCCTTGTCATCCTCAGCAGCCTGTGCCACCACCTCATCCTCCTTCAGCAGGAGATCAAAGGCAAAGTGACAGCCGAGACCAGCAGAAAGAAGTGACACCGGTAGATCCCTGTAATGGCAGCGACAATGCCCAGACCCGCCCTGCAAAGCCGAACTCCAAAGTGGAGAAAAAGAAAGTGGAATTGTTAGTAAGTCGGTAAAATCAGGGGATGGGTTTTATTATTCTGTATTGATTCATTCTTTTGTTGTGAAGTGAACTTTTCTGTATCTAATAGGAAGGTCTGAGAGATCATGTTTGCTTCGTCTGCATTGAACCTTTGCTTTTCATCTCTACATGGGTTAAACCTGATTCAGGACCAAATTCTGTAGTGTAATTCATGCAGATACACACTGTGCTGTCTTCAGATAATTTCCTGTGGCCGTGGGACTGTACATCATAAAGCGCCCAAGATGTGGGACTGTCTTAATGGTTTAGGAAGACTTAATCTCACTGTCATGCTGTGTAGACAAGCCAGCAGCCACTACAAAAAGCCCTTTTGGGAGTAGATATGCTGTGATTCATTTAACTCTGTGTTCCCCTTTACAATATTGCTGCAGATTTGTTAATGCCAAAAGTGTTGGTAAGGAGGTAAAATTTCAGGTGTAAGGACTTCTCTAGCTTTTATGATTCAAGATGAGACCAATCTCAAGGCTCTCACCCTGCGCATTGGCCCGCAGTGGGGTGCCTGTCTCCCTCAGAAGCATCAAACTGATACATGTGAGAGAGACAAAGGAAACAGTACTGAACATGGCTCTCTGGGAGTCTGACTGAATGTGGCAATTACTTAGTTCATCATCCAGAATTCAGATAGTAGCCTATAAAAGGAAGCTGCTGTCTAAATGCTAGAGAGGGCAGGCATTTCCAGTATGAGAAATTACTTGTTTTTACCTCTTCACGTTTGTTTTCCTGTCTGTATCCAAGTGCTAATTTTCTTTTTTTCCTCAGTGGGCAAAGCAAAGTGTGAGGGGCGAAAGGATGAATTCTTTTTCTAGGGCATATAGTTTATTTTTAAAACACTTTAACAATGCTGCTCCAGCCTTGAGTTCCTATGCAGGCACAAAGTTTTCTGCCCGATATAATCAACGAACACTAGCTGGTCACCAAACTTCCATGCATCATTTGTATTCCCCCAAAACAGGGATCAGCAGCTTTCCAGGTGTGGTGTGCCAGAGCCTATCTCTGGTTAGATCTGTCCGTAGGATCTCAGAGGGGACTGAAGGTGCTTCCCGCTGGAGAGGCAGGACTGTGGCATTCAGCAACACTTGTGTGGAGAAGCAGCGCGTGGCTTCTCTCGAATTCAAAACTCAAAAGGATCCGCGAGGTTCTGTTTTGCAGAGATGCGCCTTGAGAGGCTGCAGCTGCTGGCCACGCTGCCTGCCATTTACCTGCCCGGCTCCTGGCTGGGATCACCTACCTGCAGATAGCTGTCCCTTTGCCAGAATAGCAGGACTTTGAAGAGCAGCGTCAAATTCCCTGTGTGGGTGCAGCTCACCAGTAGTACTAGCTGTTCAGCTCCTTCCTGGTGGTGAAAAATACAGACACTGTTTGACTGGGGAGAAGCTTTGCAGAGAAGTTTTTCACTCTGTGGGGAGCAAATGACATTTAGCTGCAGCAACCACCCCCTGAATCTGCTGAATTCATCTCAGCCTGTGCACTCAAATTTAAATCTTATTAAAAATATTTCTCTATATGAGGTTTTAGGAATAGGGTGATGAGGAGAAGTCTGAAGAGATATTCTTGTGCAGAAATGGTTGTTAAGATTAACATAGCTGAGTTACTTCGGTATTTTTAAGCTAAGCTATTTTTAAGCTGAGACTTCTTGAGAGAGGGCATGAAGAACCCAACAGGGTGGAAAAGCGGCAAAGCAGTTTTTGTTTCTCCTTAATCCTGCCCAGTTGCATTGACACAGGTTGTCCCCTCTCACCTGAGACCTTGCCTTCCATCCTCTGGGGCTGGTTGTGTATCTCTTAGTAGATGTAGCCTAGGAAATGGAATCCATATAACTCTCTTCCTGGTGGCAACAGTGAGTTCTTGTTCTTCCTCGTTGCTCATTTTCATTGTAACTTTTACCAGCCTTTCATTTGTATCAGTTTAATTATTTTGGGGGCTGTATGGTAAAGCAGACCTGTGAAAGGATCTGTTTTATGGAAAAAACATTTCCAAAAAAGAGGCTGTGTTGGCAGACTGAACAGATGGCGACTTGTAACAGCCAGTAAGAAACTTGAAACTGCTTCTACCTAGTGGGGAAGCACATCCTTTAAATGAAAAATTCCATCCATTTCTGAAAAAGTGCTGTATGCTCTTTCTTCCAGCAAAGCTGAATTAACCAGCAGCTTACTTGCTTATGAAGATTTTTGTTCTGATCAGCAGGTTTCATCTGGAAATGTTTTATTGGTCTGAATGACTTCTTGCAGATGATTCTTCTTTCCTCAGAACTGAAACCTGTTTATTGTTCCTTTGACATTTTTAGAGTTTGCTTCAGGAAATATGATGGTGAATACTTGTGTCATTTGGGGAACAGGGGGAGAAATGAACTTTCTATTAATTTTGATCTTCTTGTCAATGAGCAGGCAGGAAAAATCACGATGGGAAATCCTCCAGCAAGAGCAGCGGCTGATAGAAGAGAAGAATAAACGCAAGAAGGCACTCCTGGCCAAAGCTATTGCTGAGAGGTAAGGGACTATGCTGCAGCATGGGCTGAGCCTGAGGAAGGGATTACTTTTCATCTGCAACCAGTTGCATACCTTCTATTGAAATCTCACTTTTTCCTGCTCTCTGCGCTCTGCATGTACTGCTCCACAAGTGAGCGGCTGTGATCGACATTTCCCTTTGATGACAAGTGCTGGCTAAGAAGTTGCGACTAAGCTTTTCACGCTTCCAAAGCTGCAGCTCTCTGCACAGATGGAAAAGTTATTACACAATTCAAGAATCAGCTGAAGTCCTTGTGCCTGTTAGTAAGGGCATATTTGGAAGTTGGGGTGCTCAGATGCTCATCCCTGTTCTGTTCCTGATTTGTTTTCACTGGATTTAAGGAAAGTTTATTTGATTCCTAACCTATGAAGGGAAACTATAGCTATTTCTGTTTGGGCTTTTGACTCGTTCTTATTAGTATGTGAAGGGTGTTGAAAAGAGAAGATGATCAACTTTAAGTTTAAGAAGGTACTGTTTTACCACTGGCTGATTAGAAATTGTAAAAATTCACATGTTCTCACAGTTGTTAGCTCTGCTTTTCAGGTGACCAGATTTTAAGGCATTGTACAGTGTTGTCCACCGAGAGAGTTTAAGACTGCAGGGAAGGCAAGGTTTGCAGGGAAGGATATTGGAGCAGCTGATAACACTGGATCAAGGAAGGAGATGTGAAGCTTTCAGGCTCACGGTGCTCTCCCAGACATATGTCATGTTCTGCCCATCAAAGCTCTTGGGTAGCACAGGTGAACATAGCCAGTACTGTGCAGAAGGTTCTCTTTGAGGTTCCGAAGATTTTGTTTTCTTTTGCTGGGCAGAGATAAAACACAAGTACATTTGGTCTGAGTCACCGCAGGACAGCAAACATGGGTGTGACCACCAGGCTGGGTTCTTCCTCCTGGAAGCAGAGCATGAGAGAGGAGGAGGACTTGGAAGCTGATAGCTAGGGAGTTATGTCTGACATTCAAAGGCCTTCTTCGGCCTCTAAGCAATACTATAGGATGCCTGTTTCTCTCCACCTGCATCAGCTGGTCTAATGAGAGATGGTGTCACTGCCTACACATCTAGTCTTGCTTTCAAGTACCTGCTTTGGGGTGTAAAGCAGTGGCTGAAAAGCATGGTTTTGCTGGTGGTGATGAATGACAGCAAAGGGACCTGGTGTAAAAGCTTGTTCAAAGTTACTTAGCTTGCTTGGGAGTGAAATCCATCAAAGCTTGCTGCCCTTAGCAACATTTAGTTTTCAGAACTTAGGAATGAATAGGCTGAGTTGAAAAAGGTTACATAAGACTTGATTGAAATCCTTTGTGTTTGATGTAAAACTTTCCATTGACTTCATTGGGATTTGGCTAGGCCTTTTGGGAATAATTTTACAAAATGGAAATCAAGCTTAGGTTAGGTGACTTTTTGGCCCCTACTAACTGGGCTTCTTTGAAAGGGGATATTTGCAGGGCTAAATACCCTTCCCCCTCTCGCTCCCCCCCAAGCCATTTCCTGTTTCCTTACACTGAGAACTACTTAGATACAGCAGCTTCTTGTGTGTTTCCACAGTGAAGAAACACAATCCATTTTAGGCACTTTGATTATAGTCATTACGTAATTTTGCCATAGTCCTTTAATAGCAGGCATTTTAGATCCCTGTGGATATTAAAAAAGATCAAAAGTCTTAAACCATAAAGGAGAAACCTTCTGAATAGCTCTTAAAGAAGTTAGTTGCTCTGCAAGTGAAATGGGGCCCATTATGTCAAGAAGAGAGGCTTGCAAAGAAAAAAAATAAAAATGCATCTTCCTTTTGCAGATCCAAAAGAACTCAAGCTGAAACAGTGAAACTAAAAAGGATTCAGAAGGAGTTACAAGCTCTGGATGACATGGTATCTGCTGACATTGGCATCCTGCGGAACCGCATTGATCAGGCCAGCTTGGACTACTCCTATGCCCGGTAAGCGACAGACAGGGAGGAGGGAATAGCCCTGCCTGAGTGGAAGGAGAAAATGCTGTTTCCTGTCACCGAAGCAGTAATGGAGTTATGTCATTGTAATAATGTGTAGTTAAAGCGGTCACAGTCTGGGGGGCTTTCAAATCTTGAGGTAAAAGTGTGCTTTTTATTTCCTAATTTTTCCCTTGGAATCTGGAAACTGAAATAGGTTTTCTGACTGCAGACTGTGCTTTCCAGCTTCGTGCTGTCACAAGACGTACTTACTGCTTTAGCTGTGCAGTTGTCCATAAGCCCTGCTTTATTGTTTCAAGGTTGTTTATTTCTTCTCAGGGGGAAAGAGTTTTTTTAAAAGTCCTAAAATGAAAGTCCTTTTCAGGGAAACTTGCTTGTTGATGACAGCTCTGGTCCTGTTGGAATCAATGGGACCAATTAAGCTTAAAACATATAATACTGCTGAAGTGCTTTTGGAACTGGGACCAAAAATTGAAGGAAAAAGCAAGCTTTCAGCCTTCACAATGTGCCTTTAATCACTCTGGTTCTGATGAGTTCCTTAAATGCAAGAAATTAATCGGAACACCCTATTAGTTGTGGGTAAACCACAACATCAGTAGATAAACATCAGCATGTTTATGTAGCCGTTTAATAAAATGGAAATGTTCAGTTGCGGTTTTTGGTTCACGATTCAATGTGTTAAATGTGTATTTTTCCTTATGACTTCTGCTATATGTTGACCACAGGCCAATAAACATTGTAATTAGTCTTTAAAAAAATAGCAGCGGTGGCTAAAAAATAAGGATTTCTTTTGTGTAATTATCATTTGAAATATCTAAGATTAACTGTAGTTTCAGTAGCTGAGTGCATATGAATACAGAATTTCATATCCTCAAGAGGAAAAACCTTTCAATGTATTTTAGGTTTAAGTCTGGTTTCTAAAACCATTGAATGCTCCTGGAAATTTCCTTACCAAAATTTTGTAATAATGTGTCTATTTGAAATTCTTAATGGCAAAAGAGCATATAACACAAGAGGCTCTGACATTTGGAAAGCAGTTTTTAATGAGGATAATAAAAGGGGATGCTGGTAGGATGAAGGGAATAAACTTTACAAAATACTTAATGACTTTCATGAACTTAGTAAGTCTTTCTTTTTGTGAGGGAAGGATTTGGAAATGCGAGTTAGATACTTTCAGTGTTGTAGTTTTTATGCATTATGAGCCAAAGCTGATTTACTTTTAAGTGGTGTCTTTTTAAGCAATTTTTTAGTTCTTGCCTTATATTTTAGGGCTAAAACAAATAATTTCAGTGGGTCAAAAAGAGCAATATTAAATAGTCCTGAGCACAAACATAGTTAGGGGCATTTGGCAATTGCTGTGGAATGGAATCTTTGTAAATATGATGTGAAGAATATGTGTGAATTCAGCCCAAACGTTTAACTGTGCAAAAGTTTCCAGCATAGGATTAGTTTTTCCATTTCAGATACCTGACCCGGCGAAATCTTGACTTTCTTGTGAGGGAAACGTAAGTGGGCATCTTCTGCCTGCTGCAGACATAGCCTTTACAGCTGGGTCAAAGTTTTGTGATTATTATATAAAAGAACGTATTTGGGAAGGCTTTTCTATGTCTTATTTCCTTCTGTTTCCCTAAGCAAAGGATCTCTCCTATCTCTCTGTTGCTTTGTTTAACCAGATATTTGAATCTGGTTTTATAAAACAGCTGGATTCTTTATTCAACCACCTCACTAATATTAGTTTTATGAATGCTCTGTAAGGTACATCGCGTAGTCATTCTGCAAAAGCCTTTGCATGTTCCCTTTCCTCATGAGCAAGATTGCATCTATTTTTCTATTAATTAAATCAGAATTAATATACAGATTCACTGAATGCAGTGGAAGATGCATCACTAATGTGGACACCAACCATTAAAGTGCTAGATATCCCAGATGTGTTAACCTCAATAAATATTTGGAATATTTCCTTTTTGCTATATTTGTCACAACAGGAAGTGCAAATTGGCAGGAGGTGTGTGTCAGGGGGATGCTTACAATAAAATTCTACATCTGTTGCCACGCAAAAGTTGTGATCACTATTGATGTCATATGCTGTGTCAATCTGTGCTGCTCATGATTTTCTGAACATATATATGGGTGGCTGGAAGAGTACGCTTCTAGACCAGATCTGAATGTAAATGTGTATAGCACCATTGTAGCATCTGTATCTGTCGGGTGGATGATTGGATTAGAAAAAACACAAAACTGTTTTGCAGTGTTTCAGTTCACTAGGTAGGTGTTCATTAGAAGTGTGAAAACACTACAATTTCTGATGGTTTCTTTCTGCTGCTAGTGATGCATCTCTTAAACAGGCAGTAAAAATGCTTGTTCGTGATTCAATCTGTAGATTTCAGATGAGCCAATTAACTCTTGGAATACAGCAGCAGTGGAGGCTGATGTGTCAAGAGGAGAAGATTTCATCAATTCACGCTTATTTTCTTCCCTTTTACTAATGTAGCGGCATGTCATGAATAGCTGGCATAATGCATTGCAGAGCACATTGCATTTCAGGGGTGCTTAAAGTATCTGTCCGTGTGTCAGATTGTAAAGTGCTTTGAGAATTAACCCACTAGAAATGATGATGATTTTGCAGGAAGCGGTATGATAAGGCTGAGTCGGAGTATGTGGCAGCCAAGCTGGACCTCCAACACAAGACGGAGATTAAGGAGCACCTCACGGAGCACCTGTGCACGATCATACAGCAGAATGAACTCCGCAAGGCCAGGAAGCTGGAGGAGTTAATGCAGCAGCTGGAAGTGGAGGCAGATGAGGAAAATCTGGAACTTGAGATAGAGGTGGAGCGGATGCTGCAGCAGCAGGAGGCAGAAGCAGGGAGACAAGCCAGCCAGTCACACAGTCATGCTGGGACAGCTAAGGAAAACCCCACTCCCAGTGTTACGGCACGGGAGAGTGAGCATGCTAACCATGCTGTCGCTTCTCCTGCTATTTCTGAACAGTTGGTTCAGTCTCAAAACTCCGGTACCAAATCCTTCTCCAATATGGACAGCCAAACTCAAGCAGTAAATGTGACTCCAGGAAACTCCCCAGCTTGTTCTGCTACATGACTACTATATTCAGATAAGCCAGCCGGTTATGGATGATATACTCTCTGTGGGCTTGTGTACTGTATGTTATATCTGGGCTTCTGCAGTGCCAGTAATATGCACTTCATTTCTCTTTTCCTTTAATATTGTTTTCAAATGTTAAAGGCTCTTTTTTTCACAAGATTCCCATTTGGGGTTCACCATCTGTCATCATCATTCTGGTTTAAGTTCATGTTCTAATGCCCAGCTCTTCATGGGGTTTTGTACCTTCCTGAAACAGGATACTTGGAAGCGAACAGTAGGGTTTTTCCAAAGGCTTTCAGCATATCGATGTCACAGATACCTGTTCCAAGCAGTGTGCAAGAGATACATATCTACAGGAGAAGACATCACAACTTAGTCTGCTTCTGAACACATTCTGTCCCCTGACAGCTGCGATGGGATGTTTTTCTTCCTTTGTAGCCGTAAGGGCTTAGTTTTCAACGGTTTTTAATCCTGTGAAACCCAAGTGCTTACTTTAATTGTCTTTATAGCTGATACTCTTCCCTGTACCTGATTTAAAGGAAATTCACATATTGAGGCAAATTGCAAAGTCAGTTGTAATATTTCCTATTTATCACTTTGCCTATTTCTTTCAGATAATGCTAGATCACACAAAGCTATATATTGATAACATTATTATCTATGAAATCACAGCAGCTATGATTTAACAAAAATGATGGGTTACAGTTTAAGACATTGCAGAATGTATGATGTAGAAGTGGAAACACACAAAAGAGAGTGTGTTAAAGCTGTTCCATTACAAACATTTTTCTTTGTCGTAGTTGCCTCAAAGTTCCAATAATTAGCCAAGGATCTTCTAATGAATAATCCCCACAGTATATTGGAAGTGAGCCCATTTTCGTATAATATTCAATGCATTTTCTTGCCTGAAGAGCGGGTTTGTAGCCCATAAGAAGTTCAGCTGGTTTGCTCTGTTGCTGTTGAAAGGCTTTTAAAAAGCTATTCCAGGTGGAGAAAGTCTCAGGAATTAAAATAGAGGAGATGATAGGAAAACCTCCCATAGACCGATTGCAGCTGCAAACCGTGGGGACTGCATTCATAGTTAACCGCTTTGTAACAGAGGAAGGCTGCTTCCATTGTGGAAATGGTTTCTGTAATACCTGATCTGAATGTGTCAGTCAGAGTTTATGAATGAGTTACTGAATGACACCATCAAGTATATAAATGGGACACTGATTGTCTCTATGGCTTTAATAGTGGAAAATCATGTCACTACATTTCATTTTTATTCTATTAATAAATCAGTGCATCTTCTACACAGTGTCTTTACTTTCAGTTGTGACATCTGATACTAATACACGTATCCAAGACACTTTTTCCACAGGAGGTGATAAATGACAGAATCAGATATGTCCTTTGGCAACTTTCCGTTGTGTGAAAGTAAAACCTTGAAAAAGGCTGTTCCAAAATACAAAAATGTATGAAGCAAAGACATGGCAGGATACAGCTTGGCAGGAATCTTTTCAACTAAGTGTGGCCCAAGGCAGCAGTGGAAAATCTCTACTGGTGCCTCCCATACACAGGAGAAAGAGGGATAAATCTGTTTCCTAGAGAAGCCGCTCATAATCAGGGCTGATTGAAGTTAGAAAACTCCAAAGTAACATTTGAGATAGGCATGAAGCATTGCTCTGTTGTTGCTGATACACTGCATTCCCTGTTATTTTGCTGGAAGACCTGGCCTAAAAGCCGAAGATTTGATTGTATTGTGAGAAAATTATGACTGGCTTCCTTTGCTCTGTCTGCAGTTGCAGAACAGCTTGTAGCAACCTGATGATGGTTTTCAAAACTGGATACCAGTAAGTGCAATAATAATTTAATTGTACCATTCTTGTTTCCATCCTCTGCAGCTGTCCCCAGTTGCTCCTCAAGAGATTCTAAGTCCTAGTGGATAGGTCTGTTCCTCATTACAGTTGTATTCAGCTCATCAGGGGACGTACAGAAGAGCATCTGACAGAAGAGTTGAATTGTAATGGTATTTACAGGAAGCACATGCATACCATTTTGCATATAATTTGTGGTTCTCTAGTAGGCTAAAATGTGGTTAAAATAGTCCTACTGATTGCACCTTGTTGTCACGGGTAAGATTATTGTTTGAACTCCTCAAACCAAAAAAGGCAAAAAATGTTAAGTCCAAAGATCTTTTTGACAACTACTTAAGAACATGAGTTTCCTAGAAGGGAGTAAGTTTATATCCAACAAAATTACTTAAAAGCTGAAAAATTCTCGTGTGCCATCCTGACAGTACTGGTGCCTGACAGGGAAGATGCTGTTGTTAGAATCAGCAGTTTCTGTTCCCTTACAAGTCCCTCATCAAAGTTCTGGCCAGTTCTATCTGTCTTTAACTTCTGAGCTTGCAAAATGAAGTGAACTGGCTGGAAGCCACATGAAACAGCCGTATGAAATAACAATAGGCAGCCTAGCATTTGGTCGCTCTCTCCAGACAGGGAGATCAAGAGTTAAATTGTTTGATCTGAGTTATGAAGCCTTTCTCTGACGTGTGATATAAACCACTACCACGGTGTCAGTTCCACTTTGGAAGTTCGCAAATGTTTTGATGGGTGCCAGTGTGCCGTTTTAACATTCCCCCTATGCCGGAGCCAAGCAGTCCAGTCATAATTGTAACAACATGTGTGCTGGTCAGAAATGCCAGGAGATGATTTTGGTGCAACAAAAGGGTTGGTTTTTTTCCTTGTTTTTCCTTGAAGGAAAGAGAACAGTTGGAATTGAGGCTCTTCAAGCAAAAGCCATTTCTACCTTTGTAGTAGCTGATGCATCTTACAACGTTTGGCTCTGCTGTCACTGGCGTGCATTGAAGGCAGGTGTGCTGTCCACTCAGCTAGCGTGTTGTATCTCTTCAGAAAAATGGAAAAATGAAAAGTTCAGCATAGATCAGGAATGGGTGGGCAGATTTTTAAGTGAGGGCCTCTTGCAGGTAGAGGTAGAAGTCTCAATGTGAAGCGTGCTGGGGTTGAACACCCATGGCAGGGAAAATAGAGCAACACGTGATACCTGACACTAATGCTGCAGAGCTCATCACAGCGGACTTGTGTTCTCCTGTGGCAATGTAGCCATTTCTGTGTTCGGCCACTGCATTACCATTGTGGGAAGAAGTGGAAAACACCGATGTATACCCCTGTGAGAATGTTACAAAGCACAATATAATTGCCCATGTTGCAGTTTGGCCAGGATGTTGGGATTAACACTCCCTCCTCTGTCAAGAAATGTTTAAATGAGCACAGATGGTCATGGCTCAGCCTGGGGTTCCCATGGATGTCTAGTGTGTGGTGTAAAACACTTGGGCAATCCCCAATCTGATTGTATATCCAGCCAGATGAAGTTGGGCTCTCAAGAGGTTTCAGCTTAGGGTAGCTGTCTGGGGAGAGACTCAAGTTCTCCGTCAGCCATTCTTCTTCCTAATAACTTCTGCAATGCGGTGGAGTCTTCCCTTTGAGCTTGTATCCCATCTAAACCAAATGAGGGAGAACTAGTAAGAGTAAAAAGTAGTGACTGGCCTAGTGGTTGGGGGTACTGTGTTTCCTGAACAGCTGTATTAAGAACATGCTAGAAAGAATTGCTTATGGGACAGTTGTCCTATTCTGGGGAAGTTCTGGAGCCAAAGAAAGGGGCAGAGCACTATCGAATTGCTTCCCATGCTGGGATTCCCCCCGTTCTGCATTTTCTGCTTAGGACAGCAGGATCTATAGACTTTCTGTTCCTAACACCCTTTTGTCAAGGTTCAAACTTGGATCAAAGCCCCTGTGATACAGATTGCCCCAGCCTGAGGCCTGGTACTTTACCAGATGCCTCTCGTGTGAGATCTTTGAGCATCTGTGGGTCCTGGACTGAGTTTGGTACTTTTGTGTGATTCTGTGTAGACATAGTGTCTTGGGTCTCTATGCTGCGCTCTTGTGCGTGCCATAGCTGTGTATAAGGGTTCATGCAGTTGCTGAGAGCTAGATAAAATTTTTCTGCAGGCCTGATCCAACCCAGAAATCATATGTTCAACACTTTGGTATTATATCATGATCCCTTTTCTAATTCTGTGGATATAAGCAGGTGTGGTGTGCAAGGGACAAAGGGTTTTGCCAGTGGCAATGCAAACAGGCTGTAGAGATGTGGGCTGGTATTATAGAAACCACATGCTTGTTAAGTGCCCTATTTAGGCTTGTCTGCATGGTTCTATTAAAGCAAGTGTTGGCTCCTTTGATGGGGCACGAGACTGGTTTCCTTCATCATTTCCCCTGATTTATGTCCCAGCAGCAAACTTGTACGTCAGTGGGGAAAGACCAAGTAACAAGAGAAGTTAGCCAAGCCTTACCCCCTCGGCATGATAGGACATCAGATCCTTCAAATCCTTGCCTTTGGCAGCCTGTTAGTTACAGGGTTTAAATCATGCCTTTTAAGATGCAGGTAGAGACACTAAAAAGCTTGGGCCTTTCTGAATTAGGGCCTGGATTGTGTAGTTAGAGTCATTTTCTCAATTAGCTAAACATAAATCAGTATAACGAGGCGCTTGGGAGCACTGGGCAGGTTTAGTACCTTGTCTCTCCTGCCTCTGTCCATACCACTCCCACCTGCTTGTTTGGCTGATCCGCCAGTGATTTTATTTTTCCACACTGCTAGAGCTGAGCAGTGGGTTTTAATGTCTGAACTGGTTTTCACACCTGGCACATGTGTGCGAGAGGTGAGAACTGGGAGAAATTGCTCTTATGCAGTAAGTAAAGCAGCCCTCACATGTGGCAGAGATCTGACAGTCTCAGCACCCCATGCCACACCATCCTTCAGAGGATGGGGACAGTGTCCTATTGAATAGGCAGTGGTGGGTGGTGGCACGAGTGCAGAAAGTCTAGCAGCAGCAAGGATGCCGTTCGATGTGATATCTGGGACTGGAAAGCATGTGTGGGGGCCAGACGCTGCGTTTGTACTCTAGAGCTGGGTAGTGAACGCACGACTCGCTTTTCCAGGGCTACACCATGCAAGGGCTGTGCTGTTTTCTGGAGACTGCTGGATAGTTGAGATGGAACGGGTTGCCCTGCAAGCCCAGTTCAGCCTAGTCCTCTGGGGGAGCACTGGGATCCATTTGAGCAGGTGGTAAGAGAAAAGCTTGGAGGTTCCTCACAGCAAAGAATGAAACCCCAAGAGCTAGAAGAACCTATTTTGTGCCTTGTGATGCCATTGAAGTGAATATGAATGATCCAGTGTGAAAGCTGCAGTGCTAGGGACACCTCTTCAGTCTCTTGCATTTTGCAGAATGGGGGAGGATGTGGCAAGATGGCTGAATGAAGGAACAGAATCACTGTTCACTCAGACCATGCATGGGCTGAAGCCGTGGCCCTCCCTGAGTTTGGTTTCAAGGGTTGGAGCTGAGTAAGACAAAAACACACAAACCAACCTTAATTGTTTTGTGGGTAATAAAAGAGAAACATGGGTCATAAATAAATCCCTGAATGACGGGCCTCTTTAACTTTCCCCATGCAAGGTTTCTTGCTTTTCTCTGCAGCAGTTGGTAGTGCTGGTGATGCATCTGAACATACGATCATCTGGTATCATCATCTGGTGTGAACCTCTCATGTTCTTGTTATCAATGCTGAATCTGACCCTTCAAATGTCTCTCTCATTTCTTTTCTCAGCGGTGCACAGTAATGGGTCTTTGTTCTGGTTTGTGGGCATTCCCTGATGATGCAGGGCCAAATTGAGCCCAAGATCTCGGCCTGCTCCTTCGTTGGGAAGGCATTGCTCTGAACTCACTGTGGCTTGGGAACTCTTAAACAAATACTGCAATGGGTTTATAACGGAACAGCAGCAGTCAAGGTCTCACTGACATGCATCAGGAGCAGCTCCAAATGCATAATTGCTGACCTCGTGTTGCTTCTGCACTAGTATCTAAATGTCCTGAAGGAGACCTCATTGAGTTATTTCACATACACAGCTTCCTCCTTCAAAGAGCCAGCAAAGGCAGTAGTAGAACAAAGGACAGAGTCACTCCATGAGCTTCAAGCTTAGCAACGTCATAAGGCGTCTTGCTAGCAATCGATATCAAGTGAGGCCCTGGTGCACTGCAGTCATAAGGTCCAGCAGCAACAGAAATAGAAGCCCTTCAGCTGCCTACTGTGTAGCTTAAGGGCAGCTGACCTCCTTGACCATTGCCTCCATATGGCTGTGGACCACCATGTCCCCAGGAGAGCTGAAGGGATGGAGAGCCCTGGAAGTGATTCCTAGGCAGCAGATAACAGCAACTCTTTTGGTGTGACTCCTTCGCTAAAGGATGGAGCTAGGTGTCCTGCAGATGGTGTCTCAGCAGGCCATGTTATCTTGCTTCCTTCCTTTCTCCATGTGGAAGGGTAACCCTTTGCACTACCACAGCCTTAGGAGCCATCAGCCCAGCAAGGGTACTCCACTAGAAGTGTTTGTTGACTGCTTATGGTATGGCTGAAGAGCCACAAATTGGCTATCCCTCAGATTGTTAGTTTGGGCAACAAACTCTATAAACTCACTGGAGACCCATGCTGTGAGCCTGTGCTGAAATCTATGCTGAGTATACTCACTGCCTTTGCAATGTGAGCTAGGTAGAGTGAAACAGCTGTGTCTTTGCAGGCTCGAGTCACTTTTCCCATTCCAGTGTGAAAAGATCCTCTGTCCCAAGGAAGGGTTAATCCAATTCAGATGTCATCTTCTTCAAAGTTTCCCAATTTGGATCTGGATTAGGTTTCTGAATATCACCCGAAACCCTGCGTCATGTTTTGAGTAGTTCTGTAGCTGTTTAGGTGATGATTCTTGTTGCTGATTGTGCATATTTCATCGTCTGTAGTGCTCATGGTGTCCTAGAGGTTGTGTCTCTGGCTTCACTATCGTGTGAGCTGCAGCTGGTCCCACGTTTTGGTGGTTAGCTTCATGGCAGAGAAGATTATACTATTTGGCATGAGGATGTGCTCATAAAGAACCAGGTCCATTCCAGCATTTTTCTAACATGCTTCTCTGGTCCTCCAAGAAGAACATCTTGCAGCTGTTTTAAAAAGTCATGCCTGGTTCTCTGCAGGATTTTCTTCTTGCTTCCAGATCTTTTTTTTCCCTGTCTGCTAAAATACCATTTGTTTTCTTTTCTGCGTTCCTCAAATCAAAATATTTAGCGATGGACTTTTCTCCATGACATCCCACTGCATCCCCTAACTACTGTGGAGTGTTCATCAGCCTCATTGACATTAACCAGTTCTGCAGGAAACCAGCACTGCCAAGCAGGCAGGCTCCCACTCCTGGACTTGCTCAGCATATCTGGT
Organism: Gymnogyps californianus; assembly: GCF_018139145.2. Taxonomy (NCBI): domain Eukaryota; kingdom Metazoa; phylum Chordata; class Aves; order Accipitriformes; family Cathartidae; genus Gymnogyps; species Gymnogyps californianus. The sequence goes on from NC_059478.1 coordinate 7,629,605, forward strand.
ATTGTCAGTGACAGTCCCTCTGTGAGTCTCTTGGGGGTGATGCTCTCGCTGGCAGAACCTGAGAAGGTATCGGAAAATACTTTCCTTGGCCTGGCAGTTGCACTTGGACACTCATGATGCTCCTTTCTGGCCTTGACATCCACAAAGCTATATCTGCTTTTCATAGGGGGGAATCACGATTTGCTTTTCAAGGCCTAGTCCATCTCCTCTGCCCCAACTGCCCGTAACACTGGAGTCTTTCATTACTCAGACCCTCCCAAGCCACCAATAAGTTTTCTCCTTCTGTCCTTCAACCAGTTTCCCTTCCTCCTTCCAGCAGCTGCCGAGAAACTTCATGGACCCATCTGTCCTCCAGGCTAGGCAAATAACCAGGGCTCCTCAAAGCTATCAGGCTGAGCAGAAGGTGGGTGAGCACAGGGTGGTACTGGAAGTGCTTTGATTCATAGAATTAAAACTCAGTAGGATTAAACTCACAGCCAGTTTCAGAAGCCCAGGTCCCTGCTGTTCTTTCCACTTCTCACAGGCTTTGGGGTTATCCATGTTCATCATTACACCCTAAACACTTGCACTCAGAAATCTTTGCTTTCACCTACTGTGTCTGCGACCCCAGAGGTGGCTGTTTGGAGTTGGTCACCTCTGGAGAGGTGACAGATGATAACCCATCTAGGCATTCCTGGAGAGAGCCAGAGGGAGACTTCCTGATGGGGGCGAGGCCTGGGGAAGGCATTTGGGATGGCTGCCATCCACAAACACATCAAAGGTGCGAATGGCTTTTATCAAGAGACAGTAAAACTTTAATCCAAAGCCCTCTTTAATGTATTTGCCACATATTTAAAAGGGAACTGATTTCAGAAATGCTTTTGAGAGTTTTAAAAATTCTCCTGGACCTGTGTCTTACAACTCTCTCCACTCTGGAAACCTGATGCTTTTGTTTCTGGGATCCCAGATGTTCGGGACTCATGACTAAAGGGAGAATGAGAACTAAAACCACTTCTAAACCTCTTCTGAAACATGGGCACAAATAGCTTTTTCCCTAGCTGTAAATCTCTGTTAAACTCTGATTTTTTTTAATCACAGACCACGCTTACAGCAAATACCACCTCCTCAGTCAGAAAGTGAGACATCTTCCCATTCAGTTGTCAAAAATCCCTCATTTCCAGCTCAGTAAGGCTGCAAGTCGCTGGCCTTCTGACCTGCTGGAGTGCTTGCCTCTAGTCTGGAGCTTTAGGCTGGTCCTATTTTGCTGGAAGAAATCTACCTTTAGTGTGGAAAACAGGAGCAATTCCCTGGCAAGATCAGAGGAACTGTAGCCTTTCTCATTTTCCTTCTTTTTTTCTTTTTCTGCGGGAGAGTTTAAACATCGCTGCTTTCATTTGGAAAGGGCGAGTGACTTTCCCATGCTGTAATACCCAGCAAGTGTTGAGAGAATGTGGTTACATAAAACCATATTTTTAATACAACCGACAGACTGTCTTGAGAGCTAAGTGTTTTTTGACAGTTTTTATGCACCTGTTAATTCAAAGCTCTTAACATGTGCCAGTTAAAAAGAGCCAGGCACTAAAACATCCACCCTGTGGACGGCAGGGGCTCGGCTGCGCACCAGAGCACAGGGAATCCGTGCAAGGTAGAAACTTGGCTTCTCTTACAGGACCGACTGGTACATGACTAATTCAACTCAGAGCTTTTGTTTCCCAGTCCTGCTTGACCTTGAAGATTCCTGCTTCTGCTTTGGACCTGAAGAACAGCTGATGTTTCTTTGCGTTTCTTCTACTTGCTTTTCCCAGCTATTGTAGTTATCAGAAAGAAAAGATGCTAAACATCCTGTCAGGGCTATGTCCTTAAAAGAGATGCACTGACAATACCTCCCCAGGCTCCTCGGCTACATTTGTGCCTCCTTGTTTTCTGGATAGTGGGGTTGCTTCTTATAGTCGGTGCTGAGACAGGCATTGGCAAAGCACAGATGGAAACCTGCCGCACAATCCTCCAGCATGTCTGCTTGGGTATCGCCTCCGTGGTCACTCCACGCACAGACGGGGTAGGTGGTCTGTTTAGACAGCCTTGCTATCAGTAACATAAAGTAAGGCTGGGAAGTCCTCCTCCTGTTCTCTAAAATTTTCCTTCCTCTCCACCCCTTCAATATTACCAAACTCTCAACTTAGAGATTTTCTCAAGGTCATTTTAAACCTCTTGCAGCCAGATCTTCCCTCTTCCTTCTAGGGCTTTCTCCCCATGCCCTATCTGCTCACATCCCATCTCCACAGTTTTGGCTGGCTGTCCACACTGTGGGTCACGTGGTGGCCTCATCCCTGTGGAGAAAAGCTTGAAAACTCAGCACCATCTAACATAAAGGCTCAAAAAACCAGAAGGCAGATGCAACAAATACAAGAAAGCTTGAGAATTTTAAATACTTGCAGGTGCTGACACAGGAGTTTCTGTGGTAGAAACGACCAGCTAACCCTGAAACAAGAGGCCACTCGTTTTTTGTGCAAGCCCTAGGCATTTACGACTGTGCATTTGGGATGTATTTCTGTGTAAGGTGGGCTTAGCATGCCACTGCCACTTTCCTGCTTTATAAACTTAGTCAAGCTTAGTCAAGCCCTCACCTGGTAATTGCACTGCCTTCAGGAGATGGGGCTGTGGCATCTCTAGACCTTTCCTTGATCTCAAGGCCGAGAGGCATGATGACAGTCTCTAGTGTTAAGCCCAAAGCTTTGGGCTCTGAAGAATTGGGGCACAGCAGAGAAGTGCATGAAGGCCAGCAGCAATTGTCCTGTAGGGTTGGAGATACAGGTTGGAGAGGGAGGGAGAATGGCCCTGGCTTCATTTACATGCCAGGCCTGTTGGGGTGTTTAAGGTAAGCTGTGGCATCCGTTCTGAAGTGGAGGTGAATCCAACACTGCTATCCTAGCTGGGTTACAAGTGGGCAGCAGGTTTGCCTGTGGCAATGGGGGTACCAGGAGTTGGCCCTCACCCCAGCTGAAGGGGAAGGTGCTCTCAGAGGACACAAGAGCATATATTTGGAGGACAAGGGTGCCTTGGTACATCGTGCATGTTGAGCCCTAGCTGAGGAGATCAGTGCAAGGTGGTCAGTAGAGCTGATGGGACATGGAGGGCATGTGTGATGTCTATAGCTGAAGGTGGGAGAAAGCCCTGCTAGGGCCTAGCCCTGGGCACAGAAGGTGTGCTGGATTTGTGTGCTACATGATGTAAAGCCTCAGGTTACTGGGGACCTGCCTCAAAGTACAGCTCCACTAGCCTGGACAGTTGGCTATGAGTGGGCTCTATTGCCAAGAGCAGATCAAGGGCTGCTTGTCTCATACACTGCTCAGAGCTGATGGCTGGGATGCTCCTGCTGGTGCTGAACATCAATGTTCTTTCTTGCATCTCTACTAAGAGGCATAAATCTCTTTCCCTACAGGCTCTGCTGGTAGGCCTGATTGCTTGAGAGTGGGAAAACTCATCATGAATAACTTGTCAGGATGGTATTAGTATCTCTGAATGCTGCACCTGAGCTTGAACTGACGTGAAGGGTTTTTTAAGCAGGAAACACTAGATGAGGGCTTGTCAGGGCAATAGATGGGGCTAGGATTCCACATCATTAACACTCAGTCTGTGTATTGCAAAATCACCTGGCAGGACAAATATGATCCAGATCAGGTGTGTGCACACTGTTGCTTTGTGTTGAATTAGCTAGAACATGCTATATAGTGTTTATATTGGCTTCATGTTTTACATTGGCTGCAGGAAGACATATGATACTCCATCTGGCATGAATTCTATTGGACTAAAGTTACCCCATAACAATTCAGAGGATAAATTTGACTAGCCAGAGTGGTATACACTGCATCAGTGTTTTGCTGCATGTTTTGCTGCATGTTTTGCACAGCAGTTTTAATCCAGTCCTGGGTACCCTCAAACAAAACTTTCTGTCTCTGTACTGCTTAACTGTGCAGGTATGTGTGATGCTCATGGGGATGTTTCCCTGAAGAAATGTGAGCTCTGCTCCTGCTCAAAGGTTACATTAGTTTTATTTCTTAGATTGCTACTTCAGTAGCTGCTGTGTATGGATTTGACCTGTAGACTATGTCTTTTCGGGGTGCACCTTCCAAGCAAGATTAAGGTGCAGGTAGGGCGACCTCCTGTTCTGGAATGACAGAAGTGGAAAGGATCTCAAGATGTCCTCTAACTCATAGCCACAACCAAGTCCACCCTATCTGTCCTGACAGATAATTGTCCGATAGTTTCTGCACCCTGCAGTGATGGAGAATCTGTCTCTCAGCAGTAGAAGTTTACCCCAAGGTCTAACTGGAAACTCTACTGCTGCAGTTTAAACCTGGGTCTTCTTGCCGCATTAACTGTGTTTGAGGAGAATGGTTTTTCCTCTTCCCAAGGCACAGCCCTTTCTCTGTGTTACCCTTTAAAGCATTTGCACAGCAGGCTCTGCAGTGAGACAGGGAGTGAAGTATGCGTGGTGGGAAGCATCCAAAACTTGCTCAGATCTGCACTGAGTTTCCAACACTAATCGAGCCATCTGTGACTCATCTTCACGCTTGTGCGTCAACTCATGTAGATATCCTCAGAGCAAGCAAAGCACTGGATCACTGCACGCTCACATGGACAACAGCATCAGGTTTCGTGGTTGTTGTCCTCAGGAGGGGACAGAGCTATGGTGCAAGATAAGTTCATAAGTATGGTGGTTGTTTACTGCTATATTCGAACTCTGAAACATGCTCAATTTGCAACTACAAGAAAATGATAACAGTCATAATCCTTGCTGAGAGCCTACCTACTTTTGAAAACAAGTTGTCTCTCTTTCCATCTGATTTAAATTTGAGAGAACCGCTCCATGTCCCAAAACTGAATGATTTTATCACCTCTTCACCAGCCAGAGTATGTGATGACAGATTTTTTGATCAAACTAAAGAATAACTTTGCTGAGAGATCTCCCAGTTTTCACCCGTCTGAGAAGCCCTGATGTTTCCTTAGAATCCCCTCACCCTTTTGCTGCAAAGGTGGCTTGCTCTGAGTGCAAAACAGCTCTCTAGGGCTGGAGAGCAAAGGGAGGGTGTAACACAGCCTCCAGATCAAGCTTGGAGGTAGGAGCTTCTTTCATTAAGGTCAAAGAAGATGTGTAATTTTTTTTTTTTTTTTTTTAAGAGTGTGCTAACTGCATTCAGTTAGAAGCACTGTTCATGGGGTAAAATGTGTAAACCTCATTTAGGATGCTAAACCAGTTATATTAATTGTGTTGCTTAAAAATGTGCAGAGTAAAATAAAATGGGCCTTTTTTCTAGCGTGCTCTTCTTTGGAGAACTTCCTGAAAAGCCCTTCCTTGGAGCGGTGATTGTGCACCGTCTTACAGCCAAAAAGGACTTGGCAAAAAGGTAACATGAATGTGACCTTAAACATCAGAAGGCAGCAAAGTACTTGAATGCTGATGCACTTTTCCCAGCTGCTGCTGACAAATTAATTTCCAGGGCAGATGCAATAGCTGATCTATCTTGGACAAAGGTTTTCCTTTCCACAGCCACGTGCAGTAATGAAAACAGCAATTTCCAGTGATACTTTCTGCCCAAGAGTAGATCTGTTGCAGACTTCACATCCCCTCACTTAAGGCGTCTCCGAGTTTAAACTGGACAGCTTGGTTCCCTCTAAAACCAAGTGGCATGTTCAGAGTATGGCTTGTCCTAAGGATCTTGGGCTGGAATTTCTCACCGTTGGCTATAGAGGGAGCCGTGATGAGTGACTCAGATCTGGAAGGGACTTCAGCACAATAGGAATTGCCTGGTTTAGAAGGAAATTGAGTAGCTAGAGCTACAGGGAGAGCAGTGCTGATCTACTCCTTAGGGTTTCTGGCCAGCCATGTCCTGGGGTGAATGATTGCGACCTGAGCGAATAAAGGATGCTTTGTACTGTGGTCAAATTCAGATACCTGGGGGAGGGGACCAGGGAATGAAGCAATTCTGTTTGTTTTGAACCAAGACAGTCTTAAAAAAAGGGAAAAAAAAGATAAAATAAACCAGAAATATTGAGTCAACCTAGGACACGGTGTTTGATCTGAAACACAATGTTCCATTTTACAGTTTAATTTCATTTTTTTCTAAAGTCAGGTTTTTCAATAAAACCTCCAAAAGGCTCATTTCAGAAACACCTACATGAAGTCAACCTCTTTGCTTTGAAAACACTTTGGAATGAAATGTTTTGAAGTTTAAAAAAGAGCCTCCTGTATTAGGCTTGTTGGTTTTGTTTGTTTTTTTGGCAAAAGGTGCTTGTCAAATTCAGCCCAACTTTGTGAATGGTTTATGTCCCTCCGAAACTAAACTCTGGTCAAAGTTACTGTTCACTGCACAAATTCACCCGCTGTATCTATGAATCCGCCGAGGGCAAAATGGAGTCTGTGATTCAACCCGGAGCTGTTCCACCTCCTTGGAACCAGGGAGGAGAACCCAGGGCGTTTTCATAAAGGAAGCGATTCAGCTCTCGGTAATCAAAACCCGGGTCCTGCTTCCTTTCCAAGGGCATCTGGAGTCCCCTTGCTGCAAGTGGCCAAAATTCCCATTGTCTCCAGAGGAGTTAAAGCACATCCTGCCACCAAAGGAAGAAAATAGAAGAACATGGGAAGAAATGGCCCAAGCCCCTTTTATTTATCTGCTTCCAAGAAAAAGCACGAGCACAAGACATGAGGTGTCTTTGCAGGCACTTTCTAATGACTCGGATGATCCAATGAAACAAATGAGAGCAGCCAGGAGAGCGCTCCGCTCCGAAAGGGCAGAGAAATATTTGCCAATGCAGCAGCTCTGCAAATGTGTGAGGCTGTTAAGCTCCTAATCCCATGTCTTATTTTTATGAATTTTCACACTAGTGGGATATAATGAACGTTGAGCCCAAAGACATTAATTACTCGGGTCCTTTTTTTGAGAGGAATTTCGATGGAGTGTAACGTTTTAAATTACAAGGTGTGAAATAAACTCTACAAAACTTACAGCTTTAGTGGAGGAACTCCAAAATCAAATAAAAATGCAAAACCGCTGAAGAAGTCCAATTTACTGTAAAATGCCCTGGATCATGGTGTTCCAGTAATTTTTTTTTCCCTACATACTTTGGTTAAAATAATTTATATCCGCTGCAGTGTTTATGTACCTTAAGCTTTATTTATTAAAGGATATGTATATTTCAAGCCCAGTTTTAATGAGACATGCTGAAATCTGTAAGGTACAGTGCGACTTTTGTTCTAATCAGCACTAAATCTCTTCTCTTTACTTTTTCTGTGTTGAAAACATTCATGTTGGACGGAAAGAGCCGTGTGTGTATGTGTGTGTATATAAATTTCAGATATGTATAAATATATATGTAAAGTAATAAGCAAAATTTATTTCTCTTTTCCTATCGTCAGGGCAAATACTCCATTGTTCAGTCTGAGCACTTAAAATCACGGATGTATTTTATCCTTATTCTTAGAACAGGACAATTACTTCTTTTTTTAGGCAAATTATTTATTTGCCAAAGATTGTGCTTTAGGTTGGCTGAAAATGTTTGTGAATTCACATCAGCTTGACGAACTGTTCTGGCAAAGGAAGAAAAAGAAATCCAAGCGTTTTGGCTTTGTTTTCTAATGAAATGTTTTGAGATTTCATTTTGAAGCAACACCCTTAAACTAAAGTTAACATCAACTAAAAAATACTCTGGAAGCTTAGAAACTTCTTAAAATTGGAAATTAAATAGGGCCTTAGGGATGTTCCTTGGGGGAGTTGCTTTGAAACTTTCTTCCTGTGTTTTCTTTCTTGCAAGGAAATAGAAAATATTTTTGCTCAGATAGATGAATTTGAAAACTATAATGTTTATGGCTATTTCAGTATAACATTAGGAGTCAGTTCTAAAAAGTCTGTTAGGTTTTAGGAAGTTAATCAAACTTAAGCCGTATTTTCAAGACATTGTAGAAAGCCTGGCTTTCATTGACACCTCAGGACAAGATAAAGGGTATTTAACTGCTTAACCTTTACTGATAGTACTGGAATATGGATATGAAGCTGGTCATGCAAGTGTCCCTTGTAGTGCCTAAACCGCTGTTGAAAATGGTACATAGGTTCCTAAATCCCTTTAAATGTAGTACATAGCATGGATATCATGGGCAGGAAAGTGACTCTCTTTCCTTACAAAACAGTTTTTGATGGAAATGAAGAAGTCCGCTTCTGCCAATTTTTGCTTCGATTTAGTGAAAAAAGGAAATAGAAAAATCTTTAAAGATGCCCGTCACAAAGAGGGCAAAATAAAATCTCTTCTATTTTTAGAGAAGTGGAAAATGGAAAATTTCTGGTAAAAATCAGCTTTGCTAGGCTTTTGCCCAAATATCTGCACTTCAGAGGCTATCTGTAAAGCAGAGAAGGTTTCAGGGCTGGTGAACTTGATTTCCTCCCCATGCTTTCCTCTGTACATAAAGCTACTTATTTTTCTGATGAAGTTAAAGACGCAAGTTCCCAGCAGAGCAAAGTGAAATCTGGGGAGGGAGGGGGGAGACTTTTCTCTGTTTCATGGAAAATGTTTGCTTTAGAAGTGAAGGCATTTCTCGAAAGCGAACCCCGAAGCCCAGAAATGGCTGACCAAGGAATTTAAAGGGAGAAACACTCGGAGTCGGGGAGCGGAGTAATAAAGTACAGGTTTGTCCTGTAACAAATTCCAGTGCTTGCAAGACTTTTTTAGACATATGGAAGTCCATTTAGGAGGAAAATTGGTTGCAGCCGCTGATTCAGAACCTATTGGAATCAGTGGAAACGTTTCCATTGTCTTCTGTCCTGAAGAAATGCTGTTTCTGTCCTTCCTTCCATCCCTAGCCTGCTCTCGCTCTCTGGGCCATATGGATTTCATCTCCCTCAAAGACATGTAAGAGAAGAGAGTTTGGCTGTTTAACGGCATGATGTAGCTATGTGGACAGGAATGGTTGATTTCTACTTGATTGGCTACAAATCAGGTAACCAACGCCTCGGTTTCGAGCGGCTGCCTTCGGAGGAGTTATCTGGGTGCATGTGGCTCTCCTATCGCAGAGCTGAACGTGGCTTTAATCACATCAGCATGCTAATTGTGCCCCTCAAGAAGAGCTTCGAGGAATGAGGGTCTGTGTTTTGACAACCATCAGATTTCTTTATTGCTGACCATAATTGCTGGGCTGTCCCTGGGAAAGCGCACTGGGTAATTGCTTATCTGGATAGTAACCCCCTTCAGCTATTTCAGCTCAGAGACTTTTCTAGCATTAAACCCAGAGCCAGGCTGCCTGCAGAGGGTGGGCGAACCAAACCCACCAAGAACTGATTTTAAGGGATCGACTCCTGTTTCTCTTTCTGCAAGGCAGGCTCCCAAAAATGGGGGCACAGAAGGGGACGGATGCTCACAAGCACTCCCTGTTCTCATAGGGAATCACCTCCAGATGCACTTGTGATCCCCACCACTATCTGCCTCCTACCATTGAGGCCAGGACAAGTCCCCACAGAAGGGCTGACAGCCTGCAGAGCAAGAAATGTTGAAACGTTTCGGCCTCTAGAAGAAAACATTGATATTTTCGGACTGGAGCTAGGTTTGACAGAGAGCGCGAGATCAGATGTGAGATGCAGGACAGAGGTGGTTTTCTGTCTTCACACAACACCCATTTTACTGGAACTGCTCCGAAAGAGGCCCCTACCAGGCACGCAGATCGTGTCAGCAAGCAGCTGAGCGAGGCTCCTGGAGCGAGGCTGACACCCGGACGCGACAGACTCCTTGCTGGCAGCAGAGGCAGAAGCCTGGGGTTTGCGTTTTCTGGAGGAAATCACGATAAATCCGTGAGCGCACACAGCAGGCTGAGAACGGAGGGCTGGAGCTCAGCTCCCCCTGCCACCTCGGACCTGCTGTGTTGCCCAGACAAGTCCCTTCACTGTCCCTTGTTCCCTTTCGTTCACGTCTGCCTTGCCCCTCCGATGCTCCACGTCCTTTGGGGTAAGAACTGCCTTACACAGAGGCGCCCGCCTCCTGTTTGTAATGACAATCCCAGTGCTACCATCATCTCCAGCGTAAGCGGACGTGCCAACAAGGAAATCTTCCCGGAAACCAATTCTGGGTATCAGTTGGCTTTGTTCCCCTCCTCGCTCCACTGAACAGCAAGTTTCATGGCAATCTTCTCTGGGTATTCTGGACAATGAATGTGTTTTTTGCCACATAATTAAATTATCCACTTTAGAAAGAAAAAGATGTGGTTTTGTTCCCATTACAAAAACAAACAAACAAGGACTGATATTTATTACAGGCCAAGGCTACTCAACAAGTGTTTTCTGGAACTCTTAATAAATTGCTGAAGAAAGTTTACAGCTGAGCCCTAAAGATGATTTAGTTTTCCAAGTGACTGGGATGTATTTATTTCCCATTTTCTTAACCCGCAGCATGGTGAACAGCTTAACGTGCTCTTTCCAGGGTTCAGACGATGTCAACCCAAACCCGTGCTCTTCACCCCGAAACAGTTAACCGCTTTTTAATTAAAACCACGCCAATTATTCATTTTCAAGTTTTGCATTTATTTTTCCCCATTTGCGCAGCCTGCTATTTGGTTTTGCTTCCACTTCATTAAAACGGCTTCCAGAAAAAAAAAAAAAAAAAGAAAACAAACCTAAAAACCCCAGCCACACACCCAAACCAAACAACACAAGTATCCGGCAAGGAGCCTTTCAACCAAACGGCGTTTTGGGTGTCAAGGACATATCCGTGAAGCAAAGGGCCGTGCGGGTTAGTGATGATCGTGTTTTGTGGCATGTGGAGAAAGCCTTGTCTTTTGAACAGCGGGCAAAAAGAAGAGGTGGGCTTGACTGTTAGAAAGCAAGCAGCAACGCAGGAAACCCTGAGGACATCAGTCTCAAGGTTGCAGAAGGAGAGGGACGACCGGTGACCATCAGCGAGCAGGTCAGGGCACCCACGTACAGCAGCTGTGGCGTCTCCGTGATGTTGTGTTGCCCGTGCAATGAGTAGTTCAACAGCTCAGCAGCCAGGCCCAGGGACTCTCATCCTGCAACACGTTAAACATGCTCCTTACTGTAAGCACATCCTTTGTGCATGAAGATGAGTGTGGACAGATGTCCCCGTGGGAGCAAGGCACTTAAATACAAGTTGGTTGTTAAGCACATGCTTAAGTATTTGGCTGGATTAGCAGCCAAATTGGTATTCAAATGTTTGCTTTTTGAGAGAGCCCCCAAAACATTAGAAAGTTGATTTTTTTTCAGTTCATTACTGGGCCTGCCAATGACATCATTCGTTTGCAAGATGAGAAAAAGTGTTTAAACGAGATTAAAAAAAAAAATTAAACAAGACGCAATTTTAATGACCACTTACAAAGGAGATTTATGGACATGCATAAAGCTGCTTTCCATGGGAGAGGGACTAAGCTTTTAACAGTTACCTTCCTTTGGACTTTTTTTCCCTCTTGCAATATAATACCCACAAATATTTGTGAGTTGTGACTGTGCTCCAAAGGGTTAGTCCTTTTCCAGAAAGGGGGGTGGAGGGAGAAAAGACGAAAACAGTGGTGCCAATTTGTCTGCCCAGACTCTGATTATGGGAGGGTTGTTGTTTTTTTTTTTTCTTTCCTGCAGGGGAGAGAAGCTGGTGGGACGCTTTCTCTCCCCGGGGTTAGGGATATCTGATATCTAGCCCAAGAGCAGTCCAGCAGACTGAACTTTCATCTCCAGCAGTGAGGGATTTAAAAAAAAAAAAAAACCAACAAAAAACCTTGTGGATAAACTTCTCGGCTAAATTTGCAGGAGATCTTGGAGTTTCTGCTGGGGAAATTAGGGCCATTTGAACGTCTGATTGTAAAGAGCAGAGATCTTTATAATGTGCATGGAGAAGGGGAGAGAGAGAGGAGATCACTTGGAGGAACGGAGGTGGTTTCAATACATCTATTTATTTATTTGCGTGCCCTGAGCCCTGCCCTCCTCCCGCCTAGCCTGCTATCCAGTGACCCTCGGTGCTGATTAAAGTTCCCGGGTGACCTCTGAGTGCTTTTGTTACACTGCTTGGTAATAAAACCCCGGTTAAACGGCTGGCTTATCCAAACCCACGGCTCCTTACGCAGCCAGCTCTGGAGCCAGCTCAAGTCTGAGCCCTTGGGAATACGTGGCTTAGCCCTAATTTAGCTTGGCTAGCTCTGTTTAGCTGGCCCGGGGCGGGGGTTCCTGGTGGCCGTCTCAGTGCCCCCAGGTAGCCATGGTAGGTGAGTAGGCAACTTGAAGGGGCCACAGCCTGGTTTCTTACTAGGCAGAGTCCTGGCTCCTGAGGCAGGTAACCCCACGGAAATCCTTGAAGGGGATGGAGCCGGCTTAGTGCGATGAAGACAAGTGCCATCCACCTGCAGGACTGTGCTCTGTCACCCTGTGCTCACGCGGCTGCTGGCTGCTGGAGCAAAGCCATGGTGGGGAGATGTTTGTGCTGATACTGCTGCGGTTTCCTGGTGGGATCTATGAACCCCCATCTTATGTTGTCTTGAGAGGCCATGATGTGTGTCATCTGCTCCTTCCACCTCAGACATGGTGCTGATCCTTGAGATCATCTCAGGGCTGTGCTGACACACACCTCCCGCAGAAGCAGCCTCCGGGGCCAGAGGCAGAGCTGATAGCCACGTGGGCATCCCTAGCAAGAGCAAAGCCAGGGAAGTGAAGAGCTGAACTCTAGTTCAGATCCACAGACCATCCAGGCTGGAGATGAGGACATTCCCTTCCTCATAGTCCCTCTTCCACTTGGTGGAAAGCTTATAGAAAAAGAAAATAGGAAACTAGTTCTTGCTGTTGCCAGCTGGTGAATGTGCTTGTCATCTCTGTTGAAAGCTAGGTGGCAACTGTTGAAGCTCAGTCTGTCTTGAAATCTAAAAACTGGGACTTGTACAGACAAACTGATGAACAAATTTCCAGTCTCCCAACCCCCTCCTCCACTTGTGTTTTATAAATGACAAGGCAAGGGAAGGGCTCCAGCCCTAACCGGGTGGGGGGAGGTCTGGGCAGGGCACATCTGAAAAGGTAGGAACCCTGCTAGTGAAAACTCCAGCCCAGGGGCTGCACAGACAGCCCAGCTGCCCCCACCCTGAAAATCAAACCTCTGAGACTTAGGGATACTCCCAGGGGCCATCCAGATGGGACTTTGCAGAAATATCATTCAGGAGGAGATTTCCCTGGCTGCATTTGGCCCAGGACTCCCTCCCCAACCCTTAGCTGACCATGCCACCAAGCCTGCTATGTGGTGCCAGTTGCTGTGATGGTTCTGTTGCTGTGAGGTGGCTTTATCCCCCCCTTGGGTACCACATACCTTCCCATCCTTCCTCACCCCCACCCACATGTGGCCAGGAGATGGCAAACAGAGAACCCCTTACCTGGTGCCCTGGGGCCACCTCCCTTATTACAACTGGTACCCAGCAAAAAAAAATGTAAGTGCATGGCCTTGCCCCACCATTCACGCAGGGCTGGAGCCCCATGCGTTGTGCATGTGTGCAAGTGCTCTCCTGCCTCAGGTTCTAAATCTTGTACAGTGTCAATGCTGCGATATTCCTAAATAAGTTCCCGAAGCCTAGTATTTATCACCCCCATGAACCAGTAACAAGCCGCCTCGCTCTGACTGGAGATGTGATAGCACTTCCAGGAATGATTGTGTGTGATGTGAACTCAGCCCCTGGTTCAAAATATTATGCAGAGGAATAATAAATCTCAGTTTTAAATTGCTGCCCCATTTAAGCTTTGATTAGACTCTGATGGTCTGTTCACCCTGGAGCTGCTGGTATTAATCTGCATGCTAAACCCTAATTATAAACTGCTCATGGCATTTCCAGATGATATCAAGATGTTTGGGATTAAAAGAAACCCTGATGTTGAGTTTACAGCTCGAAATGGCTGTGGACTACCTGATCCCCACAGATCTAATAACGCACCTCTGTGTGGGGAAGAAAGGAAGAAAAGAGGGAGATTTGGCCCAAACATATAGCAGGAGTTTGTGGGGGAGAGGTCTGGCTCCAGACTTGAATGTGTGCATGCATACCCAAATGCTCACACACACGTGTAAGGTGATACACCTATATGCACACACATGTTCCTGCAGGTGCTCTCTGTCTCCAGCTCAGGGTAGTTCTCATCCAGCCCTGGGCAGAGCAAGTGCAAAGAGGCTTGAGACCAGACATTTCAGTGAGTCAGCACGACAGGGTGATGGGAGGAAAACTTTCCAGGGCAAAAGAGTTCTGGTTTGGCTCCCCAGCACCTGGGCATCAGCAACAGGGTCCAGCAGTGGGGGTATCGCTGGGCTGGGCAAGGGATGGGACAGTGTGGATGCAGCCTGAGAAGTGGCCAGCAGCAGAGAGATGCTCTGATTCGATGCCTCTCATCAGCTCGCCCCTAAGGAGCTGTGGCTGATGTTTCGGGGTGCAAAGGGGTGGAGGTGTATCTCGGAGCACTCCCTCTCCAAAGTAGCTGCCGCTACAGGCCTAGGAGACGAGTAAGCATCATTTGTGCCCTCCTGTCCTCTGAATCACCTATCTAAAGTGCTCGCACCCCATCGAGGTCCTCAGGAGAGCAGTGCTGGAGGGCACCCAGCATGTCTTAGAATAGCTGAGCACCTTGCACAGCTAAGGCCAAAGAAGCGCAGAGCAGTAATAAACTGTGTGTGCATTTTGGTCAGGTTTCCTAAAGGCACAAGCTTGTGCAACGGTACTGGCTGTTAGCTCCTCCTCTCCCTGCTGCCCTCCTGCAATATTATTTTTAAAACTTCTAGGATGAAACAAATTTGGCAGATCGAAAAAGGGCTCTAAGACATTACATGATGACAAGTTTCATGAAAATAAGGTAGGGAAGAGAGACCCAAACTACTTTCCCTCACTGAGCAAAATGCTTCACCTGAGTGCCATGATATTATTAGACAGCTGAGAATCCACACCTGTGTGTCACAGCCTCCACAGGTTCTTCTGCCTCTTTGGGTTTTTTAAACTCAGGTAGAAGAGAAGATATTTAGGGCACCTGAAGCAAGTGGGTAGCCTATGCTGGGAAAGGCATGCGATGTGGTGGTTGGTGCAGAAGAGCTGAATGTGGGAGCAGAGCAGGTGAGGGCTTGGCTTACTCAGTGCTTGGTGCCTTCCTGCATCCCACTAACGCCAACTACAAGGAGTGTGTGCTGCTCTGGGGATGTTACTGCTGCCCAGCTGCTCATCTGCTCTGAGTATTTCTTGTTGGCTGCAAGACCCTTGGTAAGGTTGTCAGCTCCTGTTTGTTGTACCTGAAAACTGTTACCAAGACCGTGGTGCTGGGAAACCCCTGTTCAGACAGATGCGAAGGTGAGGGGAATGTTTCTGAGGACTTGTGGAATACTAGGGTAGCCCATATATTGGAGCTGGGGACCACAGGAGCTGCCAGTGCTGGGTTTCATGGGAAATTTCAGGAACTGGAGCAAATACTCAAATTAGAGTCTTTCTCACTGACACTGCAGATTGAGCTTGTAATTTTCTATGAGAAAAGAAAGCAGAAGCAAATGTGCTGGTCATCTGCGGAGGTGCAGATCTTTGGTTTTTCCCCTTCTTGATATGCAACTTGGCGAGGAAGGATAGGAAAGTTTGTGGTTTCTGCCTCACCTTCTCTGAGCATCAGATATGGTCACAGCATAGGAGATAGGTTTTGAAGCAGGGCTCCAGCTGGTGAGTTTCATTGATGTCCTTCAAAATGATAACCACTTTTGGGAGCAGGAAGGGCCAAACTGGGGTCTGGCTGCTGTCTGCAGTGTGAGGCTTGGCCTTTCAGCTGTGGGTGCTTTACCTAGCAGATTTCTGGCTGTTTCAGGACCTTTGGGCTTTCTCCTCTCCTCCCCTGGCAGCAGAAGCTCAGAGGTCCCTGCCTTGCTGGGAGTGTGAGCAGGAGGCAATTCGCTGGACAGCCTGGGAAGGTGGAGGAATGGGGCTGTAAGCAGTTGCCAGGCAGATGCATGTTGGAGAGGAAAAGTGGGATGGGAGGATGGTGGGGAATGGGAGCTACCTGTTCAGCTTGACACCAGGCCAGTGGTGAGGTGGGAAATAGATGTCTAACTACTTGATGGCCTGTGGGATGTTGAAATGGTATGTGCATTTGCTGTCATGGGCCACCTGTGACATGGGAGTCCTTCCCAGCCTCAGGGTCATGAGAACTGGGGTATCCTATCACCTCTGCTTTGGGTTTGATGCTGAGGACAAGCTGCCTTTGCATCAGTTTCCCCATCTGAAACAGGGAGAAGTGTGTTGAGATCTTTGGATTACAGCAGGCCATGCTGTGGCTCATTCCCATCCTATGGCTATTTATTCTGCAGAAACTCCTGGAGGCCCCAGAGCAAGTACATGGGCTGGCTATTGGACACTCGCACAGGAAGAAACTGATGCATCTGAGATGGGTGGCAAATGCCCCATCCTCTTCTGCCTTCACTGTTGGTGGCTGGAGGGGGAGAAGATGAACACTAGAAGGCAATACCCTTGAGCATCAGGTAAGGTGATAATATCTGCCTGTACTCTAACTTGAAGTTTTCTAAAACTTTGAATCAGGTTAAAGGAAACAGTTGATGAAGGGATGTTTCATGCTTGTCCTGTAAAGATGGTCCTACTTCTGCTTTAGTGGCAGGCTGAGATCTGCAGCTATGCAGGGCCCTGGGACCCCTCGGCTTGCTCACCCAGGAGCTCAGAGCATGTCCTTCATCTTCTCCCTCTCCTCATCTTTCTGATTCATTCTTTTCTGTTTGTCTTTTGCTTATGGTCTTTGTGGGCCACTTTGGTCCATCACTTTCTTCTCGTGTGACTTACTTCCTGCACGTGACAAGGTCCCTTCACCCATCCCACCCATTCCCTCAAGCTTGGGCTGATCCCCAGTACAACAGGACACCCTGCTACAAAGAGCACATTTCACTGCTTTCTCCTGGTGGGATTTTTTTCCCTGGCATTATCTCTACTTCTACCTTCCTTAGGCTTCTCATAGGCAAACCATGGAGCAGAGTGTCATGGATGCTACACTAATTCTGCCCTCTGGCACATGCAGAACAGGGCAGCATTGCTTTGAAAGACTAGCTTGGTCCTAAAGGCACTACAGACGATCTTGGGAGAGAGGCAGTTCATTAGCCGAGGTGGCAGCATGGTCACCATCCCTCTCAGAGCCCAGGGGGTTCCTACCGCACTCATTTCCACACTGCAGGTGCACCTTGGCCTAGGCCCTGCCTGGTGATAGCAAGTGGAAAAAAAAAAAAGCTGCAGTCCTGTGGTGGTTTGTGCAGTCTTGGAGGCCTCCCACTGTTCCCAGCTTGCTTTCTTTTGAGACAGACAGAGCTGGAAGAGTTTCCCTTGGGTTCATCTTGTCCCTCAGCAAAGTTCTCCCACCCAGTCACAGAAATCCAGTTGTGTTGCAGGAGGCATCTGGGAAAGGAGGTGTTTAGGCCACTTCCACACTGTGAATCTGGCATCCCATGTTGCTGTTCAGCCTGTGGGTGCTGTATGTATGGGGAGCACCTATGGCTCACTGCAGGGTAAAGCCACAGTAGCTGGTCTTGGAGCTGGGCCCCTTTATTGCCTTGCAGGAGAGACTCCCCCTTTGCAGCAGATGCACACATGTTGATGCGGTCACCCACACCACCAACATGCTTTCACCCACCATCTTTCCAGGGCATCTGCTGGTATTGGGCTGCATTCCCAAACTCTGAGGCTGGGAGGGAGGGTTGTCTGAAGGATGCCCTTAGACATGGGGAGATCTAAGGAGAAATACTTCTTACCAGGGACGTCAGTGAAGATATCTGTGAAGGTGGCACAGAGAGCTCTTGTTCTGGTTTCTGTGGCTTCTGCTGTCACCCCCATGGCAGAGGTTGCCTGGGGCTAAGAGCAGACCCTAGTGCCAGTGGAAAGGGATGTTTATGGCTGGGACCCCCCAGCACCCACTCAGAAAAGCCAGTTCAGTTGCAACATCCATTTGAAGGAGAACAGGGAGAAAGAAGGTAAAACCCAGCTCGCCAAGAAAGAAGGCAGCCAAGTATCTGGGAAAGGCAGAG
The DNA here is from genome assembly GCF_018139145.2 of Gymnogyps californianus. NCBI lineage: Eukaryota > Metazoa > Chordata > Aves > Accipitriformes > Cathartidae > Gymnogyps > Gymnogyps californianus. The sequence continues at coordinate 7,647,629 of NC_059478.1, forward strand.
AAAAGGGTGTTTCACATGCTGGGCAGCCCACAGGGCTGTGTACGATAACCATTCTTCAGAGCATGGAAGTATGCACACTCACCCACCCTGCTGTGCCTAAACCTGGAGACCCTGAGAGCCAGGGTACAAGATGCCAGCATACAAAAGCCAGCCAGATACAGCCTCGCACACCCGTGTGAAGACACAGCTCCTTCCCCATCCAACACGTGGGCATGTACTGCAGGACATCATATACAAATGCTCCCTCACATGCAGAAAAAGGGCCACACCAGTATGCAATAAGGCACACACCGCTGTGTACGTAGATGCACACATGGTGTTTTGGGTGTACATACACCCACACATTTCTGCGCACAAGCTTGCCCCCAGTACTTTTTCTGGCCTTTCCAGCCTATGCCCACCAGCTTTGCTCACCCCCAAGCCGGGGACAGCGGAGCCCTGCCATGCTTATTTGGGTCTTTGAGACTGCAAAGGGTAAACCGGGACCAGAGAGGGGGGGGCCTGAAAGCAAACTAATGATGAAAATGTCTCCTCCATGCCTGTGCCTTAATTAAATGCATGGAGAGGCTCAGGGAAGCACATCTGTTTTCAATCTGGAGCCCTTTGATGGCATCAAATGTTCTTTCCCCAGATCAGGGGGGATGGAAATTCTGGGCTGGCTGTGGCAGCTTGGAGCCCAGGCTCCAGCCACTGGGACGCAGCGGCCTTTCCTGGCCCACAGGACACTGCCCCTCACCGCCAGCCCTGCTGCCCTCGGGGCCCTTCTGTGGCCAGTGAGGGTCCGGGGGTACCTCCCTGCACCTCTACCTGTCCTTTGCCACGGGGGCCAGCTGGGCCAGGCCAAACTGCTGGGACCTCTTTGCTTGCTGGCCTGAGGAGCTCTGAGTGCGTCCTCCTCCTGTCTTTTTCTCTTTGCTGTTTCTCTTTTAGGCCTCCGCCCCCCCCCCCCCCCCCCCGCGCTTTTGCTTTTGCTCTCCTTTTGGTCTGTCTTCTCTTTCTTAGTTCTCTGTTGCACTTCTTCTTCTTTCACTATTTTTTCCTCTTCCTTTCCTCTCTCCTGTTCACGCTTTCTCTTCCATTTCTCTTTGTCACCTTTTCATCTGCATTTCTCATTTTCACTATTTCTCTCCTTCTGCTCCTCTCCTCTGCCCCGGGAGCCCTCCCCAGGGCCGCACCCACCTTCCCCTCCAGGTGCAGCTCCGGGTGACAAGGGGGGGACGGGACCCCCCCACACCCCCTTTGCGCCCCTCTCGCCCCCTAACCGGGGGCTCCCCCAGCCACCCCCCCCGAGGCGCTAATGAGCGCGGCGGGGCCGGCGCTGCCCACACCCGTCCCGGGGAGGGCGGGGGGGGCGGCCGCGCCGGTGCCACGTCCCGGCGGGGCCCCGCGGGCCGCCCTCCCCCGGGTGCCCGGCGCGGCCGGAGCGCCGCGGAGCCGCCCCCGCCGTTTGAAGTGCGGGGCGGAGGGGAGGGGAGGGCAGCGCAGGGGCGGAGGGAGGGGAGCCGCCGGCAGCGGAGGCGGAGGGACGGGGCGCACCCGCCCCAGCGGCCCCACAGCCACCCTGCGCCTCTCGGCCGGCGGCAGCTCCCCGCGCCGCCGCCCCGGCGCCCCGAGCCGGCCGCCGCCTCTCCCCTCCGGCATGTTTTAAGCCCGGCCCTGCCCGCTCCCCTTCGGGCTTCCCCTCCCGCCGCCGCCGTCGGGTCCCATCCCGTTCCCCCCCCTTCGGTCCTTGCGCATCCCCCCTGGAAGGGCCGGCGGCTGGGGGGGAGCGGGGGCGGTGGGCGCCCGGGGGGGGCGAGGGCAGAAAAGCCCCGCTCGACACCATGGCGTCCAGCTATGCCCACGCTATGGAGAGGCAGGCCCTGCTGCCCGCCCGCCTCGACGGCCCCGCCGGCCTGGACAATTTACAAGCCAAGAAGAACTTCTCCGTGAGTCACCTGCTGGACCTGGAGGAGGCGGGCGACATGGTGGCCGCCCAGGCGGACGAGGGCGGCGGAGAGCCCGGCCGGAGCTTGTTGGAGTCCCCCGGGCTGACCAGCGGCAGCGACACCCCGCAGCAGGACAGTAAGTGCGGGGATACCCCCCCCACCCCCCCCCTTCCATCCCTCCCCGGGGCGAGGGGCCGCTGCGGCCGCTCCACGTGCGCCGCGTTCCCGGAGCGGAGCGGCCGGGGGAGCCGCGGCGGTGGCTGGTGCCGGTGCCGGCCCCGAGGGGGCTCCCGCGGGAGAGCGGCCGGAGGGGCCGCCGGCCGGTCCCTGGGCCGGCTCGCCCCGCTCCCCGAGCCGGCCTTCCCCGCCGTGCCCCGTGCGGGGAGCCCGCGTCGCCTCTGCCCTCGGCGGGGCCGGCACCCGGCGGCGTGCGAAAACGCTTGTTTTCCCCCAGCCGCGTCCCGGGAAAGGGGGAGCGGCGAGCTGCCCTTCGCCGCCGTGCCGCGCTCGTCGGGTCCCGCGCCGCGCTGCTCCGTCTCCCTTCGGGGGACCCGGAGGAGAACAGCCCTGGGAGCCGGGGCGGGCAGGATCGGGCCGGAGGGCTGAGCCCCCTTTTCCATCGCCTGCCGGGGGGGGGCTGAGGACGGGGCTTGGCTGGACGGGGCGAGGCGCGGCAGGCAGCTGAGCCGCCGTCCCTCCATCCATCCGTCCCTCCATCCATCCGCCCGTCCCTCCGGCCCGTCGGAGCTGGGACCGGCGCTGTGGTTTGCGGGACACCGGGAAGCTGCTCGGGGGTGCGGATTGGGACTGGACGATTGTCCGACGATCTGCCCGGAGCATCGCGGCTCGTAAACGGCCCGAGGGTGCGTGCGCGGCTGCGAAGTGGAGCCGCCGGTCCCCTCCTCCCCGAGCCCCGGTTCTCCCGGTGCGGGCCTGATCCAGGCCCGGCGGGCAGGGCAGAGCAGGACGCAGACCTGCTTCTGAACTGCCCGGCCTAACGGGTCCTCGCTTGGGAACGCAAGTAGCCGTAAAACAACAGCCCAGCGGCTGGAGGGCAACGGGGATGGGCGCCGGCTTGCGCGGCGTTTTCCAAGCGCCGCTTGTTATTTTCCGAGGGCAGCGCTGTCAGAAAGGGCGAGCCGCGGCGGAGCGGGGTGAGGTGGGTGTGCAGGGCCAGCAGCCTCTTCCCTCCCCCCCCCCTTACCCTCCCTCTGCTTTCTGTTCAAAAACAAAAAAAAAAAATCCCCGGCCGCAGGGACTAGCCGCGATTTTCGTTGTGGGTAAGGGCTGGCTGCGGCCGCCCCCGCCGTGTCTCCCGTGGGGTGGGCAGGGGCCGCGGCTGCGGACACGGGCTCGCTTCGCAGGGAGCCCCCCATCCCGGGCCGGGGGGCTGCCCTGCGGCTGCCGGCGAAAGGTGAAGAAAAAAAAAAAAAAAAAAAAACAAAACAAAAAACGAAAAGCGAACGAAAATTGCAATTGCAGTTTTCGTTCGCATTCCGTTTTTTTTTTTTTCGCCGGGAGCCGCCTCCGACGCTGTTTTCCCCGCGGATCCGACGTGGCTTTCTCGGTATCCCGAAGGAAACCGGGCTGGGGAAGGGGGGAGTCTTCCAAAAAGCAGCCGCTCCTTACACTACCATCCGTGGGATCTCCGAGCTTAAACCCGACAAGACATTTTCTCCGGGCGGGGAAGCATCATCCCGAGGCGGGTTTATTGCGGGAGCGCGGTCGGGGAGGGAGCGAGCGGTGCGCGGCTGCCGGAGCAGCTCCCTTCCCTCCCGGAGAGCTGGACCGGGGCGCATCTGACGGACCCGCCGCCGCTGGGAGATTGCTTTAAAAAATTTCCCTTCCCAGGACCCGGAAAAATGCAATTTCTGGCCCTAAAGCTGTGTATTTTAGCGGGGAAGGCAGTGATTGCTGCTCCCCCCGATTCAGCTCCCTGTGCCGCAACACTGCGGCCGGAGAGTCCCCGAGATACTAACCAACAAGTTATGTAGACAACTCTTTTTTTCCTTGTATTTCCACCCCCGGTTTCGTTTATCATATTTTATTTGGACCCGATTTACTCCTGATGCTGCCCCTTGCCAACTGCTGACCTCTCCGGAGCTAGGCTCGGTCAGCCTGGAGAAGAGGGGCTGTGTTTCCCCGGTACCCACCCTGCTCTTAGAGCATGAAAAGGACCAAAAATCCCAGTCCGAGGGTGTGTTTCCCAGCCAGCATTGCCAAGCAGGGACCAAACTACAGCTTCAAATAAATGAGAAGTTCTCTGAATGCTGTAAATTTTTAACGTCGTTGTGGTGAATTAGAAAGTTTTAAAAGTATTCTGAAGTAAGCAAAAAAAAAAAAACCAAAACCAAAAACGGGGATAAATTCTCCCTGGTTTATTGGGCAGAGCTGTCATCTGGGCTTTCTGGCTCTTTCACTGATGCGTTTAGCAGATCCCATGGGTCTCTGTGCCTCAGTTTCACCACCTTATTGCGTGTGTTTTTTTGACGTGTTTTGCAATCCATGCAGGAAAAGGACTGTGCTGGAGCTAGGCAGTGCTACAGAGGTAGGAGCTTTTCTTGGTGAAAAATGAGAGCTAGTTCAGTGGAAAAGCTAACACAGGGCTCGGTTATTCTCCACATTACTAAGGAAGAGAAGGTAAAAGCCGTTTGGAGAAAATGTGGTATGTCGCAAGAATACTAAAATGTTCTTCCAACCTGGAGAAAAGTCAGCTAGTCTGTCACTGATTTCTGTCCCAAACTGAAGTGAAGAGCCAAAATATTGGTACTATTTTTGTAATCCAAAATTAAGGGAAAAATTTTGACACAGAAATGACAAAAGGTTTTATTTGGACATTTGAGACTGAAGGAACTATTTTACCACTGCTTCATTTGAAAGAGGTTCAGGAGAAAATGTTTCTCTTATTAAAAAATAAAAAACCATCCCTGGGAGTAACTGTGATTGTAGTATTTACAGGGAGAACTGTCAGCGTATTAAGGAGCTGGTTTTTCAGTGGTGCTGCGAAGCTGTCACTCTCACTGACTTTAGTTCAACTTGTAGCTCTGAAAACCATACCCTAAAAGCTGACACAATTCACAGCAAACCTCCCTGCCTCTGCCGCTTTGCCAGGAAGACTTTGCAATCCGAGTTCCTCTTCTTTGCAAAACCACCTGTTAAGATACAACCAACTCTTGCTTTGGTAGTGGGGCTTTCGCTAACTCCGGCTAAAACTGGGATGAAAATGCGGGTCCCAGCTCAGCAGAGGGGACCCCCTGAGCTGCGCAACGAAGGCAATCGGCTCCTACTGCTCCTGTGCCCTTTGGGGGCTGGCAGAAACCTGTCGGTGGCCTGTGGGTTCCCAGAGCTTGTGGCTCTGAGCAGGGTTAATTCTCCAAATCCAGAGCTGGTAAAAGTATTAGCTGCTTTTTTTTTTTTTTTCCCCTTCCCCTCCAAGGTGGCATTTTTGACCTCTGCTTTTTTTGGTTGGTTTGTTTGAGTCTCGCTGTTGATGGCTCGTAAAACGATGCGGAGAAAGCATGAGCAGCAAAAGAAAAATTGTTATGCTCGGATTTCTTTTGTGAGGAATGAATAAGCCCCTCTGTGGTCCAGTACGTGCACAAGTTGTGTGTATTGGAGTTATTACTGTCCTTTAATTTCTCTTCAGTATAAAAGCGATGGCAGTTTGGGGGCTGCACTTCTCTCCCAGGATGGCAGATTATGTGGGCTGTCAGGGCTGGTTGGCGATTAAAGCTGGGGCACGGGCTGCCTGCAGCCCCCCACGACTTCTTCTGTCTTGGCAGGCGTCGTGACCCCTCAGCACTGTTGCTCCTTCCCAAGGAAGCAGAAACCCTGCCGGGGCGGCCGGGAGGAGGTGAGTTTCTTTGCTTAGGCTGGGTCAAGCAGAGCATCTGCGCTGGCTTCAGCCCCTTCTTCTCAGGCAACGGGTTGAGAGCACGAAGAAGGGCTTTTTCAGCTGATGCGTTGTTTGGTGATGGATCTTGTTGCCGCAGGATTTTGCAGAGATCAGAAATAGAAATGATTTCAAGAAAGGACAAGACAAATTCAGGGAGGAGTGAGGATGGCTCTTCGCTGCAGCAGTGTACGGAGTCAGCGTCCGGCTCAGGGAGCCGCGAGTCGCAGAGACTGGAAGGATGAGTTGGGGCAGAGATCGCTCCATTGCTGCCTGGGCTTACGCCCTCTGACTCGGTTGTTACTGGCAGTCTGAGACAGAATCCTGAGCTGAAGGACCTTTGGTCTGCTCCCACATGGCTGTTCTTTATGCTTTAATTGCCTCTTTTTAATCAGAACAAGCAAGGTTGCTGCAGGAGTAAGAAGAGTGTCTGTAAATACTGAATCGTTTATCTTTTTTTTTTTTTTTTCTTTTTCGCTGTTCCTGAGGTTGTCTGCAGTGTTGTGCCTTCCCACCCTTCACAAAAAACCATAGGCCTTCTTAAAAAGAGGTGGAAAAGCTCTGCCACTGCTTTGAAATGTGAAAAGCGATTCGGTGGGCTGCTGAGCTGCACGGAGGGTGAACGTGAGAGGAAGCGCCAGGGACAACTGCAGGGTTTTCTTTGCAAACCTCTGCTTTATCTTGAAGTACTAAGTGGCTCTTTTGTTAGTAAAACACAGCCTTTATTCCCAGAAGATGCTGAGACTGTAGACTGGGGATGTACAAAGAATAGAAAGAGGGGGGAAAAAATGCAGGGTAAATTGATTAAATCTAGCAGCTCTTTTCTTCCTCTCTTGTCCTGCATAGCTGATGGGCAGAGGGAGAGTCTGCAGGAAGCGCTGGCTGCTGATGTCCCCAGGTTACACACGGGTGAGCGAGGGAAACCGGCCGGTGCCTTTAACCCGTGGGCAGCGGTGAGCATCCTCACAAGGTGCTGCCAAGACAGACTTTCCAGAACCAATCCTCCTTTTCCAGCAGCTGATGTGGAAAAATTGAGGATCAGAGCAATATTATTTTTAAGGCGCTTGTTGTTTGTGTTATCTGCGTGAAAAGTACAACGGCTTGCTTTTTCTTGCGGGAGTCATCTTTACGCGTGCCAGTTGTATGGCGTGTATCCTAGAGGCTTCTTGCAGGAAGAGAGAACAGTGTTCACGTGAGTAAAGGCTGAATAACAGACAAATAACTAACACGGAGCAGTTGTTAGAAGTTTGATTAACTTCTTTCCATTTATGTTTCTTGGGCACATCTATTTTATTTCACTTTCAGGCTGGCTGGTGCGTGGTTATTCCGGCAAGTATCTCACACTGTTGGATATTTTTCTTACATCCCTGAATCCTACAGTTTGAAGTGGAAAAACATTTTGTGTTTTTCATATAAATTTCTAGAGCTTCTGGATGCAGACGAAAGATGGAAATGTGACTCCGTCACAAACTTGGAGTCTTAAAAAAAAAAAGGGGGGGGCACCAAAAAGCAAACAAAAGTGGACAACATACTGTTATTAACAAAGAGCCATGTGAATTTGGAGGAGGGAGCTGACTCAGTTTGTGAGTGCTGGCCATGCTGCCCTCCTTTTGACGGGCGAAACTAGACTTTTATTTGTTTGTGAATTTCACTTTTTTTGATCATAATCAGTTTTGCTTCCTGGTTCTCATGGTCTCACAATTTGCTGATGGTATTTGTGTCTTCATCTGCGCAAAGCTTCCAACTTTTTAATTCGAAAAAGATTTTGCTGAAGGTTTTTACCTCCCCCCCCTTAATGTAATGAAAACATTTCCATGAAAATTAGATTTTGAAATCTCTCATAAAACTTAAAGGTTTGGTCTAAACTGCTAGAACACTTTTAATGAACATCAGCTTTCTGTCATCTGCACCGAGTTTGCACTACTAGCCAGTCTATTTTCCGTCTTTTTGATGATGTATAAAGCAGTGATCGCATGGGAAAATATTAGCCCAGGGTTAATTTGTGGAATCCTTACTCACACAAGTCATTGCGTGCAGTTCAATGGACCACTTATATGTATGCCAATTGATGAGTATTAGCATTTAAAGACTTGACCAGCAGCCTTGAATCATGCAAAAAACTTCTTTTTCGGGCTGGTGGAATATTTCTGCGCAGGCATGAAACAGTTTTGCTGTCTGAATTCAGGGGCACGATCCTTTTGCCAGAGGTGCAACATGCATCAAAATATGTGACGTTAGGAAGCCTGGAAAGAAAGAGCAAGATCACGGACAGAGTATAAGCAGGAGGGGCTGGGAGAGTTGAGTGTTTGATGAGGCAGACACAGAATTACAGGACCATAATTCCTTTGAGGATATATTCTTCTTTTTTCCCCTGGTAACTGAGTTTGCTCCTGTGGTTTTTGATATCACCAAAATGGCTTGATGGGATTATAGGTGTTTATTCCTGGTTGCAAGTTGTTTATGATATATTTAATAGTTTTGGAAACCCATATTAAGTAGCCCTGAGGGAGCTGTGCTCCTGCTGGGCCTCCGTTGCATAATGAAGTACATCACGAGTATTTACCAAGTGTCACAATATTCCAGACTTGGGCCTCTGTTTCTGGGGAGGATGAATCACTGCATTGCTGGTTCCCCACCCTACTTGCCTTTCCTGAAGGAGGCTTGGATTTCGGGGCGGATTATGGAGATGTAAAGTGAGAATCGTCACAGCCTGGCTGGAGGAGCGGTTGTCCAAGGCTCTGATCTGACTTTCTGTTTGAACTGTCCCTGCGACTTTACGCGCAAGGCACAGAGAGGTTTCAACTTGTGCTCGGGTGGTGGAGCACAGAGCATAGGTTTTTAGCCTGGTTCCCCCAAGAAAAACCTGTTGTATGGTCGCCGCATGTGGGAAATACCTTCTGAACCCAATGGCAGAGAGACAGCTCAAAGGAGCGTGAAATCCCAGTGGGTTTTGTGGCAGTCCGGTGGGGTGTGGAGAAGGGTGCTAGCAGTGCCTCCCCCCGAGGGGGAGATGCAGCATAAATTCAACCTCCTGCTAGCCACTGGAGAGTCTGCATTACAGACTGTGTCAGTGGAAGCTTACACACGCATAGTTGCGGGTGCCACCAGCCCTATGGCACAGGTCTGTGGGGATTTGTCCTTTTGTCATCCTGTGTTGTGACTGCAGCACTCTTACAGCCAAGGGTCCTCCAGGGCAGTCCTGCAGTTCTTACACCTAAATTTGCTGGCCTTGCTCACGTTTGTCACTCCTGCATTGATCTGTAAACGTGTGGTATGTACCTAACCTGCTGTTTCCTTTCCTGCACTCTTTCTGCCGGACCCGGCTGGTCTTTACCATGTAACCCTGGAAGATGCTGTGAGGTGGGGATGGGAGCTCAGCAGAGGTGCACTGCGTGTCTGCTGGGACTATGGTGGCATCATTTTGAGAGAAGTTTCTTTCAAATGAGAACATCTGGAGGACGCTGGTTGGGAAGGGAAGGGAAGGGAGCGGTGGTGCCGAAGCTGAGGGCCACCTCCTGCAATGGAAAGCCTGGCATCTGCAAGGATGAGTCTGCGAAGGCCAAAGCTGGGAAGAGAGGCCTGATGAGCAAGCCAGTGAGCATCTATTTCTGCTTGCATAGCTTTCTGGGCTCCTCTCACCTCCAGAGGCCAAGAAAAGGTTACCCTGGTGTTTAAAGCACTGTCCCAGACAGTCTGGATTTGTCATGCCCGTATGAAGTGAACATTTGCCTTGGGGTGGCAGCCCGGGACGTCCTGGTGCCTTGTGTTCCTGGAAGGGAAGGTTAGAAGAGAGGTGAGGGGAGCCAGCTGTGCTGTTAACAAGTCACTACATCCTCTTGCAGCATCCAGTTCATATTCCACCCAAATTTTCCCCCATTTCTGGCTAAAGAAATTTTCCTACAGGAGAAACTCCAGCCAGTCAGCGAGGCTGCTGGGCAGGGCAGACGTCCAAAGAGCCGTGCAGTATCTGGCTAGGACCCTCTCCACGTCTTGATGAGCTGCTCAGGCAGCAAAACTGCTTTTGCACCGAGAGCTGGAATTCATCAGGAGCCTGGGGACGTTGCTTCCTGCTCTGAGCCCACCAGCGGATGAACTTCTCCTGTGGCCTCCTTGACCAAAGTTATCCGTGGCCCTGTGCGTCTGGGGCAAGATAAAATTGCCAGCAGCAGCTGCTGAGTGGGCAGGCTTGGAGAAGGAGAATGGCATCCAGCTCTGAAGGGGACCAGCGGTCCCAGGGGCACTGGGAACAAAGCGGGGTGCCTGGCGGTGATGGAGCAGGGTGGGTGGCTGCAGAAGGCAGCATCCAAGTAGCTTCCAGCCCTCTCTTATAGCAGGTGTAGGTGCTGGACCAGTCAAGGATGGGTAGGTTTTGAACCCATGGGGACCTTTAGTTGTCTGCTGTTTGCTCTCAGTTTTCTTGTGTTTGTGGCTGCTGAACGAGTAGTGGGTGAGTTGGGCTGAGCTGCGGCCGGTGTGCCGGCGAAGCCATGAAGACCTGCTCAGTGCTTCTGGAAATTGTCCTCTTTTTTGGAAGCATCACTAATGTGATGCACATTTGGAAAAAAAAAAAAAAAAATCATGCTTGCAGCTTTCAAAGAGCCGTCACTTCTCCGCGTCAGCTCAGCGGAGTTGGGGCTCTGCAGGGATGGATTGGACTTTAATAGGGAAAAGTGCCTGAGCCGTAACAGTGAAAACAGGGTGTTAATGCTCTGGGCCTGGTGCTGCAGAAAGGGCTGCCCTTGCCGGTGGCTCTGCAGGCAGCTCCTGTCCCCATGAAGTCTGGGCTGGTTTCCCGTAAAGCTTTACAGCGCTCTCCCCACCCTCTGGCTTGAAATACCCGTAACACTTCATACCCGTTATCCTTCTGCGTCCTGCGCAGCGTCGCATTTCCCCCTGAATGGAAGGTGCAGAGCGGAGGTTTGTGAATCCAGCACCAAGTTCCTGCTTGGGATGGATGACTCCCATGCTGACAGTGCTGGAGAAAGCTGGTGACAGGTCTGTGTCTGTTTCCTGAGCGTGTTTGCTCCCATTTGGCACTGGAAAGGCGGTCTCTAGACACGAGCTGGTAGCGCAGCCTGTCCAGTGTTGAGTGCTTGAGGTTGTCAGAGCAAATGTATTGGTGATTTTGCAGGGAGAGAGAGGAAGAAAACTTTAAAGACCAGTCCAGAGCCAAGCTCTGCATCCTGCTGCCTTCACTCTGAATGCTGACAGGAATCTGTACCTCTTCGTGGATCAGGCATGGGGAGCCAAGGTGGTGGAAACACAGGTCTGGATTTTATGCACACACACAAGGCAGCCTGCTGGGGACGGCATTTGTCTGCTCCATGTGTTCCCCAGGCAGTGTAGGGCCACCGCGGGGCAGGGTTTGTGGGGTGCGGCGTTTGCTGGTGCTGGGAGCAGCCTACCCAGAAGAGGCTTGCACCCAAAATCTAAATTGAAACAGTAGGGCGCTTTTTCCTCCAAACATCAGTTGGGATGGCCCAGTAGGATGACCTAGCCTGTCTTTTATTGCTCAAAAATGCCTTTGTGCCTTGGTCACAGAGTCTTGAGGTCTTTTTTTCTGTATACTTGCTGCCGTAACTTGACCAAGTTCACCTCGCCATGCCTCAGTGTTCCTACCCCTATAGCTGGGTACAATCCTGGCCCCTAATTAGGGGCTTTGAAATCTGCTGGGTGTGTGTTGTATAAGAGCTTGGCTTTAGCAGCGATTCGGGAAGATTCTCCTCCCTCTGCATCGCCCCCAGCAAATTGCTGTTTCATCTGCCTCTCTCTCTGGAATCGACCACCTTCTGTGTTAATTAACTGATTAGCATTGAGGAGATCCCCTTCCATGAACTGGAGCAACTTCCAGCAAGTTTGTTCCTGCAGGGAACTCACCTTCTGCTCAGGTGCACCGGAGTGCACCCCATGCCCTTGGGGCGAGTTGTGTTTGCTGTGTGAACCCATCCATGGAGTGAAACAGTCTTTGGTCGGAGGTTTTTGCATACGGACTCAGATCTCCTGAACATCTTGAGATGCTTGGGCTCTCCACAAACACAAAGGATGCAAAGAACAGCACGTGCCGGTCAGCTGGAAGGTCCCTGGAGCATTTGGCGGCAGGCAGTGAAATTCCCAGCGGCTGGTTGGGACGGTCGTGCGCTTTCTCTTGGCTATAGCCTGGTCTTGAAGGTTTGGCCAAAAAGATCTTTACTTACAGATTGTTTCATTTGGACAACTGCTGATACGTCTCATGGAAACTAGGGAAACTGCTCAGGAAAAAATGCGTGTGACGCATTGCTTGTTTGTGATTTGTTTTTCATTGTTTCTCCTTAAAAAAAAAAAAATCAGCTAATCAGTAAAAAGAAACAATCACCTGTGATTTAGGAGAGGGATCTCTCATTGTAAATAATAAATTAGTGTCGGGAGACCAGGCAGACAGAATGGTTGATGAATATCCTGCAGGCTGAAAGTTGTTTATCAAGCCTGTTTGAAGACTTATGACTAACAAGCTCATTTACAGAGTTTGGAGTCTGTTCATGAACCGTTCTCCAGCTGGGAGGATGTGGGAATCATCAGAAAATGTATTCACAAGTTACTCGATCATTTAAAAAAACGATCAAACAAACAAAGACTGGTTTTTGGAAGGGAACTGTAAATTCCTCCTCCCCCCCCCACTGGGTTTTCTGTGGCATTCCCCTTAGGAAAACGAGGGGCCCGGAGAAGAATGAAGAACCCCACGTTGCTCGCTAATGACCTATTTTGGTGCTAACCCTTCCTCTGAATGCCCCACCACCAGCCAAGCCCTCCAGCTGCGGGAGAGCCGGTCCCCCACGGGACGTGTTCTGCGAGGTCCGGTCACGGGCGCCCGATGGGACGGATCTATCTTGTCTCCACCAGTGATTCCCAGTGGGGAAACTGGGCTTGCTGGGGGAAGTGGCTGCTCTCGCTCCTCTGATGAGCTTACAGAGCAGATCTCCCTCGTGTCACAGCCCAGTGCGGTTCTGCATGGTGCCCTGTAAAGGAGGGCGGCATGGGAGCCACTGGTGTCAACCTGCTGTCTATAAAGGGGAATGAATTCGGCGTAAGGAGCCTACTCTGGAGCACTGTGGCTCCGTGCACTTCGCAAATCTGCTGGCCTGGCCTTGAACCAACTGTCCTGTGCAATGCAAAACACCGCATCTTTATGAGGAGAGGCAGATGGTTTTCACCCCCAGCATCTCCTGTAGTTCTGCCTTGTTTGTGGAGCATTCTCTTATTGTGCTCGGCCGCGGAGAGGGCTCCAGGTGGACTCCACTTGGGCGTGCTGTGTGTCGAGGAAGATGTGAACCGAGTCAAAAAAAGTCCAGAGAAGAAAAGCAGTAAGGAGAGCTCCAGCATCCAGTTTAGGAGGAAGGAAGAGGTGCTTAACCTCAAGAAGAGGAGGGTATAAAATGGTCTCCAAGCCCACCTACTTCTGTTGCGGCAAGGGAGATGTAAGTGAGGCGGTAGGGAAATCCTCCCAGGTCTATTGAGGGTAGGGAAACCCTGGAAGAGGTGGTGTGAGGATGCTGTGGAGACCCCAAGCACAGATCTGATGGAGACAAACATGTAAAGGAATAAACAGCATAGAGCTGGTCCTGCCTTGGGAAGGGAGTAAGAGGGGTCTCTTAGACATCCTTTCCCCAAGTTTCAGAGGCTGCGTGACTTTAGTGGCAATGTGCCTGTGTGCTTAACCCTGTGTTTCATCTGTCCTGGCCAGCACAATGATGCTGCCTCCAATTTTCCCCTGCTTTCCAAGCAGGTTGCTGTGCTGTGCTCAACTGGGGTACCTGTGGGGCAAGAGGGACCCAGCAGGCTGAGGGAAAGCACATGGATAGGGAAGGGACACGCTCACTGGGGGTGACCCACTGCTGGGAAACCAGGCAACAGATTTCCTAGATGTGCCTTTTGGCTTGGGTATTGTGGGCTGGAAGTAGCTGGTATGATGGAAGAGATAAACTAGTATGTGATTAGCAAGAAAACTGCCCCGAAAAGCTGCCCTTCATCAATCTGGGCAGGCTTGTGTCTGCCTTTGCGAATGCTGCGTGTTCCCGGCCAGAGATAGTCTGTGTTACAGCGAGCAAGTGAAGAGGTCGCCTTGTTCTCAGAGGGTTGGAGCACTCTGTGCAGAGCTGGGTGCCGAATCCTGATTTTCTCACCGGCAGTGCTGCTGGGCTCCCCGTTCCCCTGGTCCTTCTTGCTACATGCACGGCGCTGCTCTCCAGGCGTCCTCGGAAGGGCTTTGCTCTCTGCTCTGCTTCCCTGGTCTCCGCCTTGAGTGGGAGCACTTTTGCTCGTGTGACGTATCGCTGTCCCTCTCAGGCCATGCAATGCCGGGAGTCATTCCAGACACTTGTGATGATGGATTTGAATCCTTGTTTCCATGAGTCTGTAGGAAGAGGTCTCCCCCCCCTTTTTAATCCATCAGAGGAAGGTAGAACGAGAGCCAGTGGCTGGGGGCAAAAGCCAGACGTGCATTCAAAGGAGGTAGAAAACATGCATTTTTTAACTGTGAGATGCTATGTAATCACTAGAAATAACTCTGAAGCAGAGCGTTGGCTTCTCCATCCATGAATGTCTGGAAGCCCTTTTGGAAGAGCTGCTTTTGTCAGCCGTAAGTTATTGGTCTCGCTAGCGGGGTAACTGGGTGAAACACTATGGCTGGGTCTTGCACAGCAACCGGCAAACTGAAGAGCTCGGCTCTGGCCGTGGGACGGATGGACACACTGCAGCATTCCTGCGCAATTCAATGTCAGGGATATTCCTGCCAGGAAATTGGATCACAGGACCAGATGGCGAACGCAGATCCACTCGGTGCGAGTCTGTTTACAGGTTTGAACCAAAACATAGCAAGAAACACAAAAGAAAAGCCATGTCCTCATCTCTGATCATAACTCAGGCCCTTATGTGAACCAGCTGCTACACTCATTTATAGGACAATCCCCTCTTCAAAATCCCGCTGTTAGGAATAGCAGAGATAGGAAAGCCTCTGCAGAGCTGCGAAGGGCGAACATCAGACACGGAAATAGCCCAACTTGCTCTCGTATTTCGGGACCTTTTCTGAGTTTACTGCGGCTCTGAAGAAAACAGGCTGTTGCATGAGATTTCTGGTATTTCTGGCCAGGTTGAGAGTCTGTGTGAACGGTGTCTCTTGTAATCGCAGCCCTGTCGGCTTTGGGTAAAATGAGGAAAACAGGGAGAGCTGCAAATCTAATCAATGGTGGGGAGTGGGATAAATGTGCTCAGCATCCTCACAGGACAGAGGGGCTCCGAATTGGTAGGGTGGGCTCTCTGGGAAGGTCAGAGGTGGCTGTGCAGGGCTGGCACCAAGGAAGGGGAGCAAAAGGATTTGCGGGGCCACGATGATCAGAACCATCATTCACCACCTGCATCTGCACTCCTTTTTCCGTTCACTTGTTGCCAGCCAGGGAGGAGCCCGCTAAACGAGGAATGGCCAAAGAGCTGCAGAAAGGCGGCTCCCCGGGAGCGTTCGTGGCACGAAACCCTAGTGACTGGTCCTCTGCTCTGCTGCTGAGCCCATGGGGACAGGAGCCTTTCTCCACCCCGCCAGGCTGGGCATTTCCCAGCACCGAAGCTCAGTGCTCGTGACCATGTGGTCATGGACACACTGTTGGCCAAGGAGGATGGAGGCGCAGAGGTCTCCAAATGTGCTTTGTTCCTAGAAGGGATGTTAAGTAAAAAATGTGCTGAGAAATGGTTTGGCAAATGGTCTGGTTTGGAGGAATTACACTTTCCTTCGGTATGATTAATAATGGGGATGGGGGGAAAAGATCAGAATAATCAAACTCCTCTTAAAACTTTGCTGGGCTGAGCCACATTCAAAACTCAGTCCGGGTGTGAAAAGTCAGAAGGTCTCTGAATGTGTCCCAGATTGACTCCAGGCAGGATTCAAGCTTCTGAAAAAATCCTGGTGCCTCCATGAGCATGTTAAACCTCCCCCAGGCAGAGCCGTGGCCACGGCTCCGGGGCATTTGGCGTCACTGTGCAGTGCTCAGGTACGCCTTGTCATACTTCGCAGCCAAGCTGGGGACTGGGGGCAGTCCTGTCTGCACTGCAGAGAGTGTCCCTGGAGACCACCATCATCTTTGCCTAGATCCTTCTGAAAACGTGACTATCCGCTGCCATGATTAGGAGGTACCACAAGGCACGGATGTGAGTAGGCTCATCCTAAACTGGCCGTGACGTGGCTGGATTTTGCTGCAGGCTGTGCCCTGGCTGTTAATCCTGCTTTAGGGCAGCCTCTCTGCGAAGACAAAAATTCTTGCACGCCTGCTGTGCAAGAGAGAGGCAGGTACCTCCAGGGGGAAATGCCCACCCTGACCCGAGCAGGTCCTGTTGCTTGTTTTGAGAGAGTTGAGAGGATGCTGAACCCACCAGGGTCAAGGATGTTGTCATTAGCTAATAGCAGAAGCTGCTTGGGAAGAAGTGCTAGACTTCCCTTTAACAATGTCAACAGTCACAATGGCCAAAGAGAAGGGCACCTTCCTACCTGAAACTGTAGCCAGGCACTTCTCGGGTGAATTGCTTCTACATTGAGAAATGCAGGTTCTGTTCAACTGCAGCAGGCAGGAAATTTCTGTTGGTTCCAGCTGGAGGGGGAAAACCTCCTCCAAATTAAAGCAATCATGGAGAAAGCAGATGCTTTAGGTAAATACTTTGATTCTGTTTTTCATTTAAAAGCAGCATCTATGTTGGGGGGGGGATTTTATAAGCCTCAAAATGGAAAGAAACCACTCTGACTTTTTTTTCTTTTTTCCTCTCCTGAATTTGTTTGCTAAAACTTTTAGAGGTCCTGTTAAGAGGTCGCTCCAAACAGGCTTTTAAAGTAGAGAGCCGAAAGCCATCGGTTGCTGCCGGCGCCCCGTGCCCAGTCGTGTTCGCGGGGATGATGCTGTGGGAGGATTTGGGGAGATGGGAGGGCAGAGCAGAGGGGCTTTTCTGTTATTCTGGTGCCATCTACTGGTCCGAGCCCACAGAAAGGTCTCTGGCAGCGGGAAACGGGAGGGAAACATGGGTGGACGGTGTGATGTGGCTGGGGTCCCGCAGGAGCGTGGGCTGCTTGCCCTCCCTGCACAGGGCACACGGATGCGGTCGGTGCTGCACCCTCCGTCGCCTCGGTCTCTGCTTTCTCCTGGTTTGATAGTTAAAAAGACTGGTGCAGCCGTACTGAAAGCTGGGGCTCGGGCTGTGCCCGATCTGAGCCTTGGGTTCTTCCAGCTCTGGCCTTGCTGAGGAAGGCGAGGGGGTGTGATGTGAAGGAGGCAGCCGTTGGCAATGATGCTCCAGCTGCTGTGCACCTCCAGGCTGGCAGGTCCATGGAGCAATCAGGGCTGAGCTCTGCTGGGATTTCTCTTCACTTTGTCAGAGCAGCGACGTGCTCTGGTCTGGGTTCTCAGGTGTCATGTAAGAGCTTGCTTGGGTTCGCTCAGCTGCTTGGTCTCCTGCTGCCAGCGTTAATAATGCCTCTTTCCTTTTACTGAGCCACCAGGTTTTCAAGAAAATTGTAGGAGCTGAATTATCATCGCAGTTCCTGTTCAAATTGTGAAATTGTGGTCGAAATTGGCCAACAACTCAAAAACTACCAGGGGGATCAGAGGCGAAGAGCATGTCGCATTGTAAGTGATTGCTCCGGAAAGCCAGATGAAACCAGCTGGGGAAGCTGGGCTGCCCTTTTGGAAAGCACCTCCGAGGGGTTCGGTGCCCAGAGCAGCCCATCCGAGGACACAATCTCCTCTCTGGGTGCCCAGCTCCCGCAGCAGGCTGGTGCGAGCTCTGCCCCATGGCTTCTCCTCCATCGCTGCCTCTCTCCTGCCACACGTTGCACGTTGGCTTTGCTCTCCCGGTGGCTGGGCCAGCCCTGTGCGGCGTGTCCCTGGGGAGAGGATGTCCTCTCTGTTGTGGCTGCTTCAAAGGGCCGAGGCCTGTCTTCAGCTCACTTCGCTCCAACGTGGCAAGCCACGCTCCGAGCAAGACACAGCCTGCCCTGAACTCAGCTGGCACAGGGAGCAAGGAGGAGGGAAAGGCGGGAGAGGGGAAGAGATCTTTGATGGGGCTTTCTGACAACTTTTCCCACTTTTTTTATTTTGCAGTTTAAAGGCAAGACCCACAGTAGGAGTCCTAATAGCTCGGGAGCAGTATCTCTGCCATGCAAATGTTCTCTTTGCTCTAGCAACCACAGGAGGTATTACCCCTTTGGTTACTATCAGTAGTAACTTTTTAAAGTGCTTGGGTTTCAAGCCTTGAAATATTCCAGGCTCATTTTCTCTAATGATTTGAGAGAAGTCAAAGCCCTTTCTGTGTGAAAACTGGAGGCATGGGGAGTTTTTGGACACAGGCTGTACCTGAAAGCTGGAAAGGCTGATGCTCGGGTACCGAGGACTGCCAGGTGGGAGAGGATACCCCAGAGCCGCCCAGGCAGTTGCAGGGATTCAGCACTGTTTTGGGGCAGCCTGGCCTGTTTCAGCCAGTGCCGGTAGAGCTACGGGGCAGACGTGTGGTTAGGGTGGATGTGGGTGCCCATCTCTCTGAACACGGCTCTGGGTGAATGCAGCAGCAGGTCTCCCAAGACAGGCAGCGAGGAAGGACTCTTGTCTTTGGCCATAGGCTGGCAGGTAACCAGGGAAAGATACAGCCTGTGCCGCAGGTGAGGAGCTTTAGTGTTTTATTACCTCTGTGCCGGGTGATAGATCCAATAAAACTGCCAGAGCAACTGCAAAACAAATGCCTGAGCAACAGAAGAGGTTTGTGGGAGAAACCTGCACGGTGTATCACAGCCTGGGCTCAGCAGAAGTCATCTGTGCTTAAATGATAATCATCGGGAGTGCTTTTGCCTCCCCTGTTCATGTAAGGCAAGATCAGAGTGCTGTTAGGCAGAATGAAATGTAATATTTGTTTTAGTAACTCATCCATCCTTCATCGGGGATGAGGGATGAATTCTCCAGCTTAAAAGGAGCTTTTCGTCTCCAGCTCCTGCAATCCTTCTGATGCTGGGAACAGATTTGGTCGAAATATTACTTGGGTTTACTTTATGTGAAGACTTGGGTTTTTCTTCCTCTTGCTTTTGATTCAGGAAAGCGTCTCTATTCATCAGGGGCACTTAAACTATCTGCAAAGTAAAAGCAGTGTCTAAGCTGGGAGTGGTCCCTGCATCCGCTGTGAATTCGGCAGGCGCTCGCTCAGGAACAAGCCCACGGCAGCAGATGACGTGGTTTGATACGCTTCTTCCGTCAGACATTGGGAAGTAAAACATGATTCCAATAGAATCATTTGACGATGTTGGCTTGGTCTCCCTATGAGTCTCTGTGTAAGGAAAGTAAATTTAAAAGACCTTTTTTTCCCTGACAAAAAGCTAGGAGAGGACTCCAGGGTCTGCCCTGTCGAAAATGCCATCTGTCTTCTGGAGAGGGAAATGGCCGAGATTTTCCTGTGCGGTTGCCTCAAGATGGGCATTTCAGCACCTGACGGCAAGTAGCTTGAGCATCAAAGGGCTCTGCAGATGGGTTTAGCTGTCACACTTCAGCTTTTAAAATTGGGCCAACTGGCTAACGATAGACCATTACTACCAGGATGCCAGCTTTTCCTGGCTCGCTAACAGAGAGCCCAAAGCCTTTATGGGAGGACTGTCACTTGCCACATGAATGTGCCGTGTCAGTACAGCGGGACCAAAGTCCAGTGTCGGCATTGCTGTGACTCCTTGAAGGACCGTGGCTCTTAATTCTTTGTTTATTACTTTTTTTTTTTTAAGCTCCAGATTCTGGGGTCATGTGAAAACTGGGGGTAAAAAAAGTACATCTCTGGCAGTGTGTATAAGTCAGAAGGATGAGACTCAGCCAGCTTCGAGGTTAAAAGAAGCAGAGGGTGCACCGAAAGAAGGCACAGTCTGTCCGGAGCCTGTCTCGTTGTTGGTTTCCTACGGAGGCAATCGCACAATTCTCGGAGGGTCCAACTTATGGTCCGTGAACGGCTAGGTTGGTCCCGTTTTGGCTGCTCCTGCTGTGCACGAGCAATGCCGGGTGGCGCAGCCAAGGCAAAGCCATCCCCTCTCCCCCAGCCCAGTAAAGACTGACAGACACACTTAATTTCAAGCCAAGTGACAATTCCTGGGCTTGCAGGAGCAGGGGTTAACTCAAAGGCTGCAGGCGCCATGCAGGCAGCTGGGAGATGCAAGTGCTGGAGCGGAGCGTGCTAACGCAGGGCAGGCTGCCTGCCGCAGGCTGCAGCTATGTGCAAAAAGTCGCCTTTTCCCCCTTTCATTTTTGTTGTTGCTGCACAAGGCCCGTGAATGGTTAAATATCCTGCTGCGGCAAGGTAAACGAAGGGTCTTTGCCCAATAAACCCCTGTTTTTGTAGGTCTGCTGTAGCTGCGTGCCTCTGACTCGGGCTGGGGAAGGAAACAGTAAAGTTCTTGCAGAGCGTGGGGACGGGAGCGTTTTACAGCTCACTGAGCAGGCTCTGGGTTTGCGGCAGGAAAACATAGCTCCGGCTGACCTCTCCGGAGCCCGCTCTGAGAGCTGAGGCAGAGATTGTTTCTGGACCAAGAAACCTCTGTTGCTTTTTCCAGGTTAAGTCAAGATAGCGCTGGCCTGGTGCAGGCGGCCGAGTGATGGTCTTTCCCTTCCCCACGCATACAGGCTCTCCACAGAGCGCTCCCGTGTGCACTCCTGCGTGGACACGGCGCTTGTCCTGAGCAAACACGAGGAAGGTTTCCTGGCTCTGAGGTTTCCTTTTCTGGAGCGCTCGGCAAGCTGGAGTGGAAAGCGGTTTGAGGGCCTGGGGAGTTTGCTGGCAGAGCTCTTTCCTCCTCTCGGGGAGGTGGGAATAATCCTGCGGGACAGGGGCAGCGCGGCTGTCTCTCATCCTGGCACACAGCTGAGCTGTGCAGGATCAGGAGGTGATGGAGCTCCCAAATCGCCGTGTTGGGAGCAGAGCCAGGTAACCCACCCATTGGGCTCCATGCCCTCCTGACCTCTCCATGCTGTTGACTTCAGTCTGTCCCAGCAGAACATCCAGCCTGGAGGAATGGGACACTTCCCTCTTATTCCTCCTAAGCACTAATAAGCTGTGGGGCTAACGAGCTTGGGGTATCTTGCTCCAAATGGAGCAAAATGCTGCTGTGTGGCTCGGAGGTTCTTTGCAGCCTGGCTAAGACTCTGGCTAAGCCAGCTCTGCTGGCTGCCCGTCGGCTCTGCCAGCTGCCCGTCGGCTCAGCGAGGCCCTTCAGAAATGAGCTTGCCGTGTCCCGAGCCCTGTGGCTGAACTTGGCAGGCACGTGAGTTGGAGGGTTGGGGAGAGGGGTGTCACCAGTCCTAAACCAGGCGGCAGCCTCCCGAGAAAGGGCAGGAAGCGCCAGGTCCCCAATCCCCCCGCTGAACTGGCAGCTCGCGCCGAGCATGGTAGCCGAGCGTGTTTGCAGCGTTTTATGGGGCATAATCTGTTGTCATCAAAGCCGATGGCAAATTCCGTACTTTCTGCAGCTGACGCTAAATAGGTCTTTTGAAGGTTGTAATTTCTCGTTTAACCGATGCCAGTTGCAAATACTTTGTGCTGAGGAATAACCCCTTAGTGCCAAATAAAATACAGTGGAAGTCTGTGGCATGTTTTTCAGCGTATTGTTAGTTACAGCCCTCCTGACAGAGCACATTCTATGCCGAAGATAAATGCTTGGGAGTCTCTTGCCAATTTATGTCCGAAAGGGCTTTTCTTGGATGTCCTCTTCTCTGTGGAAAATGCTTTTCTGTTTCTCCAGCAAACATTTAATGAGCTGTGCTTAAAAGAAAAAAGAGGACCTATTTCAGGACCAGACCGTTCTGCTTTAGTTCTCTCCGAGCTGGTTTGGGGCTCTTTGGGTGCTCTGATCTTTGTTACACCATGTTGCATAGCAATGGTCTTTGCGTAGCAATTTGCATGTTCCAGGACCTGCATGGGGGATGTTTTGGTCCACCCAGCACCACTCTGTAGTGTCCCTCGTGCCCGGGACTAAAAGGTATTCGCAGCTGACCCAGCTCAGAAAATCCAGGCTCCATCCAGACTGCAGGTAGTTGTTGGCATGTTAGAACATTGATTCCCATGCTGGGATCTCAGTCTTTCCATTTGAATTCAATTTCTGTGACCAGGGGGGAGCCTGGAGAGCTGGTGTGAGTGGCCTGCGGGGACGGTTCGAGGACATGCCTGCAGGGATGCGGGCTAGCGGTGGCCCGTAGCCAGAAGCTTTGCGTCTGGCTGCTCCCGGCTGCTCACCAGTCCCCGCTTGGCATTGCTGCCAGCACTTCCAGCATGTGCCTGGGACCTGGGGCTGGCAGGAGAGGGCATTCAGCCTGAGCCATGGTGTCCATCCCTGGTACCCCTTTCTGGGAGATGTATGGAGAGCTGCACGAGGAGGAGGAGGGAGGAAGCCACCTCTGACAGGGAGTCACCTGCACACTCGCTCCTGTGACCAGAGAGGCTGGTGGAGATTTCCTCAGTGAAGTTGAAGGCTCTCGAGGTTTCTGTGAGCAGCCAGGAGCAGCTGAACTTTCTTTCCTAGGGACAAGGTGATTTCAGAAGTCCTGTCAAGGGCTGCTGTTGGTGGAGCAGAGTGGAAAGCCCATCCCATGGCCGCTTCTGTCTAAATCGACCCAGACATCTAGGCTCTGGGATGTGGTTCAGTAGGTCGACAAGGCTGAGGGAGCCGCTGCACTGTGGCGATCTGGGGCTCACCTGCCATCACACGGCCATGGCTGTGGCTGACCCAGAGGGGACCGAGCTTGAGCTTCGGGAGCTATGCACTGCCTCGGCCTGGGGAAGCACCGGCACAGGGACGTGGTGGTGCCCATCAGCTGTTGGGGTGTCGTTAAACCTTGCTTTGGAGCCCCGCTAACCTGAAATAAGTCCATCTGCCTTCATTTATGAATCAAACCCGACAGTTTTTCTGCAAAGGCTTAAGAGCAGAGCCAGCACCGATGTGGAGCCTCACTGTTAGTGCTGATGATGGCTAGGAAATGCGGTCTGCAATACTCATAAATACACCAGCTAGCATTTGCATATGCAACTGAAATGAAATAGCTGCTGTGTACCTTTATACCATACACTGAAAGTGTTTTAATTACTTGCTGTTAATTTATTCTCCGTGCTGTGAAACTCAACAGCATGAATGGCACAATTGTAATGTGAGTGCATCGCACTTCTGGTTTATTTTGAAGTGATTTGCTTTTTGTCTGCAGCCCTTTAAGTACGGGACTATTAGATGTGTTATGAACAAAGAGAGTGGCGCAACACGTCCTCCAAGAGTGGGATGTCTAAACAGATGGGCGAGGCGAAGCAAGGAAGGAAACGGAGGTGCAGGGGAGCAGACTGGCTTGCCCACAGTCGTTTAGAAAGCTGGAGCCGGGGAGTTTCCCTGGCTGCCAAATCCCACCCTGCTCCTCTGTCTGCTGTCCCCAGCTTTGCTTCTTTGCTGGTTTTGTTGCCATCTCCCAAAGCTCTTCCCCCAAATACAGCTTCACCGAGAGCTGGGAGCATGGTGCGGGCTCCCAGGGTGCAAGTCTAGCAGAGAACTGATGAAGTTGTGTCGTCAGTCCACCTTTACCCCAGGGCAAGACTGAATTTGCACGTGCTGTTCAACCTACGTCAGCCCTGACACGCGTTCCTCTAGCTCGTTTTAAGGACCTCTGATGGTGGAGAAATCTGTGTAATATACACTAATCACCCCTGTAGTCTTGAATCTGGTGGAAGGTCATTTATTTACTTCAGGAGGGCTTTGATCTGGATGGTTTTAAACGTACACTTACATACTGTGTTGAATGTGGCCCTGAGGCTAGGCATGCTCTCTCTAAATATTATCAAACATCATTGTTTTGCTAGTGAAAAACATCACCTAACTCCCATAGGTTTTGTTGAATAGTTTTTTTATTATTTGGAGAACTTTTTCAGGTTTCCATTGCAATTCATATTCACATATCAGTGTTTCTTGGCTTAAAAATACTTTGTACTCAACTTATTTTGTTTTTACTTTAATTGTTAGTAAAAATATACATAATGAAATAACCGGCAAATGATTTTGCCAGAGGGTTCATCAAAAAAATCGTTAGATGTTTTCCTGGGGGTGGAAAAAAAATCTGTTTAAAAATTTCTCATTAAACGTAATTGGCATTTCTGGACATGACTGACACGAAGTTTGAAAAAATGCCCATACTAACAGGCCGGGGGACAGGAATTTGCTGTATTTGACAGGCTGTATACAAGAAGGATGCAGCACTGCAAACTCGGCAGCGCGGCTTTGCCAGCGTGTCTAGACAGCCCATCTCCACGCGGGAGAGAGCAGCTTATTTCTTGGACCCGCTCCATCTGTGGCTGCTCAGATGAGACCAGACCACTTATGGTTCCCCTTAATCGATGGAGACTTTCCATCCAAGCTTCGGATTTGTGCTGAGCTTGCTCAGCCCTCGTTGCCTACACGGACTGATTTGGGCTCCCGCAGCTGGCGGGATGCGGCGGTTGGAGCAGGGGGACAGGGCGCAGCACGGGTGCATAGTCGTGTTTCTCCAGCTGCGCTACCTTGGGTGAGCCATCAAATCTTTTGCTGGTTTTGAGCTACTCCTCTGTTAGGTGAGGATGTGGCTAGTCTGGCAATGGATGTGATTCATTAGGTAGAGCCTTTGAAAAGACTTAAATTCTGTTAAATTGTGGTAGAACGGCAGCGTTTGTCTGCTAGCCCTGCACCAGATCAAAAGCAGTGTTTTGTGGCTGAGAGATCCTGCGTCTCCATACAGGTCCCCTAAATTGTCTCATCCTCCAGGTTAGAGTATCTGACATTTCAGCCAGATTAAGGGCAGCAGTCAGCAGATATCCTATAATATATTCATCACCTGGAGGCAAAGATTATTACTCTGTATTAGGGAGCGTCGTTTCCATCATGTTCCTTGTTTGCCCCAATTCGCAGGAGCTCTGACAATCATTATTCTCTCTCCTCTGCTGGGAGTTGTGCTTTTCAAACTGCAGTGAACTTTGTGGAAATACAGAGGTTTCCATTTTTCAGCCTTTTGATTTAAAATCTCTAGGTGATTGTTCAACTCTGGCAGGGAACCATTCAAAATACATTCCAAAATATTCATCATTCCAGCAGGCTAAGAAACATAAGATGTAGCAATTTATTAGCTAATGTGAAATGCATTCGCTGTCCAGAAGAGGCTAAGGATGGAGGTGGGTCTGAGTCTGATTTCCCTTCGCATCCCGCAGAGCCGGGGCGCGGAGCACGCTGGAGCCCGTGGTCCGTCCCATCCGCCCTCCTGTTTTGCTGAATGTCCCTGTGTCCAGCAAAAAGCCCCCAGAGCCCAGCAGCAGCCTTGTCCCTTCTCCCTGTCCCCTGGCCTTAGAAGAGCAGGTTTTCACTATGGACCTGGGAAGGAGAAAGAGTTGTTTTGAAATGGCCCTACGCGCTCTGATCCCTTTGCCTCCCGTAGCAATGTGGTATGTAAAGGTCCTTTATCCCCCACCCGAGGAGCGTGCTCCCGGTCAGGATGCTCGGCCCTTGGAAGAGGCAGGTGGGCTGGATGCTGACAGCTGGGCTCAAGTTCTGTTATTTCTGGATCTCGGATGCCATCGTTTTTCCAGTTGTGATCAAGAGGGACCCATAAAATGCATTAGCGGTCAAAATCTGGATTTCTAAGCGAAGCTCTGCAGCAGCTCCAGTCCAATTTGCTTGGTAGGGGCGATGGCAGTGGTGGTCTGATTTGATCGAAACACATTTGTTCTGGGATGCTAATGAAAGGGGAGTGCAGCCTTTGCAGAGCTGGTTTCGATGTTCTTGCCGTCGTTTGCACTTCCCCTTCTCCCGGCCTGTGGCGCCCTGCGGTCCCGGCACGGTCGTTCTGTGCCATGCAGTGTGCAGCCCTGGATATTTCAACAATAAACAGATGAAATATCCATTTAGAACAGTGTTTCTGCCTACCGGTGGGGCCAGCTGGCGCGCGCATCCCACCAGTCATTGTCTGTCTGCTTGCGCGGGTCCTGTGTACCAAAAAAACACGTCCAAGTGAATTTCCAGATCCAGTCGGGATAGGCTGTTTAATAATGGCACTTCTCAGCAGCACGGTGGGCCTCCGCGGGGACCTGAACAAGCGGAGACATTCATGAAGCCGGTCAGCTTGAGTCAGTCTTTCCCGGTGCGGGCGGGAAATTTCTGGGTAACGTTTGCTGACTCTTGCGGCTACCACAGCGTTTGGAAATGAGCCAGTTGAAAGGCCCGAAATGCCAAGTGGTTCATCTGCAACGTATATATGGACTGAAAAAAAAATCCCCCCCCAAAGCAGCCCTTTTCTGTCAAAACTCTTTGGCAAAACTTTTTTTTTTCCTTTTTTTTCTTTTTTTTTTTTTTTTTTTTACGCTTATGTGCTTCTTGCAAAAATATCTCTAATTTTCCCCATTAGAAAGTTTTTCTAGGTGAAGTTCATGAGGATTTTTTTGCCACTTTTTTTAAATACAAGAGAAAATTTAATAAAAGCAGTGTTGCCCCGAGTTCAGGTGGGTGTGCAGTGGGAGAGGGACTGCAGGGTCCCCGCTTTGTGGCTTCTGGCTGATGGATCCTTCTATGTGAGTACTAGCAGAGAGGCTCAACCTTCTGAATCTGTGGCCATCAGAAGAGGGTGGAAGTGGTTTCTATCTATTTTGGTCTCAAGGACTACTCTGAGGGCTGGAGAGACCTTGAAAAGACTGAAGCGTACCATCCCAAAGGACTGGAGCAACCGTAGTATTGTCTATGTTGTGCTCCTGGCTCCAGTACCCCCCATCAACCCCTGGCCCAAGCACCAGCACCGCATCGTTTTTGCTCTCTCCTAGGCACTCCTTCCTCTGGAAGGAATCAAAATCTGCCCCACGCTTGGTCCCTACAATGGGGGAGTCTCCCTAACACGTTCTGTATTTTGTTGTTAAAGTCTTGTCCCAGCAGCTTGGCATCAAAGGCCGTATTGATCCCTGAAACCTGGGGCATAGGTGACACCTGTTTGTGATTCGTGTCCAGCCATAGGTCTGTGGGTCACCTCTGTACGTAAAGAGAAAGGGGACACCAGGTAAATCCAACAGGGAAACAGGTGGAAATAGTACTGTGTGTCTTTTGTATAATGTGTAACCCTATGGAGCTCGCTGCATGGTGATACGAGTGTGGAAAATAGATTAATAACCTGTCCTTGCCTAATTGTCGTGATGGTTTGTTGCCACTGTCTTTGAGACAGCTGGTGGTATCCAGGTGGATGTGGATACTGCCCTTCCTGGTGCACCAGTCTGCTCCTGCCTGGGAAGTTCTCGTTACATGGTCAAGCTAAGAGCAGTGGTGCCTCTTCAGAAGAATACTGTCAGCCATTGTGCTGGTTTGGATGTACACCACATGCACGTTAGAGTTAAAAGGGGCAGCGTTACACAACTCAGCTTTTCAAGCCTTTGTAGAAAGGACAAGAAAGGGTGCCGGAGAGGAGAGGAGAAAGACGTTATCTGGAATGAACTAGGGCAGGGAGGGGGCCAAGAGCATAGAGAGGCGGCTTTGGAAATGAGAAAATACCGATGGAGCAGGGCGGAGGTTGGGAAGTTTGATCTTGGCTGCATGAATGCTGTTCCTAAGATGAAACATCAGGACACATGGCATGGGAAGGGGAGCTGATGGGAAGAGGATGTGGGTGTTGGAAGTCATACCCCTGACCTTGCACAGCCGTGACTTCACACGTGTTCGGCCCTGCCAAATGCACTGATCCCAGGTCTTAACCAAGAGTGAGGAAGGGGCTGTGAAGGCTGAGGTGCTCCAGCTCTCCAGGGAAGGTCTGGTGGTCATACGGGCACCAGTGGCTGGACGTTATTGCAGCCGAGTGCTGCGCTGGGACACACAGACCCGTTTTGGATATGATACCTTTGGGTACGGTGCTGGGTTTTGGCTGGCGGAGCTGTGCGATTGCGTTTCTGCTCCTCTGTCACGGGTCCAGTGCTTTTGCGGCTTCGGGCTACCCTAACGAGGGACTCGAGGGGGGACTACAGCCCCCTTGGATCCTGTCCCCTCCTGAGCCTGGTAAATCCACCCCGCTGGATCGCCGCCACGGTCTGGTGGTTTGGTCTCTTTGTCAGTTACAAACTGCAGTCTCACAGAACATGATTTGCCGCTGGCAGGCTTTTAAAATATGTGTTTGCTTTTGATTATATATTTTTTTTAAATTAATTTTCCAAGGATCAATGTGGTAATGCATATAAAAATTACAATATGTAAAACAAAGTATAAAAGCATACAAGGAATTCCAAACACATAACATACTGTGCCTTGGAGCTTATGAGATCCATACAGCGCTTATTGTATTATGGGAACACTCTGACCCCAAGACCCAGCGGAAAGGCTTGTTAGAAGAGCAGGACTAAGCCATGTGCCTTATGAGCTGTAGGATGCCCAGAAGGAAAACCCTAGTGAATATAAAAGCAGAGCTGTTACAGCAGAACTCAGACTGGTCTGTGGGATCTGGGGGGACTTTCAATGGCTTTGTACCAATTTCTGGAGAAGGATGTATACTTTTGCCCCCGCAAATATTGTTCTCCCAGTAATTAACACTTAACGTCATGTCTTTCCAGGGAGACTCTCTGGATTTCCGTTGGGTCATGATTACTTTTTTTTTTCTTCGAACATCATTTCTTCTGTCAACTCCAGCAAGTGGGAACGTTGACGTGGTTAGGGAGGACACACATCTTAGCCGCTGTTACTGCTCATGTGCTCTGCAGGTTCCCACCAGATGACAGTCAAAGCACCAGAGCTGAAACCAGCCTGAAAAGGGGTTTTGTCTTACATTTGCTGTAGGACAGGGCTCTGAGCTGCTAGGGAGGAGCTCATGCTGCCCTGTCTGTGGGTCAGGAGCAGAGCAGGTTGGGGTTGCAGGGGGACCTGATCCCCAGCTCTGCGGACCTGCAAAAGCACAGAGCAGAGCATGGGGAATGCCTCTGCACTCAGGTCCCTGCAGCGCCCGGTAAGTCCGGGTGAAGACTGTCTGCATGCTAGAAACTAGTCTTCAGGAGCTCACAGGCTCTCCACCAGGAAGGTGACAACCCCAAGACCTCGTTCCTGGTGGGCGAGAGTCATCGGCTGGTGCCGTGCCTTGAAACCCAGCTGGAAATGTCCCTTTTGGCCATGGCGCAGGCGGGAGGTCCCTCTGCTCGAGCGCCTGTCCTGGTGGAGGACAACGAGGGTTTCACTATCGGCGCTGGTGAAGCCGTGGTTGTACAGGACCTCAGTGAGTTCCCCTAGTCTGGCAGGCAGAGCAGAGTGCAACGGGAGACCGTAGGCACGCTATCCATGCAAAAGCTATTCACAGCTCTGTAATGATATGTAATTGTTTGTATGCGGTCAGCTAAAAATTATCCTGATAGGTTCCACATTGCAGACGCTTCGGAGGCGAACTGCCGTAGTCCCACGGGTAACGCTGAAAATACACACGCTTTTCCATTTAATATTAAAACTCGGGTTTTGTGTGAAAAATTCGGTATCGCCTTTCTGAAGTTCCACGCTCGTGCACAAAATAACTTATTTTTTATGTGCAAAAATTGAACCTGATCAGTTTACAAGATAATAAAAAGCAAAGGCTTTTAAAAGAAACGTAGCATCTGTTTCTCTGTTTTCCTTTTTTTTTTTTCTGTGTTCCTGGTGATCTTAACAAGACTGGAACTTCAGATACTTGAATCTTCTGTACAGTTGAAATAATTTGAGGTCTTGTGCACAGACGGTGCAGAAAAAACAAACAAATAAGCACCAAAGGTTAGAAAAAAGCTCAGCCGGTGGTGTGTAATGGGAGAAAAACGATAGTTCAAAAATCTCTGTAGTCTGACCTGTAATCACAAATACAAATGTGACTTAATAGGCATCTCCTACCTTAACATATTTAGTTTTCTTTTAAGTGTCATCTTCATTCTTTATTGCCTACATTTGTGATGTCTGGTGTAGGGTAATTATAACTTCTCTGTGTAGCATTTGCGTACCCTGAAGTTAAACCTTATTTCCATTTGAAAATACTTTTCATGCGTGGAAATACGTATAAACTGGAGTTCGTTCTCTCCTGGGAGCTTTTAAAAAGATACTTCAGACAACTCTGAGCACGAAATCTTATCCGTGTGGGTCCCCTTGCCCCTCTTCTGTCCCTGCTCACATCTGGCGAAGACGACGGATGCTGCTGGGCGATGGGCTCCAGCTGCCCGGAGGAGCGGGGTCCTTCCAGGTGATGCTCGGGAAGGGAAGCTGCAAAACTAGCAATGAACCTGGCTGTCCAGCCTGGTCAAAGGCACAGAAAACAAGCTGAGGGAAAATAGAGGTGCAAGGCTTTTCCCTGTTTTCTGCTAAAGTGATGTTTTCAGGCTGGAAATTGGCTTTTCAGGTTGAGATCGTCTCGTTTAGGGTGAACCTTGCTCTGGCTGGACTCGGCACCAAGCGCTGTTGGCGTCTGTCGGCTGTTTTAGATGGGGTGCGATCTCATCTTTGCGCGAGCGATGGTGGTGGGACCCCCTGCCCGTGGGCAGCCCCGCTCTGCGACACGCTGGCTTGTCTCCAGCATCCCGCGCGAGCGGAAAATCACTTGAGACCCGTCTCGAATCGGTTGGGGCAGGGCTTTGTCGTCAGATGGATTTTGTATGCCGCTGTCCCTGCTTCCCGCTCCCCTTCCTGGTGCCTTGTTTTAGCTTTGATTAAACCTTTTGGGTTTGGGTTTTGTTTTTTGGTTTTTGTGATAGAAGTTGACAAAGCTGCCCTGCACCCAAAGAGTTGCAATATTTTGGAGGGGTATAATGAATCGAAAGCAAAGCAGAGTGCAAATAAAACTGGAACATGAGCCTGCAAAGGGCTGTAACTGTCTGGACAGCTGATGTGGGGGAGAGGAGTCTGCCTGGAGCCAGGGGGGACCTGCAGAAATATTTCTACTCAAGCTTCTTAAAATTTAACTTTAAATCCAATAAAAACCCTGTTCCTCTCGCTTCTATTCTCCTTTTTCCTTTCTTTCTCCACCACTCTGAATAAAACTTTCTCTTTTTTTGGCTTGCAGGGTTTTTTTTTTTTTTATTTTAGAACAGTTTTTAGTTCCTAGGTTTTTAGTTTCTAGATTTTTTTTTTCCCTGTGAAATAATTTGTCTTGTTTTTTCTTTAATCTGTGTTCAAACTTTAGCAGTAACTTCTTATTTTGAAGACTGATTATAGTGTGATTCCTTATTTTCTTCCTGGAATCCTTTCTCAGTTTACAGTTTATGTAACTGATGCAACAAATCTTTCCTGCCTTACTGTATGTGATATTGCGGTTAAATGTCTGTGTCCCTCACTTAATTAAATCCAATTGTTTACTTTCAATTCGGATCCAATTAATGTACTGTAATAGCTGGTTCTGGACTTAATAGAACTGGTCAAAACTTTCAAAACTGCCCACACAATGTAAATCCCATCTGGAAGTTAGTTTTTCTTCTGACCTGGAATGAAAGCAAGTATGCACAAGCATTCCTGCAAACTGGAAATCCAAAATATGTTGCGGTTGCAAGTATTGGTGGAAGAAATACTGATCTTGTAACTTATAGGTAGGCATTTAGTTCTCAGCTCTGTTTTGCTTTATAATGCATTGTATTTTCAGTGTGGCATCCCAACAGGAGCCATCTGATGGTACCCCAGTGAGAGTCACAGATGCTAGGACGGCCGCTGTGCAATAAGGAGCATAGATCAGAGTGTCTTCAAGCGTGGATCTGCCTCGTTGCAAGAGGAGACGTGATGAGCAAGGGAAAAAAGAATAGGACATTTCATACTGTATCGTTTAGGAGCAATTAAAAATGCTTTGGTGCGTCCTAGAAGTGCGTTTGTGTATGACACCAGGATTTGCGTGTCATGGGTGAATGCAGAAATAACACAGGAAAACACAAGTGTGGAAATGGGAAACAAAATCCCCCAGCCCAACATGAAAGGTTGGGATTTTGAAATGAAATTCCCAGATTTTCCAGCATCGGGTTCCTGAGAGGAGAACGTGTGTTTTGATCTCTCTGGGGGATGCATTTGCAACCAGCTCAGCTTTTGAGAATGCTGCTTGTAATAATATATTTCTGATTAAAAGAATGTTGATGAAAGACTTCTGACCCATCTAAAAAGCTTTAGAGCTGTTTTCCTCTTCTCTCCGTTTCTGCTGACTCCAATCACTAGTGCTGTCAACACTGTTTAGGAATACCATTTTTCAGTGTTCAGCGTTGTTTCCTGATAAAGAAATAATGGCAGGAAAAAAAAAAATATCCCGCTGACATGTTGAAGGCAGCCAGTGACTGCTGTGAGCAAGGTGACATTTGCAGACACCTGGGGTTTAGGTGTCTGCAATCCCTCGTTAGCAGTTTGTAATCAACATATGGCATGTCTGTATGGCAAAACGCAAGGAGTGATCAACCCAGCGGTGCTCTGGGCTAATACGGCTATTATTATTTTTTTTCCTGCTACCCGAGTAACTCCTGTAGACATTTGGATCTAGCTGTGTTGTGCTGTTCCAGAGGTGCAGCGAAAGGAGATCTCAAGATCCTGACCCCCCTGTCACAGGTTGTGCTTTGCTGTCGAGCCACCTCCATCCAGCTACGTCCTGGAAAAAGGGGGTGACTCACGTCCTTGCTCCGCGCCAGCCGATGCTGGAGGTGCATTAGGCAATGGTGACCCCACCGTGAGTCACTGCAACACGGCCACTGCCTGCAACTTTCCGTTTCTTGGCCCTGCTATTTTTGGGTCCAATAATTACAAGGTGAGCTGTGAATCACCAGTGTCTCGCTTTACGCCGGGAGGAAACCGGGCAAATTGTGTTAACGTGCTTGGCAGGACGGATTCTTGTTCTCCAGTGTTTTATGGGCTTTGGCCCTTCTTCTTGCTCCCCAGAGTGATGTGCTCACCCTTCCTCATGTGTAACTGTCACGCAGGATCTGAGCAATGGCCAGACCGCCTTGGGCTCATGCTCCCTCCAGCCGCATGTCGTCTTCTGGGCAGGAACTGATGCTTCAAAGGCCTGGAGGGAATTCTCAAGGGGTCCCAAAGGCTTTTATTGGGTTGTTCA
Organism: Gymnogyps californianus; assembly: GCF_018139145.2. Classification (NCBI taxonomy): domain Eukaryota; kingdom Metazoa; phylum Chordata; class Aves; order Accipitriformes; family Cathartidae; genus Gymnogyps; species Gymnogyps californianus. Next base: position 7,680,499 of record NC_059478.1, read on the forward strand.
TCCAGTCCACGTAGGCAGGGTTTAGACTACAAAATAGCATCAAATGGATAACTCAGAAGGAGGCCAGACACCCATGTTGACATTGGCCTCTACAGCAGCTGGCCTTGCAGTGTTTCTGCCATTCAGAGGGACGATCGTGCCCTGAGGCTTGTTCTTCGCTGTTTGCTGTGTTGTGTGGTGCACAGCAGAACAACTACGTTGAAGCTCGCCAGTAGAGCTGGGGGAAATTGCTGACCCTATTTGTAAAGGCTTTGATGATGAGTCAGGAGAGGAAAGTGCAGGACTTTTCTGCTTCTTTGTAAGGGACGGACCCTGTGACAGCACTTAACCCCCCAGCAGGTAGAAACGTGTGCATGGTGTTCTGCACAAGCAGCAGTTAAATCCCATCCCTCTGCTTCACCGCTTTGCTTCCCACCATCTGAGCAGGATAGATTCACCTTTAGCCTTATTTTAATGCCCTGGAATTCCTGTGCACGTTTGTTTTTCTTGCACGTTCCTGCCTCTGCCAGTCCCTTCGCAGCTCAGCTTGACGATTCGACGTGCCTGTTAAAAACTGCTCTCCAAATGCTTCTCTCAGATACAAGAAAACCGAGGGTGTATTTTTGCACCCAGGAATCCCCAGGCTGGAAAGGAGTCTGCTGGGGATCGTCAGGCTGTTGGAGAAGGATTGGGGACGGAGGAGCTGTAAACCTGCAGGAATTTGAAAAACCTACTTTAATTTAAGAGGAATGTCCTTTTGTTCCCAAATGGATGGGCTTTGCTCCAAAGGCGTTCAGGTGCAGTAACTGTTACCAGATGGGCTGTGAAAAGCAACACAAACAGGTGGTGAGGACAACAACCGTAGACTTTAATTTCCTTGTCAGCTTCTCCCTGTGCCTTACATATCCCCCTCGAGAACAGGAGGATGAGGGGAGCTGTCGTATTTGTATATGGCAAAAGGAATGACTGTCGAGGGGGTATTCTGCAACTGTATATAGCAGGTCAAGCCCTTGGACTCTCAGTGGGGAGACTGTCATCTGGGCCAAGGTGTGCAATGATTAACTGAAAGTGAAATACAATTCACTAGCACATGCATTTTAATAGATACAGTGATCAATATATTTTAATGCATGCTGACGTGTATATTGGCTCAGATCCTCTCAGGTGTAACTACTGTTCTTCCACGTAAGACAGTGGGACCACGCTGACATTGCCCACCTGGGGCTCTGCCCGCTGTGCTTGGGAGCGTTGAAGGCTGGGGCTGCAGGAGCATGAGAAGCCTTGATGGTTTTGGTGGGACCCCACACATACTGAAGAGGGACGAGTGCAAGGCAACGGCGTACCAGTCCTGCAGCCTGAATGGGGCTGTTTTACGGAGGCGGCAGTGGCCTCCCACTCCTGCAGACTGGTGCCTTGCTCTCCACTTCCTTCGGTGTGGCTTGCCATGGTAACTGAAGTATTGGCTGTGCTGTGACTGGCGTGATGAGTGAACATACTTCGGTACAGGTAGGGTAGAAGCAAAACCAGTGTCATAGCCTCCAGCTTGTCCTAGTAAAGAGCATTCAAACCCCTGGAGCCGTCGCTCATTGCCTGCCAGTACCTGCGAGTGCCTGTGCGTTGATAGCTCCATCGCTGGTGCTACATGGGCATGTGCAACAGCACTGGAAAAAGGAGAGATGGTGCAGAGCAGATATTTGCTAAGAAAAGCCATTTCATAGTTATCTCAGCAGTGATGTTGCCCCAGTGACCATAGGCACAGGCAGTAGTGATAAGTGTGTCTCCACATGTATGGATGTACTGATTTATTGCTGGAGTAAATACAAACCAGGCACAAAACAATACGTGCTCTTATGGGACACACAGTTTGTTCTCACCACCTTGCTGGTCTGGGCAGGGCAAGGTTGTTGCTGGAGAGTGCACAACTGTTCTTCAGTCAACAGTATCCAACATGCTTATGCTCAGTCTCTCTCTTACTGAGTTTGTGCTTCCCAATTGCAATGCTGTCCATGTCTGTCTGACTGTATTTCCGTGTCCTTGGCTTTCAAGCATACAAGTGAAACTGGCTTTTGTGCTTGTGTCTCTGTTCAGGCCCGTATCAGTCATGCTTCCATTTGCACTGTCTGGCACCTCTTTGGTCACAGCTCCCCATCTCTGCCCAAATTGACGCCTCTCGTCTGGATGCGGGGAGGATAAGAGAATGCAGTCCTCATTTAAGCCAAATGGAGCTACATACAGAGAACGGCGTTACCTTGGCTGTAGTCAAGCCCAGAGTAACAGCCGTTTCCTTGCGCTTTCCTTACTCAGAGATGGGCACACATTCGCACAGTCAGTAAGAGCTGGCGCAGGACTCGTGCTCACCCCAGAGGGCTGTATTATGTCCCGGTAAGGGCAGTCCTTGGAAATTTGAAGCCGAGAGAACAAGGGTTTGTGATTCTTTATGGTTGGAAAAGGTTTCTAGGATTGTCAGGAATGGGGAGATGCATTTTGGACTGTTTGAGGCATGGGGTAGCTTGAGAGAGCTGATACAAGTCTTATGCAGTTGAGCTGGGAAATAAATGTTTGGGGTCAACGTGCTTTCCACCTCCTTTTTACGTGGGGACTAACATGGCGCGGTTAAGGTGTGGTGTTGAAATCATGCAAGCCCCTTCTTAAGCCCTTTCTACCTTGAAACCGTTGAGGTTATTCACCCCATTGCTGTGGGCTCTTAGCTTCCTAGCCTTTCACATCTCCAATTGTCTCTCCTAGATGATCAGCTGAACTCAGAAGAGAAGAAGAAAAGAAAGCAGAGAAGGAACAGGACTACCTTCAACAGCAGCCAGCTCCAGGCATTAGAGAGGGTCTTTGAGAGGACACACTACCCCGATGCCTTTGTACGGGAAGACCTTGCACGCAGAGTCAACCTCACTGAAGCCAGAGTTCAGGTAATCACCACAGCTTGTATCCAGACACACCTCACCTGGGGGGGCGGTCATCAGGCCATTCCAGTACGGCAGTAGAAATCCTTGAGGTCTGCGTGGCACACCAGGGTCACCAAGCTTCTGGGTCATGCTGTATTGCAGTCCCAAGCGTGCCGTGCCTTGAGGAGGACTGCCAGGCCTGATACGCCACCATACTTACCACCTGCCCAGTCAGATGTGTTCATATGGTTTGTTCAAGGCCAAGATGTTGGATGTCTTGTGTGCAGGCTGCTCACGTTGTCTTGGGCTGCTCAGCTCTTAGCTTGCAAGCCTGCACCTTCTGAATGTCAAAGCAGACCATGGAACATGATGTGTTGTACAGCACTCCCAGGCCTTGCTGCCTACAGCACAGGACAGACCTGGTCCCACAGGGACCTCTCGGAGCCAGTTTCTTGCGTGAGGGCTTTATCAGGGCAGACATAAGGATTGTCTTGTCATTAGAGTTTCCAGTGACAGGCATGCCAAAGCAGCCTGCTTTTACAGAGTCCTGTCTTGCCCAGCAGGGCAGAGGTGGTGTGGTGAAAGGGTGAGTGTCGCAGCAGAGCTGGTTGTGATGGTTGGTGGGTCTGTTCGCTTCCCAGGTGTGGTTCCAGAACCGGAGAGCCAAGTTTCGCCGGAACGAGAGGGCGATGCTGGCCAGCAAGAATGCCTCTCTGCTCAAATCCTACTCAGGGGATGTGACCGCCGTGGAGCAGCCCATAGTACCTCGCCCAGCTCCAAGACCCACCGACTATCTCTCCTGGGGTACCGCCTCGCCTTACAGGTGAGTGAATAACCCCTCTGGGGCTGACCAGTTTCTGGCATAGTATAGAACAGCCTGAGAGTGGCCCTCAGACGGCTCTAATGGGCTGTTTATATTCGCATGGGACAACTGGAGGATACAGCAGCTTGACCACCCCACTGGTTTTCCTTGCCTGTTCCCATCCCACCCCATCTCACTGCCAGGCTTGCAAGGTGGGCTTGATTCAGCACCATTGTGGCTTTCTGGCAGCCAGCTCCATGGGAGGTTGCAGCTTCTTTTTTGGTGGTCTTCCTCTGCAATTCAGGAAGTTTCGAAAGAGGGTCAGGTAGAAATACATGGAAACAGAAGGGGTTGCGCTTGCTTCCCTTGTGCATCCAGTTTAAAGCAAGGAAGAAACCTTTCCATGGGACACAGATCCAGGGGAGGTGATGGCAGAGCACTTGGGGAGGCTCAGCCACCACACAGTGGCCAGAAGAGGGAGTTCTGTGGCTGTCCCATGGCAGTCACTGGTTGGTATACAAGGAAGGGCTGGGAACTCACTCCGTGCATGTTGCTCCCAATCCTCCCCTCAGTGGTCAGCACTGAACTGGTGAGCAATTTCTTTCTAGTTGCTAGAGCACAAGTGTGTATGCGAACGAGCTGTGCCGTTGTGCTGTGCTGTGGTTTGCCCGCAGTAAGGACCAGGTGTCTCTGGGTGGCAGACTGGTGTTCAGTGTCCATCTCCTGTGGCCAGCGCTGCTGAAGGGGTGGCAGGAAAGAAGTGCAGGTGTGGCAACCCCAGTCTGCTCAAAGGATCTGGGATGTCCATGCATGTCACAGGCCTCCCTGTCCTCCTCCGTGCCATCCACAGCCCAGCAGGAACTGGGTGTGGATGCAAGATCCACAGGATGTGTTGGTTTGTGGGGAGCCAGCTGGCTTGTAGGCAGTTAAAAATGAGGTTGGTGGGTATTTTTTAGCACAGTGGCTTCATTGTTGGTCAGGACCTTGGAGCTTTTGGCTGGATTTCTTCCTGTTCGTCTGGCTTGGTCACAGCCAGCTTCCCACTGGCTTCGGGGAGCCACACCATGCCCCGGACCTGTCTTCCTCAGTCACTTTGACCCCCTTCTTGCACCCCAAACATTGTTTGCACAGTTAGGTCTGCAAACACATGGCCTTCCTGATAGTTTGTTGCTTCAGTGCCATGGGGTCCTCCTCATCCACCCTGTAGCTCCAGAAGAACAAGTCATAGGTTCACCCGCTCCAGGTACTGAAAAGGATGCTTTTGATGACCACCAGTTTGGTCTTAGAGATGGCCCTTATCGTTTGGATTTTATCTGAGGACTGCTGTCTGGCAAAATCCCCCTTTTTGGGTTAAGGCTTTCTCTCTGTGAAGTGCTGCTTGGTGTAGGTAGCATCCTAGGGAGGAGTCTGGGTGGTGAGTTCAAGGGAGAGAAGCACAGGTCCTTCCCCACCCCACTGAGACGGCTCTGGCCACAGTACCAGATCCCTCCTGAATGCTTGTGCCTTATTTCTACTTCTCACACTTTTAAAAATAGATCGTCCCTCCCAAGATGTTGTTTACACAAGGGGCTTCATAACGGCTTCTAGGAGAAGACCCTGCAGAGGTGACTTCCAGGGGCACACTGGGAAGGGCTGTCTGGGGCCACTCTGGGCAACGAGAAGCCCAAGGCATCTGTGGACCAGCCTTAGGGATGGTTTTTCTCCCCCTGAGGTCCAGACCTGGCTGTGCCCATGCGAAGACGCATCCTCGCTGTCTCGATATCTTCCCCTTGTCTTAAGCTAAGATGTTTCAGCAAAGACATTTGCAGCTTACAGCCGTCCCCGCTGGCTGACACGCCAAACTAGGACGGGCTGTCACCTTCCCACTGCCCTGCAGAGGGGTAGGAGACATTGGCAGAGGAGCAGAGCAGCTGGTTTCCACAATGTGGGGCGGTCAGGACCCTCAGATACTTTATGCTCCCCAGGCTTTCTAATCCTACCGGTCATCTCTTAATAATTGCATTCATCTTAATGGGCACCTGGGCCAGGTTGTCACAGCCTCATTAAAGCTTTGAACTGAGTAGGGTTATTAAAGTATTGGACATGTGGTGAAAAACAGCCGTGCAGAGTGTTTGCATGGCCCTCTGCCCCCTCCCCACCTCCCTGGTGCTGCCGTACCAGCCCCTGATTAACGGCTAGTCCAGGAGAGGGCTGAGAGCTGCGTGGCCAGGGCTGGTTTTACTCTTAGATCTGGGGAAAGTTTTCAATCAGTGTGTTTATTCTCCAAATACATTCAGCCACAGGTCAACCAAAGCTATTTGCAGATCTGTGTCACATAGATAGCCAAGTAGATACTATTATTTTTTTGAAGTTGAAATGTTTTGCTTAGACATTTTTTAGCATAGGTTCCTAAGAAAACAAGACTAGCAGTCGCGCTGTCAGCCTGCACTTCCCACTCCAACAACCTTTGACTCCATGGGCCATTGAAAACCATATTTGAAAGAAGGATTTTAGGCCTCAGAAACGTGATGTTCCTCTGTGTTTCATGAAAACAGGCGACTGAGTAGAGGAAGGAGACTCTTTCTGTGCCTGAATGGGGTGGAGGGAGGGGGCAGCAGGGTGATTTCAACCCTTATTAGACCCTGGAGAGTCTCTGGAGCAACCCTCAAGCTATACCAATGTTTGGAGACAGCCTTCTTGCACGCTCTTCCTTGTGGAATAACTTGCTAAAAGAGAGCGTTTCTGGAGATTTTTGGTTTAGCAAAGATTTCACTGGGCAACAGTAATTTTCCCCACACCTCTGGGGAGCTGAGAGCAGGAGGCTCCCTGGAGTTTTAGACCAGACTTGGGCAGCAGTCTAGTTTTGAATGGGGACAGTTTACACCTGAGACTAAAAATTCCTGTTTCATCTAATCTGGAGCGTCCTTGAGGCTCTTCTCATTTCTTCCAGCACAAAACCGTGGGGAGATGCACCCTGTGGAAGCGGGTGGGAATGGGTGCTTAAGTAGCCACCAGCTATACACCTTGTGAAACTTCGCAACTCTGCAGGCAGCACTGGGCTTCTCGCATTGCTGCTGACTTATGGGAGAGGAGAGGGTAAAGACACCAACCCAGCCATGGAGAGGGAACTGAGGGGGTGCACAGCCAGCTGGGGAAGGCTCCAGGCATGCCAATCTGTCGCGTCCTGGACCCTGGCAAAATGCAGCCGATGCACCCCGAGTTGGGCAGAGTCGAGCCTGTATTTTGATGTGTATATTTTAATGTCCATCCTCCATGTCCTTCGAGTAGCTGTTAGAGACTCTCAAAGTGTCGTGAATGTTTGCTCTCCTGGGGAGAGTTTTCAGTGCTTTTCTCTGGATGGGTGTAAGCAGCTTTATATCTACGGGTCTTAACTGTCCTTCCCGTGTGTGTAAGCTGTTGTGTTTCCACCGGTCCTGATGCAAAGATGACAGTTCCTCCCTGAAGAAGTTCTTTTCCCTGATTTTAAAGTGATAAATAGGAGTCGATTTGGCTTGGGATGGGACCTACTAGTATTACCTGGTCTGGATCTCCTGGAGGCTGAGGATTCAGACAGCACTGGATTGCATTTAAATTTCTGGCAGGTCAGCTCTTCCCTGTGAAGTCAGAGATACCACCAGCGCTTTGGGGCGAGCGTGCATGCCCACGGCCTGGATCTGTTTGCGCAGCAAATGCCCGCTTCCCTCAAGGGAGATTTCCTGTTGCAAAGGCTCTTCCAGTCATGGAGGTCAGCGCTGGAAGAAATTTTAAAAAGAGAGAGAAAAAGGAAAAGAAAAAAGGGAAAAACCAAGCTATCTTCTTTCTTGGGCTGTGGATGGAGGAGAGCGTTTCCCAGAGCCTCAGACATGAGCCACCCGGGCAGGCAGATGGAAGGGATCAGCACCAGACCTGAGCTTGCCTCCAGGAGAGCATTTGTGGTTTCCTCCTGAACACGCTGGCTGTGTTAAATGGGCATGTCTAGTTCACTCGGTGTTTTTCAACTGGTTTTGATCTGTGGCCCCACGTATAGGAAATGCAACAGGTCAGATAGTTTGCTGGTTTTTGGGGCGGGGGCATGGCTTTTCGCAGAAGCCTGGGACACATGGGTTAAACAAGTTTTCTAGTGGTCTGGAAAGCAGATTTGCAATTTTTTGGTAGGATAAGAAAGGACTCGGAGATCTTTGTTCAGCCTCCGCTGTCAAAAGTAATGTTTTTCATGAATAAAGTCATGATTTGAAGGGAGAAAAAATGTTTTGGTTTTTTTTTTTCCCCTCAGCCTTTAAGGCATGTTCTTTATGATCAGCTGAAGTTTTGAGGGGAAAAAATGTGGAAATTTTCATTCCAAAAGGCTGAAACCAAAAAGCATCACAATTGTTGAAATGGGTTTTTCCCAGAGTGTTTCTTTAATGTAACATGTGTTTCAGAAGTGACGTGATTTCACAAGCAATAAAACCAGCAATTGCTCTCATCAAAAAGACATTGCTTCCAGTGGGAATACTTCTAAGGACAATGGTCTAGCTGGCAAGCTGGGCACCCTGACCTCATTGTAAACGTTTTGGGTTAGAAAATAGGAAATGGAAATTTTCTTATTGACTTCAACCAGCTTGGGCATTGGCTATCCCTGGGTAAGTGAACTGCAGCGGAGAGATTACAGGGGTGGTAAATAAAACGTAGTGTGATAATTCCCTGCTCACATAAGAAATACATCCCGCGGGTGTGGAAACCCCAGGGTTTAACCTTTCTGCGGTGTGCGTCTGCTCTCTGTGTGGTGTGAAGACCACGTCTGACGTGATGTTTCTCTCTTTCCATCCCGCAGTGCCATGGCCACCTACTCCGCCACGTGTACCAACGCCAGCCCGGCGCAGGGCATGAATATGGCCAACAGTATTGCCAACCTGAGACTGAAGGCAAAGGAATATAGTTTACAGAGGAATCAAGTGCCCACAGTCAATTAACGACTGGAGGCAGCTGCCTTGCAGAAGGAGAAAATACAACAGCACCCGTCCTGCTTCGCAACTTGTTTGTGCTGAAAGAAAAAAAAAAAACCCAAACAAAAAAAGCCACAAAAAAAAGAAAAAAAAAAGAAGAAAAAAAGCCAACCCTAACCCAGAACTGAACATGGGGACCAAACTGGGAGCAAACTGAACTGCTCGTGAGTGACAAGGTTCCTCCTTCCTTTTGGGATAATGCCACCATTGTTTTTTTCTTGTTATTGTCAGGTTTATTGCTTCTGCTCAATATACTACGAGCTTCTTCAGTAAAGGACAGTCTCACCCTTGTTGGTTTCCATTTTTGTATGGGACTGCAAAAAGAAACCTCTGCCGATCTCAGCCCGTGGACGTGTCCCACCCACCATCATGCTGAGATGCAAAGCTTGCTCCTCTGCCCCCTGCCCCGGCTCACCCTAGAAGAAGAAATCGTTTGGTCACCGCTTTCTCTTGTATCCACCTGACCCTTCATCCCTCCAGTCCCTTGTGCCACAGAGGCAGCGCCGTTACCATTAGTCTGCGAGAAGCCCGTTAGTGCAACAAGATGGGGTCGTCCTGCCCGGGTTGCTTGGACCAGTCTGAGACGTGAGGAAGACCTCCTTGGGCTTCGCAGCGCTTCATTGCTTTCTTGAGTTTCCCGGCACTGCTGCCTCGAAAAGCCAAAGAAGAGAGAAAAGCCAACGTGGGTGTGTGAGCGGGGGGAGCGTAGTGGGGGGATCGCTCTGTAGTGCCAAGAATAGGACTGTTAGGACACTCCTTTCTATGCCTTACAGTTTGTGCCACAGGGAAAGGCGTTGTCCAGATGCATTTGTTTTATATATACTGTATATATTTATATATATAAGATATACATGCAAGCTTGGTTGGTGTTTTTTATTAAACAAAATAAAATCCATTGAAAATGTTTGGGATGTTTGTGCTGCATCCAGGTTCCTGGAGCCGTGCATTGAAATTCCAGCCGCAGCCTCTCTCACCCTTGTCAGAGCTCTTCCCGGTAGCCTCGGGCAGCGCTTGAAACGGCCAGCTCACGTCTTCCCGTGAGAAACCCCAAAGAAGTGGTGCTGGAGGGAGCCACACTCCTTTGCAGATTTTCCCCATGGGCATTTGCAGCTTCATAGAATAAGATGAGGATCTCCTCTCCAGTCAGATAGGTTCATGTGGCTCTTGGGAACACGCAAGGACATCCCCATGTAAAGTCTCTGCCAGCCCCTCTGAGGACAGGTAATGTCTCAGCAGGGAGCATCCCACACGAAGACCGTATCTCCCCCCAGTTCCCATAACGCTGCCCAGTGAGACTTGTCCTGTAGCCTTAACCACTCTCCTTTGCTCTCCCTACCTGCTCTCCTTCCTCCCTCTGGGGTCTGGAGAGCTAATGAGGACCTAATTTCCTTCTCTCCATGAAGAGTAGAGGAGATGCAACCCAAAAGGGGTTTCTTCCATGCAAGCATTCTGAGGAAATTAGGATCTTCCGTGTTGCTGGTGATGCCTGCCTCTCTCAACTTTGGGGGAAGGAGGGGGCTTACTTATGGCAAATAGTGCTTGTGCAGGAGACCTGCCCAAACGGAGTGGGACTTTGCCATGGAATAGTCCCACTGAAGGTAGCAGAGCTACTCCATGGTCCAGGTTGGACCGTAAGGGAAGGAGAATGAGGCTCAGTCATGAGGGATACTTCTGGTAGAGTGGCTTAGGTCTCCATCTTGGTGTTTGCTGCAGACACGCTGGGCATATGTAGGTGTCTGACAGTGGGCTTCGATAGTCTAAAACAGCATGTTGCAGGAAATGAGAAATAAATTTCTTCAAAGTGAAGGTGAAAATTAAACTGGCAGGGGATGAATGGAAATTCAGCCAAAGTATTTGAGCTAAGCTGGGAAAAAAGCCCCAGATCCAAACTGGTGTAAGTTGTGCTCACGGTTGTGTGTGTTGCTGCTGGAATTTTTTTTTTCTCCCTGTATGGATATTTTTGAGGAAAAAAAAAAAGAAATCTAATTGTGGTCAGGACAAAAAGCTAAAAGTCGCAGATTACACTTGCAGACAGAACACCAGCAGGGGAAGTGAGGCTGGACAAGCACTGCATTTTAAGAAATCCGTAATGTTCTGTTTGATCCCTTTTTTTGTCCTTTCCTTCTGTAGTCTGGAGAAGCTAACATTTCTAAACCAAAATATTTCTATCATGAGTAGTGTGGTTCCAGCTCCTAGAGCCAAGTGATCTCAGCCTTCACTTAGAAACTCACTCTTGGTTCCTGTGCCTACACAAACAGAGAAACTATTGAAGAACATGTCCTGCACGATCAGAAAGAAAAAGGACCCAGTGCAATGCACCGTTACTCAGAGGTTGAACCAGTCGTTGAGTGCCTTAGCCTGGTGCTCTCCCCTCTCCTTGCCTTGCTGCCCTCCTCCACGATCCACCAACATCCCAGCAGCGACAGCAGCCTGAACGAACTCCCCTGTGGCGGCCTGAGGCTGCCCGAGTGCCCGCCCTGGAGGTTTCAGCTGTTTCCTTCAGCATCTTGGTGGCCTGTGGCTTTCCCCTAGTCTTTGCTCACCTTTTCTGCAGTAGAAAAATCACCCTGAGCAGCTGGCTTTGGTGTCTGTGTATGGGCACCCATTTCTGAAGTTAGCAAGGAGACGGTTCAGAGAGCATGAAGCTCCTGGTACCCCATTATCTGTCTGTGGACTGAGATACCCATCCCTACCCCTACGCTGTGATGTTTACATGAAGGGGCTGACATAAATGCCTGTGCAAACCCTGTTCATCCTCCTCACTTTGTTTGCATGAGGAATTGAATTGACTTGCATGGGGCTGCTCCTGCGGGAAGGCTGTGTAAGCTTTTGCACTTCCAGTTTTAGTTGGGTCTTGCCTTGGGTTGGGCTGCTTGGTTGGGGATGCCATCACAGATGACTGGGCTGTTGTCAGTCCAGATGAGACCTTTTCATCACCTTTGAGCTGGGCGACATCAAGAAGTAAACCAGAGCATCCGAGACAATATTGCTTCGTTTACATGGATTTGCTAAACAGAGTCCAGCTGGATGAATGGACGGGTTTTGTTGTTTGTTTCTTAATTGCTGATCGCTCAGCCAACAGGCAGTGTCCAGTTGTCTATCAAACCAAAGCCAAATTTTGTGATCGTGTATGTTTAATCTGTATTTTATTGAACCGTGTAAATATATGTGCAAATTAAGGGCCTTATCCTGAAAGCATGGAGTTCTTCAGGGTTTTAGTGGACTTTCGGTCGCAGTGCTAGGAAGTTGCCATGGTTACCTCAGTTATCACTAAGTTTGGGTACCATTCAGGGGAGAAAATGGTCTTGAGGCACATTCATCTCGCCTGCTCTGTACGAATGCTATTTTCTCAGGCCCCTTTCTCGACGCAGAACTAGGTGGCTGCTTCCCTCTAAGTGGGATTTTTGAGCATGACAGGGATGGATGATTGATGAGGCTGGTGGAGCTTGACGCGTGAAGCCATGGGAGGGATTCCCAGATGGAAGTGTATCCTGTAAATTATCTCTTGCTTTGTGATGTAAAATGTACAGTGTTTGCACTAGAATAGAAATGATCATTTTCAATAAAAGGGGGAAAAGACTCCCCAATCCTTTCTATAAGCTGCCACATGTGTCGCGTGTTGCTGCCCTGAGGTATCCTACAGTGTTGGCTGGGGCTGGGAACACGGCGGAGACTTGGGTGGGGGGACAGCGGGACTGGGGCCAGCGGAGCAGGGCTTGGGGCTGCCTCCCCAGCAGGTTTATCCTGGGGACGCCGTGCAGCCGATCGGGGGACCGCAGAGAGACCCCAGCGGAGATGGGGACCCCTCTGCAGCACGCGCTGTGCAGGCCAGCCAGTGAGCCAGGCAGAGACGGACGCTGTGTCCAGACCCCTGCCTGAACCACAGGATCGTTCTGTCAACGAAGGCAGCTGCAAACGAGTTCAGCAGGAGCGTAAGGCAGGAAGCATCCACAAATACTTCTCCTAAAAGAGATGGTTTTCAGGAAGAGGCGAGACACACCCGTGGCTTTGCCCCCAGCTCCCTACACCCCACTGGGCTGGCGAGACACCAGCGTGGGGCTGAAAGTGGGGCAGGAGGGGTGCAGGAGGGGGTGTCCCTTCGGAGAAGAGAGGGGAGGGAGGGCTGGGCATCCCTGTGTGGGTGCTGGGTGACCAGCAGGGAGGGACGGGAGGAGGGAAAGCCTCAAATCAGGAGAGGAAAAGGGTTGAGTCCCACCACCTGCGCAGGGAGCAAAAAGAGATGGGCTCAGCAGGGAAAACGCTCCATTGCAAAGCAAGGGAGATGGTCAGAAGGAGCTCAGAGGCTAATGAGGGCCAATTAGTGCAGGCTATTAAAGTAGGGGTAGGGCAGCTGTTGAGGAAGAGCTTTTGCCAGGGGAAGATGCCAAGCTGGGCTGGAGCTGGTGAGTTGTGCTTCAGAGAGCAGGTCTCTGCTGGGAGCTGTTGTGTTGGGGCGGGGAGGGGGGGGGAAGATGTTGGGGCTCTGGGGCTGGTGGGTTTCTGTGACTTCCCTTCTTGGTCTCTGAGTGATTCATTCAGATTTGAGCCAAATGTTGGGAATCTGGAGCATGTCTGGGTTGGCCTCCTGTTCCCTGCTGATCTGGCTTTTGACCCTCCATGGGCAGTGTGTGCTAGGGTTGTTAACCAGGCTGAATGCAAGGGGCAGTTACATTTCAGCAGCCCAGCCCTCAGAGAGACCCTCTTAAGGGGAGGTGGGTGTCTCTGCAAAGCCCTCAGTAGTCAGCCAAGCTCGCGTTCCCTGCAAAGCTGATTATTCACCCTTCTGAAGCTGAAATAATAATAGCATCAGTCTCTTGCTTATTATTTCTTGGTTGCCAAAAGAAGTAAACTTGCAAATAGCATAGCTTCCGAGTTGATTTTGAGACTGGAGTGGTTTGGACTGAGTTGAAACAAGCCTCAGATGTCCATCCAGACCTGCAGCCGGCTCATCTGAGCTCCCTTTGGGCAGGTGTCCACCTCCCCAGCTGGCACCGCTGTGCTGTGGCTCCTCACCTGATGGCTACCAGTCACCAATGCACCAGAAGTTCCCACCCCATGGAGCTCCAGCTCCTACTTAGGCCCAGTTTTCCCAGCAGGACCAATAAAAGCTATGGCAGAAGCAGCGTGTGGCAGCCTCCCTGCACACAGTAGCAGCTGCGTGCGGGGAGGCTGCCACACGCTGCTTCTGCAGGTATCTCCTGAACATCTGACCATACATTACACCCATATAGTATTCCCCCCCCGCCATTGGAGTAGATAGCTAATTCGCTTGGGCTTCATCTCTCTAAGAAAGTCATATCTCCTGCTTACCGCTTGCTGACAAGGAGTGATACTGCTTATCTTCATCCCAACCTCTCTTTGGGATCAGGAGGAGTAGATCTAACCCCTCTTACTCTGATCGTGACAGGCGTTGGATTAATTTTCATCTGGAAATTCTTAATGACAAACATGTGGATGCAGGGGCTGAACAAGAGGCTGCTTGACTGAGGTTTCCTTCCAGTGAGAACCCAACAGCCATGGGAATGCTGAGAGACTTGCATTAGGGCAAGTCCTTGATCCTCTCCCAGGGGTGGTTTTCTCTCTGCTCGGGGAGCCTGAACCCTGGCAGCTGGGGTGATGCTGAAAGAGAGGTGCCAGTCCCAAATCGCACCGTGCCCCTGGAAACCTCCCTTCTCGGTGGCATGGCTGGTCCCTTCTAGGTCCAGCTCCCTGACCGGTGGCTGCTGCTTGCACCCACCTGGATGGGCTCTCCTAGAAAGCCAGGAGCTGAAGTCCTGCCAGCACTGCTCTGGCCATGCCCAGTACAAAGTCTCCCCCAGCCTACAGCAACACAAGTGCCTGGATTGCATCTTTCCCCAAACTTTGGCATGGTTTTGAGCTTGCCCTTTGCAGTGTGCTGGAAGGGTCTGGGGCTGCCAGGTGAAGCCATGGGGCCCTTCACCCTCTTGGCTTTCTCTGCAGCACCCCTTGCTGCTTCCAGGAATATTTCAAAGTGGTGCACTAGTCCCTGCAGCTGTCTGCCAGACTACCCATCTGTCCCAGAGAGACATCCTGGCTATTCCCATGGAGGGTTTTCTTCTTGATTGCAGTAGGGAAGGAGAGGCTGGTCATGGCTCAGAGATGAGTGGGACTTGCAAAGCAGATGAAGCTGTGCCCAGCTGCTCTGGGTACTTACAAAAAAATCCCTGCCCAAATGTGACCCTAAACTCGGATGAGGGCTTCCTGACCCCCTGGAAAACCGGCATTGCCTAAACCACCCCCCCCTCCCCTCCCGCAGTAGGGTTGGATGGGATGGGGTGGTGGGGCTGGGAGGCTGGAAGTGTGGAGGGGTTGGAGAGCTGTGAGAAGTAGGAGTGTAACCTTTCCGGCTTCGCAGAGGGTTGGAGCTGGCCCTGAGGTTTTGGAGAGGTTGTTGCTTTATGCAAGGCAGAGGCTGGCCCACAACCCTGCCCTCCTTCTCTGCTCCATGCTGATGGGAAAGGGGAAGATGCTTAAAACATCAGTGACATGAAGAAAAGTTGTGTAGTTAGAGCTCTGCAATTGCAGGAAAACACTCAATAAATGTGCCAAAGACGTTTTTGGCCGATGCTGTCTGTCCAGGAGGCTGCTCAGTCCTTCATCTGCAGTTGTGCAAGCACGGCTCTGGGGAGGAAGAGGAGAAATTCAGAGCTTGTGGCCAGAGCTGGCCACCCTGGCACCAGGGTAGTACTCAGCAGTGCTCCCTGGGGTCTCTGCTTTCTCTTGCTGGCAATTACTTAACAAAATGGGCATGTTATCCCTAAATAATCCCTGTCGCGGTTTAACCCCAGCCAGCAACTCAGCACCACGCAGCCGCTCGCTCACTCCCCCCACCCAGTGGGATGGGGGAGAGATTTGGGGAAAAAAAAAAAAAAACAAACTCGTGGATTGAGATAAAGACAGTTTAATAGGACAGAAAGGAAGGAAAAATAATGATAATAATAATATGACAAATAATACTAAAAGAATTAGACTATACAAAACAAGTGATGCACAATACAATTGCTCACCACTTGCCAACCAATGCCCAGTTAGTTCCTGAGCAGCAGTCCACCCCTCCTGGCCAACTCCCCCCAGTTTATATACTGGGCATGATGTCATATGGTATGGAATATCCCTTTGGCTGGTTTGGGTCAGCTGTCCTGGCTGTGTCCCCTCCCAGCTTCTTGTGCCCCTCCAGCCTTCTTGCTGGCTGGGCATGAGAAGCTGAAAAATCTTGACTCAGTATAAATGCTACTTAGCAACAACTAAAACCATCAGTGTGTTATCAACGTTATTCTCACACTAAATCCAAAACACTGCACTATACCAGCTACTAGGAAGAAAATTAACTCTGTCCTAGCCGAAACCAGGACAATCCCCACTGCACTTTACTTGGTGAACTCCATACACCTGAGGCTTTGGGGCAAAGCTTTTCAGAGGGGCTTGAGTGACTTGGACCCCTGTAGTCTGAAAGTCATCCATGGAAATATCCCTATTGCTCTTAAAACACAGCTCTGGCTCCTAAACCATTGCAGTGCGTTGGGCAACTGCTGCCCCTTGCCCGCATCGCCCTGTTTGTGGAAAGCTCCCGGGTGCCTCCGTGCCTGGGGGTTTGCTCGTGGGGGCTTTCCTGCTCACCCTTCCCTGCTTCTGCCCCTGCAGCGAGATCCCAGGCGAGCGGGAGCAGCTGCCCAGCAGTTTGGTTGGGTCTCTGGATTTGGGGCTTAGCACCAAAAGCTTCCCTTTCAGCCAAGTGGGGCTCAACTGCGTTATTCTGTGTGATTCTGCCTGCTCAACAAATGTGATGAAATCCCATGAAATAGCAAAATTCAGAAGAATAGAGGAGTGGGGAAACCCCAGCTCCTTTCACAAGCCTGGAGCACCTGTGTTTCCTACCAGCAGGCAGTTAAGGGACACAGTGTGCACCGGAGGCCATTCAGAAGTTGGTCTTAGCAAAAAAAAAAAAAGTCTCTGGGAGGCAAAGAAGGCCAGCAATCACTTTTGGGGGGCTGGTGAGGATCACATGCTGTGCCCAAACCCTCTTCCACACCATGTGGTGCCTGCTGTGGGGCAGGAGGGCATCTGTGGGGCTGCTGGGGCCTGAGTGCCCTGAGTGGGGGGAACCCCGGCGAGGTTGTTGCATCATCTAAGAGCTAGGTGTTGATTTTTAAATGAAGTTGAAAAGTAAGGGATTGTCCCCTATCAAGGTGGGACCAGGAGATGGCTGGACCTTGCCTGTGCTCCCCTGCAGCCTCCCAGCCCATGTGCCGGGGACAATGCTGGGACGGGGCCCTGAGGTCTCCAGCTGTGAAGATGGAGCCCAAATGACTTTGAGGCAGGAGGGGTTGACATCTCCATGTCATGGCAGGGAGAGGCGCAGTGGGAGTTAACAGCAGGCTGAAGGATGACAAACAGCAACTGGCATCTTATAATGTCTCATCCTTTTTTTTTTTTTTAATAACTTTTTTTAAGATTAGAGTTACTCTTTCCAGCGTCTTGGCCAAATTCTGCTCTCTGTCTAGCTGGAGTCACTCGGCAGCCTCGGACAGACGCTGTTTTCCTTTGCTTCCTGCCTCTGCCTGTCCGAGCGATGCCAGATGTTGTCTCACAGCTGCTGTTTTCCAGCCCAGAGGTGGTTTCAGCGCGGGGCCGGGTGGAGCCCTCCTTGCGAATGGGAGGTGCTAAAATTAGCCACGCTATAAACACATCTTGGGACACCACAAAGCACCCCATTTCGGTGGCTGGGCTGCCCCGGGGCCGGGCAGTGAGACCAGTCCCCCTTGCCCAAAAAGCAGCTGCGTGCGAAGGAGATGAGCACTCCTCCACGGCCAACCCCAAAGAGCAGAGGAGGCGGTGAGCTTTCCTCGAGGTGAGCGTGGGACGTGTGGGTTTCCCACTGCTCCCTCCTCCCATCCCCACCACGGGGCTGGTACGGTGGGGGCTCCCAGCAAAGCCCATCCCCAGGCAGGAAAGGTCACACCGTGCTTCTGAGGTGGGTCCTCATAACACCGCTGAGCTACCGTGGTGGCTTTCCCTCCAGCAGATGCGCAGATTTGGGACTGGCCTGGTAACCCATGTGGACTATGGTCAAACTAGAAGTGAAGGCAGGATTAATGCAGCTCCAGAGTGTGCTTCATCCTGGGCTACAAGGGGTGTGAAGACAGCTAAGGGTGTCCTCCTCCCCAGGAGAGCAAGCTCAGGTGAGAGCCATCCTGCCTGGGAAGTGCTGCTCAGCGCAGACCAGAAAGGCACGTGTTCGACCAGGGGGACAAACCAGGTCCATCCCACAGTGGAAGGAGGTGACTCCCACTGCAGGTGCTTTGCCTGTGGGACTGCACCCCACAAAACTGCCTGGCTGTTGTAGCAGTGCAGGTAGAAATGGTTTCTGGAGGAGCTGCGCTGGGGAGTCTTCAGCGGACAGGTGGGTTGACGTGGCTGAGCCAAGGCTGGTCCTTCTGTAGAGCTGGAAACTGAGCTTCTTCCAAGCCAGCCCCATCATTTCTTCCCCTGCCTCAGCAACAAGATGTGAGTCTCGTAGGTACAGGACCCTTGGGGAATGAGGATATCTTGGAGGAGAGCTGATGAAGCACAGGGAGATAGCTGAGCTCTCTGCTCCTCTGGCTCGGGGGGGCTGGATGGGACAAGGAGCCAGGGAGCTCTGCCACGTGCCCTCTCTTGCTGTTGCCTCCTATCAGAGAAGCAGCCTCTTGTGGGAAGCTTCGGCCCATCCTCAGAGGGGTGGGACAGCAGCACCTCCCTGGGCTGGCTGGGGGACAAAGACCTTCTGGACCATGTTAGGCCCTTATCTGGGAGGCGAGTGCAGCTCTCCAGGCTGGCAGAAGATTTATCGCCATGGCCGAAGGCTGTATCTAAAGCTGGTTGAAAAATGGAGTTTCTTTTCCTGTGGCAGCTTCTAAGATTTCACATATTTGACTTCATCCCAAATCAGGCCGAGGAGTGGAAATCTCTAAAAATACTGCAAGGAAAATGCAAATATGCGCAGGCATGGCAGGAGCGCTGACACGATAGATTTTTCCAGCCTTACTGAAGTGGAACATGTTGAGCCTTTGGAAAACAAACTCCAAGAAAACTGTTGTGTTTCTGCAATGCCTGTCTTTGTGGCCCAAGTGAAATGTCCGAGTGGGACGCTTCATGTCCTGAACTTGGCAGGACATAGCCTGTTCTTTCTAGCAGCTCTGCTGTGGGCTAGTTCTAGGTGCCTCCTCCAACTGTGCAATGAGCCCTGCGGTCAGCCCAGGTGGGTGGACCTTGCCCGTCATCTCCACAATAATTGCATGCACAGACAAAATTGCCTTGCACGTTCAGAGGGCGACCTGGGTGCCTGCTCCTTCCCCATCAGCCAGCTCTTTTAAGGCCATGAGGACCCCACGGTGCCATCCAGGTTGAGACACAGGGCGGGAAGAGCAGAAACCCAGGAGAATGGGCTGCCCAAGATCACAGGGACCAGGGCTGGGAGTTACGGTGATGCACTTATTGCTCATTTTGGCAATGCGTGATACTTGGATCTTTCCCCTTTGCAAGCTGTTTGTCAAGGTGGGCTTTCACTGATTGGAGTGCAAATGTCCAAGAAGGTTTTCAGAGGTAAATAGGGGGAATCCTTCCAATACAGTGACTTGCCTGTCGCATGAGACCAGAGATGAAGGTCCTAGAGGCGTTGAGCATGTGCAGCAGTAACGCATCCCTTACACCATAGGGCGACTTCTCCCTCCTCGATCAACATCTGCAGGGGGGCAGCCGTGGCCACCCTTGCTTTACCAAGGAGAGCTTGCTGGCCAAACATGGCAGCTTTGAATAATAAATAATAATAATAATCTGTCTTTAATTTCCCCTCCTTCTTTTTGGTGATGAATGGCTCCCATTGCAGCATGTGGAGGGGAAGCAGCTGTTGACGGGGGGCAGGGTGGCTTCTCCAGGGTTTATTGTTTTAATCATGGCCTGAGTGAAAGTGACAGCCTGAAGATGAAATATCTGCTGAAAGGAAATCATAACTCTGGGTGACTCCACTTAGCTCCACAACTATTAAGAACGTATTTTTGTTGGACACGGAGGAACATGATTTCAACCAACTAGGCGCTTAAACGCCACTTCTGTCTGCGTTCATGCTGTTGGGTTTGCAACATCTCCAGTGCCCCAGTTGGGAGCTCTTAGACCTACCTGGAGCCTCACGCCGGAGCCTCTCCAGCCTCAGCAGGTCTGTTTTTTCGATGGATCTGTGCTGCACTAAGGAATGGAAGCCATGACGCTGAACGGGGCTTTATAATCCCAAAGGAGGCAAGGTGGGAAAGACAATGGGCGTGGGGTCTGCTCCCTGCTCGAGGGGAAGGACCCTCCCAGCGGGGGCAGAAGGATGCCAGCAAAGGAGGGAACGCATTGGGTGACACCTGGGCAACTTGCACCCACCTGGTGACCGTCCTCGCCGGCCACCTTTTGCTCTGCCCAGGCTTTCATGTCCCTCTCTGGATGTCTGCAGCGCTCGGCACAACCAGACCCTGCTCTTGCCCCGCTGCTGGCCCAGAGCCAGCACCAAAACGTGCGTTTTGGGGCTGGGTGTCAGTGTACAGAGCGCCATGTCATGTCCTGATGGTGATAGTCTTGGTGTTGGGTGCTGTGAAGCTGTAGATGGATGGACAGTGAGGAAACCAGCCTACAATGAGCTGAGCATGGTCATTCCACTGCCCAGCCACCAGACTGTGTCTTCTGCACACCCTCTCTCCATGGCACAGACAGAGTTAAATGGCGCATATTGCTGCAATGTGTTTAAATTGGCGCATCTTTTCTCCAAGCACCGTAAATATGGGGGAGAACAGTTAAAAATAGCATCTTCCATGTTCCTGAAAAAATGTTCTCATGTGCTCTGCTGGCTGCAGCCACTGTTATGAAACAAAATATTTCCCATCAACAGTCATTAGCCTTTGAGTCTGGGCTACAATGCTGTTTATTACAATAAGAGCCATTACCGAGAACGGAACAGGATTAGAATAGAAAAGTCAGCAAACTTAGTATTTTCCTAATTAAAAAAACACATCATAGACCACTAATGGTGCCACGACGTTCGCTCTCTTCTGCTGAATGGCAGCCCTGGCAGTGCCTTCACGCTGTGGTCGATCTTCAGCCCCTGATGTCCCAGCGCAGGGGACTGAGGTGGCACAGGGAGGGTGTAAGCATGAATGTGCCCATGCGGCCACATGCACACAACCCGAGGAAGCTGTGCATGCAAAGGTGGGTCCCATTCAACAGATTTCCCTTTGAGGAGATGGCATTGCTGCATGTGTGTAACCTCAAGCTCATTTTGTTGCATGCATTGGCTTTATTGAAACCAACAGGGAGAAGCACATGCTGAACAGTAGTGGGAAGTTGCCTCTGCCCAAAAATATGTGTTTGGAGAATGTACATTGCATGTGCTGCACACATGCAACTAATATTTGCTTGTGTTACGTTAATGTGTGCAGTTACAGCTGTAGGTGCAAAAGTCAGGACAGCAGTGGTGAGATTTGATTTGTTTGGTTTGGTTTGCATATCTCCTCTCCTGCAGGCTCTCATCTTGCCTGGAGGAGTCCTAGTGGGACCTTGACCAAGGATGCCAGCCGGTGTGGGCATCCCTCAGCAGTGCATTGACAGCAGAGCGCAGGCACGCCACGCTCCTCGTGTTGCTGCACGGGGGGTGGTTTGCACATGGACCCGCAACGGAGCTGTGACGTTGCCTCCAACTTGGACCTCACAGCACTGATAGGCCTGTGGTTGTCCTCTGAAGGTCCGGGCTCTGCTCTCCCATCTGGCCACCCTACGTGCCCTTTTCTTCATCAAACGCTAATGGGTAGCACCGCTCCGCTGGGGCAGCAAAAGGAAGAAGGGAAAAGAAAGGGATGGAGAGGAGGTAGGTCCTGGGGAGGGATGGGGTGAGTGTGAGCAGAGCCTGGAGGGGAGGGTCTGCTGTGTGTTGAGGCTGGGACCACGCAAGGGCTGGGGGGGCTCCGTTGGAGAGAGCTGGGATGAGCCCTGCTGTCCCTGCACCCGGCTGGTGCAATGGCGCCTTTTGTCCCAAATGTTCATTTTCTGGAAGGGAGGAAGGATGAGTTTGTGTTCGTGTGGCCGAAAAGCTGCTTTCTCTCCACGTTTTTTGTTCACCTTCCCTAATTTAAAAAAAAAAAAAAAAAAGAGTTGGAGGGAATTGTTTAGAAAAGAAAAAAAATTGTTTTTCCTGGCAAAAAAATACACTGAACAAACAAATCCAAAAACCTTTAAAGAGAAGACCGAAAATGTGAAAACCCCCTCCAAAACTCTTATGTACTCCAACGTCACTATTTCAATGAATTCTAACACTCATGGTTTATTTGACACTGGGTGACTCTGCCTATGCTTGTTTTTCCTGGGATATCTTCAAGGTATGGGTCATTAAAAAAACAAAGCTTGAAGACGCCAGTGTGCTGGCCAGGATGGCAGCGTGGTCGCCCATGTCTCCTTATGAATGAGTAACAGGGACACATATGCTTGGTGATTAATAGCAATTCCCACATTAACGAGAAAAGCGATGAGCTGGAAGGAGCTGGGTTTCAAAGCGTGGTGTGCCGGCTTGCTAACCCGGGGAGCGCTGGCTCCTTCTGGTGCCAGAGCCTGCTTAGAGCAGTTGACAAAAACTGGCCAGTGAGGAAGGAGATTTTTAACTTTTTTTTATACCCTTTCATTTTTTTTGGTCATTTCTAGGAGGTGTAAGTTGCTTTACTCCATCTCTCAGCATCTCAGGATTGGATGTATCCATCCTGATGTATCCTGATGTTGTATGGATCTATCCAACCATACAACACATTTCTTTCCTCCCAGCGGAGCTCTGGCAGCTTAGTGGAGGGCCTGGTTGAAGGATATCTGGATAATTCTGCAATTAGTAAATGCTACCCTCAAGCCAAAGGGCTGCTGAACAGAGCAGCCAAAGCATGTCCTGGTCTCCTCTTGATCAGGCTGAACAAGTCATGGTGCCGCTTCGTTACAGGAAATTCAGTGCCATTCTTTGCAGAAGCGAGACCAAACTTGTCCTAATAACTGCCAGGAGTGAAACAGCATCTAAAGCTAGTTTAATTCTCATCAAACCTGACCTGTTTTATTCTGTCACCATGAGAGCTGGAAAGCAAAGATAATGCAGCTTCCAGCATTGTGGTCCTTCAGCTCAGCAGATCCAATGCGCTACTCTGGAGCCTTGTTTCTCCCTCCAGCACCTGCTTCTTGCAAAATCAATCACTTTATTACAGTTATTTTAATCATATGAATCTTGCTGATGATGTATGTCTAGGCTGAGACCCAGGAGGAAACAATTTCAACCCGAAGAAATTTGTCTTGGGAAGTACATTGGCTGTTGGGACTCAAGGAAAAGCGATGCTCCAGAGCTCATGTCCTGGGGTGCAACTGAGCCTCTCGCAGGTCTATCACACTTTGAGAAGTTTACACAGACTTTGCCAGCTCTCCTAAACAAAGGAAAAATCTTTTCTTTCTTCCCCCCACCCCTCCCCATACTTCCAAGGATTTCTTTGGCTTGATTTCTGGCAGGGTGTCCTGGAAATTGCAAAGATACTGGTCAAACCTCTTGCAGTCAAGAAACAGTAAGTAGGCTGTCCCAGCAGAGAGAAAGATCTCCTGAACTTGCTGGAGATGAGGATTTTTTTCCTAGCCAGCATTCCCTGGGAAAGCCCAGATACAGAGGATCTGTCGTACCAGGACTGATCTGAAAAGCCACCTGCAACACTGAATTTATGATTCTTTGTAATGCAGCTTGTCCCTAACTCATATGGTTTGCACTTAAACAGCAGTGTTGTGAAATGTTTGGTTTGGAGTGTGACTGGGAGACAAGATCCTTCTCCATCTCTTGGAAGTGGGTGTCCTGTAGCCCCACTGCTGCCTCCTGGGCTTCATCCCTGCTCCAGGCATCCTGCTGCTGCCTCCAGGCGCTCACTGATGGCTGGTTGTGACCCCTTGAGGGGCAGCAGCGTGGTCACCACTGGCATCTTCCCAGAGAGCACGAGCTAGGTGATGGGGATGGCCTCTCCCCTGGGGGCTGGGTCGTGGTGGGTTCCCCACCGCCCTTCCTTGCCTGTCACAGAGCTGGAAGAAGGGAAGCACATTACAAAATGCTTTCCATCACCAGGCAGCTCCCTTAGCCCTCGTGTTTAGTTTTATTAATGAAAAACATTAGCAGGGCAATATGTCAGCAGGCTACAATGCTCCAGGACTTGGTCTCTCCAAGGAATCACCCTCGAGCAGTAAGACACAGCACTCTCGGTGTCTCTCAGACGGCACCTCCTGTAACCCTACCTCTGACGGGCCCTATAAATCCCTCTCAGATTGCTGATGGGACATAAATCTCCCCAAAACCACGATGCTTACCAAACATTATTGCATTATTGAGACATAAATCCTGTGTCAGCTTAGTGAAATATCTGTGGCTATCGAGTTAAACAAGTCAAGACAGCTACTTAACTATTCCCAAACATTAGCTTATTAAAATGCAGGCAAGGAGCATATGAGGAGCAGCCCAGAGGAGATGTTTTCTAAGCAGCCATTTATCACATTTGTACAACAAGTCATAAACAGGTCTAGGGCTTTTGGCTGTGCCTTGGATTTCCAGGAAGGGAGATACGGTCGGGAAGAGCAGATACGGGAGGGTCTGTTCGGATGCAGGTTGAGTTGGGATGTCAGCCTAGTTGCTGCAGAAAGGACCAGTTTTCGGCTGCAGCCAGATGGTGCTATGGCATTTGCAGCTTCCACTTCTCAGGAAAGAGAGGGGGGCTTCCCAGGAGGGGAACAGAGATACAGATGCACAGCAGGGGCTTGTGAGAAGTGGGCATCTCCGAAAACCCACAGTGAGGTACAAAATGAAATACCACGTACCGTTATGGCAAAGTAAGAAATGATGGAGCTTTTTGCCAGCTTGGGTAAGAAAAACAGGGGGGAAAAAAAAGCCGTTCTGTGCCGTATTTTAGCATCCCAGGCTGCAAATGAATCCCCATCTCGAGCTGGAGCACAGTCCATAACAGCAGCCCCCAGGCTGAAAGTCGTGAATCTGCCCCCAGAGCTGCAGCGGGCATCTCCGTGATGCGGAGGATTTACAGCATCTCATTCCCGTTACCCTCTCCTTCAGCAGCTGCCTTGGGAGTCTCCCTCGCTTTTCACACTTTGCTTTTTCTTGCTGTGGAGAACATTTTTTCCCCCTGAAGCACAGGTAAGACCGTTATTCTGCGTCAGCCTTTCAACCCACCATCGCCTGTGATGGTGTCCCAGGGGCCGGCCGTGCCTGGCGGGCACTCGCGGGCTGTGGTGGGGGCTCCCAGGAGCCGGTCCTTCTGCAGGCGCTGGAAACTGAGCCGGGACCACAGAGCCTCTTCGTGCAACTGGCTGGAGAGATCTCTCTGCAGGAAAAGGAATCAAAGCCGTCGCCAACTGGGACAACCCAATTACATTGTGTTTGCCTGAGGTCAGGGGCTGGGGAGGGGAAGATTTAAAACCCCTTCTCTCCAGGACGCGAAGCCCCGTAATTTGGCCGCTCCAGTGACTGTTACAGTCCATGACAGCATGAAAAGTCAGCGTGGATGCTCTGCGAGGCCCATTTGAACCAGTGACGTGGGAGCATTGCATGGGCGGGCGCCTGAGTCAGCACCCAGTGCTGGGACTGTGCCCGGCATTTATGTAAACTCTGGATTGCGTACAGCCGCCAAGCTGAGCTATAAATCTCCCAAGAAGTAGCTCTCGCAAGGATGCTGATCTTTCCAGGGTAAGCTGAAGCTGAAAGTGGAGGGAGAATAAACTTGCCTGCCGATCAGTGCTGCATGGACCTTAACGGAGCAACCTCCTGGGGGATGCATGAGGAGATGCTGTCCTTGGAGAGTCTCCAGGGCTGTGCTCAGGACTGGTCCAAACACTCCCTCAGGATAGAAAGCACCATCCTGTTAGGAGTCAACCTATCGCATCCCCAAAAGGCCACGATTTCAAAGCGAACACTTACACATGCAAGCCATCAAAACCAACAAATGCTTCTCTTTCATCTCCAGCAATGCTGTACTTCTCTCAAAAAACATCTGCAACATTATTGGAAGAGCTCAGGAGGTCAACCCATCAGTTAATCCACTCAGTAGCATGTCCAAAATACGCAGGACCACATAATCGAAACATTTTGTGAGCTCTGTTGGTGCATGCAGCCACTCTAAATGCTTGAAATAATTGAAAAAGGACTTTTTGCCACAGAAAAAAATAAACACAAGGACTGCTGATAACTTAATTTGTTCATGGGGTCCCATCCATTGCCTCACATCCTCCTTTAAAGACTCTTTAAAAATTGTAATATAAAAGCAAAACATCTTGCAAGTGCCCCAAGAGCTTAAGGAGACTGTTTTCAAAAGGAAGTTTCTCTTGGGAGACAAAGTCCCTTTGAGACAATGATGTGCTCAAAAATCAACTGCTTTTGAAAGTGGAAGTTTGGTGTCTGCAAAAGGCTGTCAAATAGCCGACAGAGAACCACTCCACAATCCCAAAAATATGTGTTAAAAGGAGATTCACGTCATACTGCCACTTGCTGGGACCAGACCTACAGTCCCAGTCTCCTGGGCTGGACCATGTCATTAATGCCCAGCCTGTTCGCATCCTAAAAGAGCACCAAAGCTCTTGTGCTTTGTCTAGTAAAATCGCCTGAAAGTGCTGCCGGTTGGGCGGCCCGTGTCCAAAATCTAAGCATCACACACAGGCATGAGTGGCTCTGTGGTGCTGGCAGGAGAGGCACCGCTGTCTCCACCGAGCAGGAGCGAGCACGTGGGTCCAGACCTGTAATCCCAAGTGGAGGAAAAACCCAGCCTAGGGGATGTCATCAAATTAACAAACCAAGCAGTGCCTTCTCCAAAAAACTGCTGGCTTCCTCCCATCCAGTTGGGCTTTACCCTGTGGGCTTGACCCCTTTCCTCAGGACTGGAGTTCAAGTGACCTATGTCTAATTTCTCACCGCCTTCTGATGAGTGTTTTCATAACACTTTTCTCCTTCCCAGCTTTGGGGACCTGCCAGAGCTCAGCCAGAGCTGAAATCCTCCTGCTCTTTGACATCTAATTTTGTTCTCCACAGGATATTTCCTGGAGGGCTCATAGGAGTCTTGAGAGAGGCCGCCAGACCCCACGGCGGGAGGAGTCAGTGCTGGCGGGGATCGTGGTGATGCTTTGTGGTCTTATAAATGGTTGGCAAGCACCAAGACTGATTCAGCCCGTGCCAGGGATAGTACAGAGCACATCCATCGGCCGATCGATGCGTCGCGGTGATGCAGAGGGGCCGGAGGAGCTGTGGTGCAAGAGGGGAGGAAGGTGGGCAGGGGTGAGGGAGGACAACACGTCTCCTGCCCAGCTGTGTCCTCCCCTCCTCTGCCAGTGGATGACCCCTTGGGATTTGATGCAGGATCATGGGCCAGTGCCCATGCACGGACCTGGGGCGCTTGAGGCTGGTCCTGCAGCCCCAGCTCTGCCTTGCCCCGAGAGAGGGACGACGAAAGGCTGGACGGGGGCAGTGGGAATGGCTGGAGATGCATGGGAGAACTGGAAGGAGAAAGGTCAAGCAACAGCTCTTTGAAGAGGAGATGGGGAATGGGTTGAGGATGGAGCCGGGGACAGGGATGAGGCCATGCCCCTGCATGCCTGGGAGGGGGCAGCAGATGTGGAAAGCACGGAGCCACCATCTGAAGCTTATTGCTGTGCTGGAAACCAGCGGTCAGGAGGGACCGATGGTGTGGGGTGGCACCCAGCAGCGTAGGGGGTGCAGGGGAAGGTGTGTGTAGGAGGGTGCCAGCTGCCATCCTGCTGCGTGCCCTTCTCTGGACTGCGCTGCCTGTCAGCGTGGGCACGGAGCTGACCTGAAATCACTGGAAGTGGCATCAAGGGCTCCATGAGAAGATGCTGGATTACCTACAGGAGAATTCATTGCACTAATGATGAAATCCGCTCGGATTTAACAGGGACTGGAATACTGCACGTGGAAAGGAGGCATTTCTTCTGCCTTCCGCCCATGCTGCTCTTTGCTTGAAGAGCTATCCATTTTCTTTCCCCATCTTTGCAGACATATGACCTCCTGCATATGCCCTCCTCTCTCTGCTGTCTGGCTTCTGGGTGACATTATTTTTGTAGGTCTTTATAGCTATGCTTTCACGCTAAGCTCACAGCAGAAGGTGCATCTCCTGGTCCCTGCTTCCCAGGGCTGGTGGCTTCCTCCCAGGTGCTTTTAGCCCAACAGCCACCCAAGAGCTAACAGTGTGAAATCTCCATGGGTCTAGGCTTATCTGACCCGATCTGGTTTGGTGTGCTATTTTCTCTCTTCCACTAGTTCTTGCGGTATGTTTGGAGGCTTTGTGGCCGAGATGGAGCCCTCTGAGCCTCTCATGCTGCCTGAAGCCTGCAGCTCTGGAGATACGAAGCACTTTGGGTAACCCTTTGGGTTATGTAGCTCCATTGGCATGGCAGGAAGCCCACCCCTTACAGCCTTTTCATTGCCCATCGGTCACTTTGTGGGACAGGGAAGCTGCCATGTGTGCCCTGGACCCAGCAGCCATGCATTTGGAAATGCCTCTGGCCCATGCACATGGAGAGGAGCCGTCTTTTGGTGCCTCTGCTCGTTAGACATCTCTGCAGCCTGTTGACGCTCCTCTTGCGTACAAGAGTCTGAGCTGGTGCCAACAGCCCTGCACTTTGACATGGACGTGGCCAAACTCTGTTTTTGGTGTCCTTGGCTCTCTTCGATGTGTTGCCTTGCTGCCCCAAGCTTACGTACCCCAACCCATGCTATTCCCCAAGGTGGACCCCTCTTTCTCAACAGCCATGAGAAACATCCTCCTTGCGGTGTTTCCAAAAGGAAAAATATGTCCTTGGTTGCTGTAAATAGCGCAGAGGAACGATTTCTCATGATCCTGCTAGGACCAGTGTTTCTGTTGCTTGAGCCTCATGGGCTCCCTGGCCAAATGTCAGTGGAGAGCCCTTCTCACCACTCTGTGGCTGGGCCCTTCCCATGCTGTTGACTTCACACAGGCCTCTAGGAGCCCCTGGGGAGCCAGGAGCCTGACTGTCTCAGGTGCTGTGAGAAACAGCCCTTTCCTCTGGGAAGTCGAGCCCTGCAAAGGGAACATGAACGTGCCCACTTTTCACATGCCAGACGAAGCCTGGAGACCCTCATTGAACTCGAGTTGCCTGAT
Organism: Gymnogyps californianus; assembly: GCF_018139145.2. Classification (NCBI taxonomy): domain Eukaryota; kingdom Metazoa; phylum Chordata; class Aves; order Accipitriformes; family Cathartidae; genus Gymnogyps; species Gymnogyps californianus. Next base: position 7,709,354 of record NC_059478.1, read on the forward strand.
AATTAGGTGTTGAACCTGCAGGTGTGAGTCTGGGATCCTTTCATATGGATAGTAACCGACTTCCAATGGTCTGTCCTATGATAGGTATCTCAGAAGGTGTTCAACAAATGCTGGCACTGAGATGTCTGTGGCTGGGTGAGGTGGTCCCCATCCTACCTGGGTACGTTACAGTGCTTACAATGTGACTGCTGCTCACTTCTGCCCCACGTGACCATGGGTTTCATACACCCCAGGCATGTGTCCTGTCCACACGTTGGGAAAGGTGGGGAGGGAACGTAGAGCAAACCTATCTTACCCTTTCTGGCTCCGTTTCTAGCCTTGTGCAGAAGCTCTACACCTGCAGCCCAGAGAAGGGCTCCCAGGCCAGGGTCACGGATGCTGCTGCTCTCCTGTGATTAGCTCCAGTTTCATCTCCTTTCTGAAGGTACAGCCTGAACTGGGAGAGGCAGAGACGCAGGGAGGCTGGAGGCAGCATCTTTTTACTATTGCGGTCACTATGGCAAAACAGCATCTTCCAGGCCACCTGTGTGGCCACTGGCAGAACAGACTAGCCCGAAATTCACACCCATGGGCTTGTGCTGCGCAGAGATGCAGCAGCAAATCGCAAGGGTCAGAGGTACAGCTGGCCTGGCCAAGGAAAGCACACGGACCAACGGAGCCATCACTCTCCCTGCAGGAGGGCATTCCCATCCAAAGGCAATAGCAATGTGTCCCCAGAGCACCCCAAGTGCAGTCTGGTAACTAAACAAGTTCCTTGCAGCGTGTTCCTTGCATCTGAGGCTGCCCCGTGCATCACTTCCAGGCTGGCACAGAGAGAAAACTGGCCAGGGAAAAAGGATGGTATTTCCCACATGGAAACAGGGCTGTACATAGGGAGCTCTGCTCCTAGCTCCCATGCCGCTCTGAATCACCCTCTTCCCAGCCCTTGGGGAAAGTGCCGCCAGAGGCAGACCTGGCATAGGGAAATTTCAGCCCTTAAGTCAAATATTATTTCAAAGCTAATGACAAACAAAATCTATTTTTGCAGTGGTCTTGTTTAAAATATTTCCCCTTAATCCTCTTGAAATAGCAGTAATTGAAAACGGTTCTTTGAGATGCCAGTGCATACTTCTTTAATTATATCCTGTGCTGCCTGTTTCCAATGAAAGGGCCCTATCTGTTTGCAGTTACCGGCCTTATGAAAACCAGGCTTGGGCCCAAGTCGGCGGGAACCCGAAATAAGAAACATTTCCCTTCAGAGGCATCATTTGAGCTAATTAATCAGCCCAGAAACATCTCTTTGAGATCTGTTCCCCCGCCTTGGAGCTGGGGCGCATCCAAGCAGCCCAGAGGGTGAGGGCAGGCGGGGCAGTGCCGTCCCTTTGTCCCTGCATCCCCAGGTGGCAGTCCTTGCTGATGCACCCGAGCATCCTCCGGGAGAGGCTGGGGCTGGCAACACAGCCAACGGCTGACCAGGGCTGCAAAATCGTAGCCTGATGCAAGGGAAAGAGAAACCCTCTTCTGGAGCAAAAACTCAGGACTTTACAGGCAGTTTGAGCCGATGAGGAGCTGTTTTTTCCTGGGGTGGGATGGAGCTACCGTACAAGGACCTGCGGTTGGAAAGAGTGTTTTTACAAACCCGCATTGATCATATTACAAAGAGGGAGCAATGAACCACTGGCCAGAGCCACCATCATCTTCCGGAGGTAAGGACCTGACCTTTAGGAGGGGGAGTTTTCTGGGTGGGGAGCGGGTGATGTGCAGCAGAGCAGCTGCCATGCTGCGTCCCCAGTGCACGAGCCGGAGCATTGCCAGTGCGAGTGGGTCGGTGTTTGAGGGCCCGGGCTGCGAGAGGGGAGCAGGTAAGAGCAAGTGACTGATGGGGCATCTTCCCAGCCCCAGGGCAGCACGTAAGCTCCAAGCCAGGGCTGCGAGCTTTTGCAGAGACTGCTTGTAACAGCAGAGGCAAAGCAGAGCCCCATCGCTGCAGCACCAGCAGTTAATTATAAAGAGCATCACTGCGCTTAAACAGGGGCTTAAATCTTAGCACTGTCACTCCTCTGTTTCTGTGATGACGGTGGGATTGGAGTGATGCTGTCACTCAGGGGGACGTGGCGTTGTCCCCGAGTTTACGGGGCGATGGGTTCTGGTGCGCAGCCAGTGTGGGAGCTCATCCCGGTCCTCCCGCCTCGGCACAAGCCCGGGGACGGCAGCTTCATTAAAAACCCGAGTCCGGCGGTGGCGGTGGCGGTGCCGGAGCAGCCCCTCCGCCGCCCGCAGAGGGAGCTGAGGGCCCGCGGCTGCCGCGGCGCCTCCGGTCCCCGGTCGGCTCAGCCCCGGGGCAGCCCCGCAGCGAGGGGAGGCTGAAAAGCAAACCGGGTCGAGTCGAGTACCGTCAAATCTTCCCGCGTGGGCTGTGGGGGGTGCTGATGTAGCGGCGTGGGTCTGGCTGTGGACGCTGCTGGAGGAGCCGGTACCCGGACCGTGGCATCAAGGGGGAGCGGGGTGCTCGGTGCCTGAGGGTGAAGGAAGGAGGGGAAAGGCGGGTGTACGCTCCGTGCACTTCCCACCCACCCGTGCTTGGTGCCCGGGCTGTGCGTGGGGTGGGATTTGGGGCAGAGCTGCCAGGTTTCCCCATAGTCTGGACCCCACAGCCCTGGGCTCACTCAGGATCACGGCTGTGGGCACCGGGGAGCCTGGACGTGCTCTGGATCGCTGCGCCCTGTGAGCCTGGAGCTGGGGGCAGAGAGCTGGCCGCATCCACGCTGAAACCAGCCTGGGGCTGTTAACCCTTCCTGCCATAAACCCTTCCTGCCATAAGCATCTCTTGCTGCATCTGGGCCCTTTTGGACAGGAGCTGGATTAATTTCACCAAAACACTTCTCACTTGCTGTTTAACCTGCACCATGATTAAGCCTAAAGGAGGACTGACCTCATCAGTCTGAATATCAGGGCCCTGAGGGCACTCATGGGCTTTAACTGCCCCAAGTAGCCTCACCTGGGACACCCCACCCCCCCATCCACTGCCGGGGCCCAGAAGCCCCATATAAGCTCAGGTTGAGACACTCACCCTCTTCCTGAGCATTTTCCCAAGCCTTTGTCTGTATTGAATTTTGAGTAGGGAAGGTCCAGTTTTGACACCCTTCCTACTGAGTCTGGGTTTTTTCTTCTCAGGGGATAGCATGCCTCCCCAGTCCAGGAGAAGTGAGCTGGGGTTTTGACTAAATTCAGGCTGGATGGCACCTCGAAGGCTCCTGCTACGGTGGGCTGTGTGCTCCAACGCTGTCCTGGCCGAGCCTGAGTGCCTGCAGACCCAGCAAAGAGCTGTACTAACCTGAAAAGCAACCAGCAGACGCTGCTGTCCCATTACACATCCCTGGACTGACCGAGGCAGAGGGAGTGTGAGAAGAGCAAGCCATGAAGGGCAACTTCTGCACTGCTTGTGGAGGGCTCCAGGTTCTTTTGGAGCCCAGAGGCAGAATTAAAAATTTAACAGGTAAGTTAAATGATATCTTAATGCAAATGAACTCAACCCTAGAGGCAACATCTGCCATCAGCTCCTTAAAACCCGTGCGGAGGACAGGCCCTTCCCCTTGCAGGAGCAGGATAGTGGTGCAACGTAGCCAACCTGCATGGTGCTGCCTGCAGGGCTGGGAGCTGCAGGCTCCATGGGGGAGCCGAGCGCTCGGAGCAAGCAGCGTGAGCTATGTCTTGTAATGTCATGAGAGGCTTCAGAAGGGGATTTTTGATTTTTTTTTTTTTTTTTTTTTTTTCTGCCAGCTGCTGAGGAGCCAGAGATTATAAAGGGTCTGCAGCATTACAAAGGGTCTGCTGGGAAGGGAACAGCCTCAAGAGCAGAAGATGCTGCAGCAGCCCGGTGAGCCCCAGCACAAACTGCATCCCAGGCGTGGCATTACACATGCCCAGCAGGCAGCGTTTGGGCCCGGAGCAGCCTGCTACGAGACTGGGGGCTTTTCTGCCCCAGATACCCAAATATTTTAGGACTGCCTCTGTCAGGGTTTCCTAAGTGCCTGGCTCTTAGTCTCCTAGGCTGGTGATCCAGGGAAATCTAAGGGCAGGAGAAATTGGCTGTGAACGGAAACTGATGGTACAGGAACATGGGGAAAATACTCTTTGTGAGTTTGTTTGGGGCATTTAAAAGTAGTTACAGGAGCAGAAATGAGTGATTGCTTGCTTCGCTGTCTGGTCCCTGTGCACTTGGAGAGATTTATTGACTGGTAGCAGAAGATCAGATCCTCCTGTTCCAGATTGTCTGTACAACTGAACACTAATTATGGTTAATGGTTGTACTGAAGTGGATAATTTTTTTTCTAGCATGACAGCAAGAATAATATGATTTAGCAATATCCCTACAGCAAAAAGGCCAGAAACTGTTCTGAGGTTATTTCTGCAAGCTTTGCACAACAGGCTGAGCAATGGCAAGAAGACAATGGGAAAGGGCATTGGCATGGAAGGAAATCAGTCCCACTGATCCGGGTCTTGGGATGGGCTTAGCCAACAGAACTGCTTATGTGTCTGGGTGCAGGGGAGCTCTTGGGGCAGCAAGCCACAGTGGAACAGCCCCAGCAATGGTTTGCCATGCAAAGATGTTTTTCTCCAGCTTCCTAGGCTGCAAGGGGCTAATGAGTGCACGGAGCCGAGGTCTACTTGTGGGGAGGCATGTAGGGAGAAGTGACAGCCACATAGTCCTCTCCACCCCAAAGCTGCCAGCTCCTACTCAGTAGATGTGTGGTGGAGAAAAAGACGGCAGAAGTGTGTAGCTGTGTTGAAGTGCAGGTCCCGAAGAACAAGGGGGCTGTGTGGCACCCATTGCTGGTCAAAGAGTTTCGCTTTGTACCGTGAGGAATTTGGTGCTTTCACTTCAAAACCAATCTGATCCCTAGGACTGTCTGGGAATGGGGCATGGGAAGTATAGATGGGTTGTGGGTGCAAAGGTGAGCAGAAGAAATAATACAAGCATAAAGGCATCTTAGCAGTAGGGATATTGCTTTTGAATATGTGATATGGGGAAGTTATAAAATATATGAGTACATAAAACAGCTCACAGAGTCATGGGGTATGTGACCAAATATAACTTGGAGAAAGCAATCTACAGGGCAAATAAAATGTAGGCTAGCCATTCAGGCTGGGGCAGCAGTGATTTAGCATCCTGAAAGGGCAGAGCCAGCTAGAATGCGAGTGTAGGTATGAAAACCGGGATGCCAGGTGGGCTTTTGTGTGATAGATCCGGGCTTTGAATGGAAAAGGCAGCAGGATTTCACCTGTTGATTCAGCATTTCTCCCAGGTTGCCTGGCACAGAAATCAGACAAACTGGATCCTGTGTGTGATGCTAATGCCCGTTTAAGCATCTGGAGACATTTTGCTTTGTATGTGTGTTAAGTAATTCCAGTATATGACTGGGAGCTATAAATACTCCCATAGTGACAGTAGGATACCGCTTAGTAAAGCTTTATCAAAGCCAGGTTTAAAGCAGCCTGTATACAGGAGTCACAAGAGGGAGCTAGAGATGAACTTTAGGCTTTTCTTTAAGGTGTAAGAGGGTCAATTTTTTCCAGTTTTTTTTCTTCACAATAGGCATAAAGGCTAGAAATCTCCATTGTAAAGGAAGCTGATACTCCTCTTTAACAGCTTGCCCCTCGAAGCTGGGACTTGAGCAGTCTTGCCTGAGGCAGCAGGACCATCTCTCCCCAGAGCTGTTTTCCATGGTTTGAAGCTCTTTCCTCCCTTCTAGTTCAAAATCATCTGCAAACAAAGCTCTAAGTACCTGCCTGGCCGAGATTAAGACTTGTGGGTTGGTTTTTAAGGGAGCCTGCTTTCCCTGGCCCCTGCTCCAAGCAGCTCTCCAGGCTGCAAAGCCTTTTCACCAGCTGGGTCAGGAGCTCTTGGTGTGGGGAACACCCCTCTAGCCTTCCTGATGGCAGGCTGGGACCTTGGCACTTGGTCTGTCGCCAGGCTGAGGGGAACTGGGATGTGATCCCACTCCCACCTTCCGCTCTCCTTCCACCCTGCGGATGGGCTGCTGCAAGCTGGATGCTTCTAGGATGGTTTGCATGACTTCTCCTTTGGCATCCCTCACAAATGACCGTGTCCACAACCAATGTGTACACAGGGAGGAGAAATCAGTAAAAATCTCCCACCTGCAGCTGGGGTGGGTGCTCTGGAGTTGGGCTGCTGCACCCAGAGACCATCCCCTGAGCCTGTCCTCAGGGCTGGAGCAGCCTTTCAGAGAGGAGAAGGGACATTGTCTTCTTCAGGTGGGTTTCTTGTAACTGGCAATTAGCAGCCCTAAAACCATAATGAGGCAGCTTGATTCCCTGCTGCTGGGGAGCAGCGGTGGCCTGTGAAGAGAAAAGGGAGCTTGTGCTGGACCCTGGGAGGGCCAAGCATGAGGACCTGGCTGGATATTTTGCTCCTGCTCTGCCTTGGAGGAAGCAGCCAGGCTAGCGTTGAAGATGTCCAGTTTGCAAGAGCCCATCTCCTCTGGCTCCTGAGCACCACCTCATCCTGCCAGCCCTCGGCAATAGCAGCATCACGGGGAAGGCTTGCAAACTCTGGGTTTGCACCAACCCTGGGTCTTGTGATCTCCACCGGAAGAGATGGGACAAGAGCTGCCCAAGTGGAAAAGCAGTACTGGCGGTGCTGGGCTTGATTAGCCTTCCTTCTTTTGCAGCCTTCATCCCACTGAATGTCCTAAACCTATGGCAAGTTTCTCCACTGAAGCAAGGAGCGGATCCTTGCCTTTCCACGAGGCACTTGAGCAAAATGCAGTGGTTCAACCTGTGGATGGCAACTTGCAACTCCACTCGTCCATGCCACCGGGGCTGGAAGGCATGATGCAAGGACAAGCATGTGCCCGTGGAGGGTTGCTCTGGGGGTAGTCGCTGCCTTCCTGCTCCAGAGTGGTTAAACCAGATGCCTTCAGCTGGGTACCTTTCTCAGAGGACAAAAGGGAAAGCATGGTTAATTAGCAGGAATTATGTGATCCTTAAATCCACAAAACCTGTTCCAGGCAGGTGTGGTCACAAAGCACCCCGGAGCAGTTTTGTGCTAAGCCTTGAGCTGCTGGTGTCCTGTTCGCTGAACAAAGGCTGTGTTTGTTCCTTCTCTGGCAGGGGTGTGCAGAAAAACAGCTCAAACCTTGCAATCCCAGCCTGGGACCTCACCAAGACTTGGGGCTCCAAGCAAGGCTTGCACGTTTGTGATGGAGGACAGCCCTTTCCCTAGGGAGGTCCCTGCCAAAATACTGGCAGGGCAGGGGTAGGAGAAGCAGCCAGGAGGAAGGGGGTTTCTTGAGGGAAGAGTAACCATTGGGACGATTCCCACATTTGGGAGAAGATCCCATGGGTTGTCCATGTCTGTAGCGCCTCTGGCCCCAGGCGAGCTGCAGCAATCGCCACCAGCATGGCAGCAGCCCTCTGCATGGAAAGAGCTGTCTATCACTGGCCAGAGCAGTGCTTCACCTGGGTTGCGGTGAAGGCATTTGACCCACGTGTCCTTGTGGGCCTCTGCTCCTCCCTGCCAAGCTTGGAGCAGAGTAGAAGCCAGGTAAACACTTGGGCGCTTTTGTGCCAGGTGATTGCCCAAGGAAAGGACGATCCTGTGTGATACCCTGAAAGCCAGGTACCTTCGAGCAGCTTATGCTGCAACGGGGCGGCTGTGGCTTCCCATGAGGTTTCACCTGATGCTCTCAGTGGTTTCTGGGTGCTCTAAGGATCCTGCCTGCATCCAGACAGCACCTCTAGAAAATAGCACATGGGCAGGAGAAAAAATGAGGGAGGACAGAGAGAGGTTCTGCCTAAGGATGAATCCCAGAGAGGGCATAGAGATGGACTGGAGGTCTGCAGGACACCAAGCTCCAAGGCTGGGTGGTAGTGTAGGGGGAAAGAGTTTAGAGGAGAGATGTCTTTGAGATAGATGCAGTGAGATGTGTTATCCTGTTGCAACTGCTGTACCTAAAAAAGATTTCGTGGAAGGCATGGTGAGTTTTTTTGGTTGGTTTGTCCTTGTCTGGGAAGGTGACTGGTGAGCCATGAAGCTGAGGGTGACTGATGCCCTCGGAGCTCCCACCTCCACTGAAAGGCTGTGGATCAGAATAGCTCCCTAGGGAATGGAAAAACCAATTTTCAGGGCCAACAGGAGGGTTAAGGAGAGCAAAGAGATGCTGTTACGTGTGCTCCCCCATTGCAAGGCATTAGCTTCCTCTGGGGCACTCCATCCATCAGCCCCAAACCTAACGGGAATGGTCCTGCAGCCCTTTCCTGGAAGGATTTTGCTCACAAAAAAAAAAAAAAAAGAGAAGGGTGCGGAAAAGCAAATGAAAAATGTATCTTTAGCTATGTTCAAGAAAAACAAGAGCTGGCCAGGGAAGCGCTCAGACGTAATTAGTGCAGAGCAAATGCGAGGTGAATGTTCTTGTATACTGCCTCGCTTTGTGTAGCTCCAGCTGCGGATTTATTGTCCCCTGACCAGCCGTGGCTGCCACAGCGCTGCTGGCTGCTCTGGAGGGCTCTGCCCAGCCTCCCGCGCAGGGTGTTTCTCATTTCACACTTCAAAGATGGTTGAACAATGTAGCTGCACATCAAACGGCTGAGCAGAGCCCGAGGGATGCAGGAAGAGATCGCTGGCCCCACAGGAGTCGTGAGCGCCCATGGGGTGCAGGGCCCTGCTGCTCCCCAGCTGGGCCAGCGGCGCTTCCGGCAAGTTCGGTTCATCCCTGGTTGCCAACAGAGTCGGGAGCCCGGCTGCAGCTCTGCGGTCATGCTGGGTGGCGTGCTCCAACGAGATCAGAGGAGTCCCCAGGGACGTGCCCTCTGCGAGGCCAAAGGCTGCTCCTGGCTGGCACGGCACCCAGCTAGCCCCGGGCCAATCGCTGCGGTCAAGGCGCTGTGCAGGGGTTTATTCCCCTTCGGTACAGCGAGGGATCTTCCTCTTCCTGGCTGTTTTGATAGAAACGCTCCTTCGGGAAGCATCTGGCTCTTGCTGTGGGTGTTGTGTCACGTCCAGCGCTGCAGAGCCCAGTCCAGCCGAAGCATGAGCGGCACGGCACGTGGGCAAGCTGCTGCCCAGCCTTGCAGCCAAGGTGTGTGCCAAGCATCCCTCCAGCTGCTGCCTCAGGGAGCCTTTGCGGGCAGCAAAGGGATCAAAATTGGAGGATTTTTCACTCTCTGCTTTGCTGCCGCTAGCAGTGGGGGTTGAGAGTGGCTGCACGGGAACTGGCTGTGGTGGCCAGTGACCCCTACCCACCATCCGCACCGGCCCTCGGTTAATGAATATACATGTCGGTGCAGCAGCCAGCAGCCCTGATGGCAGCCAGGACAAACAGAGCTGCAATCACATGAGCTGTGCACGGGGCCGGGGTCACAGCACACACCAAGGCAAACGGTGCCATCGGCCTCTCATGGCTCCTGTCACTGCAGGTTGTCCTCAGCAGGATTCCCGTTGTCATGCTGTGACCCCCTCTGACCATCGCAGGAAACCACCTCCAGCCTCAGCCCTGCAGCTTCAGGCTGGAAGAAGGCAGGTTTTTGTAGGTGTGACTGCTTTTTCCCAACTGTTCTTGCTCATTTGGAGGTTAGGAGCCCTCTTCTGCTCTTGTTTTTCTGTAGTATATGATAAAAAGTCAAACAGGAGTTTGTAGATGTTGGGCAGAGCTACCTTTAGTGCCATTAGAAATGTTGAAGCTTTTGATTCCCCCCCCCCCCCCCCCCCCCCCCCCGGGATTTTTGAACACCTTAAGTTTTCTCCTTTTCTCTGCCTTCCCATACCCACAGTTCTCCTTTCCTTTGTTTTGCCTTTTTAGAGAGGGGAAAAAAATGTCCAAAATCTTTTTTTTTTTTTTTTTTTTCTTTTGAGGAAAATGGCAGCTGGGAAATGATGAGCCAAGAGGTCCAGGGCCTTTCCTCTTTCTGATGCATGACAACTGTGTCACTCTGGGTAAATGATTGACTCTTCCTGCACCTTTGTTCCCTCCCCTCTGCCTTGGGTTGACCTTTCCTATCCCCATGCCAGGACCAGGAGCAGGCGAGCTCTCTTGCTGTGCATTGCTCCTGGGTTTCACCTTCTGACAAATGTTTTAATTCATAGAAGTACTCCTCCTCCTTCAGGTCATGTCCTGCAGGAGAGGATCCACACCCCCTCTAGGCTGGGAATCCATAAAGCCAGCTTGGCAGTTTGTTTGTATTAAGTCAACTTAACTATGACTCCAAAGCTGTTCCCTTGGAAAGCCCAACCAATTTGGCAGATAGTGGAAAAATTAGTGATTTCATTCTTTTTCACTTTGGGTGTTCGATCATTTTTCTGGCATTCTCTGCTCTATTTTATTTCAAGTCATTTCAGCATGAATTAACAGTCCAGCTTAGACAGCTTTAGAGGCTTCAGCAACTTTCAAATGGTCATACTCCCAGCTGAACGGTTCGCCCCCAGGACCTGTCTGGCGGCAGGGGTTTGATGGATAAACTCACACAATGAGACTTAGATGAAGAGTGCAGAGGTGGATTGGGATTTGCAAACAGACTCCTCCGCACTTGCCTGCGCTTCGTCCTTCCCCGCAGATGTCCTCTGAGACACGCATGCCCCATTTATTAGAAGGGGGGAAAGCGGTCAGACGCTTTGAAGCGGAACCTGCCCGATGCCGGGGTGGCTCGTCCTTGGGGTGGCACTGCCGGCTGCCCTCTTTGCAGGGGAATAACTGCAGTGCTGGGGTGGAAGGATGGGGTGAGGTTGGGCAGCCTGGTCCTCCCTGCCGTTCTTCATGACACGGGCATTGCCGTGCCATTTTGGAGAGGGGTGTGTGTGCATGCATGTGAGAGACGCTGCTCGTCCCACAGGCCAGAGGTAGCTGCCGCTGCTCAGTGACCCTGGGCTCTATCTTGCAATAATTTCAGTCCACTTTATTTCCTAATTTAGGAGCTCTGCACCCACAGCTCCTCCTCATGTTTCAGTTCCAGGCTTGCTAAAGTCCAAACAGCGCAAGTCGCTCATCGAAACAACCCCTTGGCGCTGGCCCTGCCTCCCGTGCAACGCCGCATAAAAGAGCTTTGCTCTTTCGGGGGAGCTCCTCCTGAGCCGCTGATCCTCTCTGCGAGAGACCTCCTGGGTACCGGGGAAAGCTCTTCCACCCTGCCCAAAACTCTTACACACATACCTGGGGGCTGCACGGGAAGCAGGTGAGCAAGGATCAGCAAGAAACCCCCCCCGGGTTATTTAAGGAGCTGGGGAGGTTGTGCTGGGGAGGAGGTGCCCTGCTCCCGTGGGGCATTGCCGGGGGCTGCAGACCCACCCGGGTGAGCGTGCCTGTCCGGTCTCCGCTCTGCCACAGCCGCGTTCCCCCGCAGGCAGAACGGCATGGTGCGGCGCGTGGCGGTCGTGGGTGCGGGCGTCAGCGGCCTGGCGGCCACCAAGACCTGCCTGGAAGAGGGGCTGGAGCCCACCTGCTTCGAGCAGAGCGAGGACATCGGGGGGCTCTGGCGCTACACGGTGAGTGGCTTTGGCTGCCTGGTTGCAGAGCTGGCTGGGGAAACGTGTGTCCTCCGGGCTGGGAGGTTGCACCCTGCATGCCTGCACCTACTTGCTCTGCTCTGATGGCTGCATGTGGGAGGGCTTGACTGGTTCAACAGAGGTCCCCAGGTCCCCTTACCCTGGGGACAGCCCAGCCATCCCCTGGCTCGCTGAGCCACCTGCTTCAGCCAAGTCAAGTCCCCTCTGAACTGCCATCCTCGTTCCTTTAGGGACGGAGGGAGCCGCCAGCTTCTCCGCAGCTAAGGGGCTGCAAACCCCTTGGGGCTGCACTGAGGACATGCTCCTGCTCCCCTTAAAGCCCCTGGAGATAGGGATGGCTCCAAAATGCAGGTCTTCAGGCCATGCAAAAGTCACCCCATGGAGCAGTCACCCCACCTTGGGGAGCACTCACTGCTGTTCGGGGTAGCTCTCAGCGTGCTTTGATGTAGTGGCCGTGCGCCACGGAGCCAAAAAGGAGCCTGAATGAATAATTAGAGGGTCGGACCCAGAGCCATCTTGTGCCATGTGCCTGCTGGCAGGCTGGGGCCAAGGGGATGGTTTGGGGCGTGATCGTGGTTGCAGGAGCAGCTTGGGGTGCCATTAGGGAAAGGAATTGAGGCTGCGTGAGTTAAATCCCGGGGCAGAGGGGGAGGGCAGAAAGCTTGTTCTGGGTGATCTGAAATGTTTGATTAATCTCAAAACCTGGACCACATGTTTTCTGTCTTTTCTGGGGAAGGCTCCAGTGAATTCCTCCAGAAATTTTGGCAATACTTCTTGATATTAATGGAGAATTTCAGAAAAGAATGTCTCACCATTGACGGGAAAAGTAAAAAGTACTTCAGCTCCTTATCTGGCTTGGGATTTTTTTCTTTTATTGAAAGCTGGTAATCTTTTGGCCACCTCAAATATGGATTTTTCCAGTGCAGAAACCTTGCTGCTTTTTTCCCAGCTCTGTCCTGGCATCAAAGCCATCAGGAAAGGGAATGCATTACATGTGTTTTGTGCTGTTAAGCGCCAAGTGTCAAGGCAGACATAGCAGGTACCCCCCTGATGGGGACAGGACAATGCATGGGGCTGGCCACTTTGGGCAGGACTGGACCAGGCCAACCTGGGCCCCACTGCATGCATGGTGGTCTTGGGGATTTCGGCAGATCGCCCATGTCCTGCCCTTCTAGATGTCAGCGGGACGCTGGCTGGCACGGGCATTGCTAGTGGTAGGCACAAGCCTCCGTCCGTGTCCCTGGCCAGACCTGCCCCGTGGTCGCATAAAGCGAGGGCAGCCAAGCCACTGCATCAAAGCAAATGCACCCAGCCGGGCTTCTGCCTTCACTTCTGCAATCGCCAAGACCGCGCACACAAAGGAGCAATGTCCAGGAGTGCCCACGGGATTTTGGAAGATTTACAGGCAGACCAGGAGGAAGCTGGGTACTGGGAGGTGCCATGTTACTAGTCTCCTGTGAGAGTTTGCATGTGTTCATGTGCACAAGTGTAGCTGTGTCACACCTGACCTCCTGAGGCTTTCTGGACATGCAGTGGAGAGGCTCTGGCATGGTCCTTCCACAGGGCTCCCTTCCCCTGAGGTTTTCACTTTCCTTGGCAGATGCGCATGTAACAAGCTCCTAAATGCCTTGGGCGATGCAAACACTCCTCCCAGCCTGTTAGGACACTTCTGTGCTCATAGGGGGTTATTTGGTTATTGCACTTGATGGCTTTGCCATTTTTCTCTGGCTCCAGCCTAGAGGTGGAGGCCAGGGGCTGATGGTATCTGGAGGAGTCGGTGCAGGGCTTCAGGACAGGCAGGGGTGACGTCCCCCCTAACGGGACATGTCCACTCTCCTCTCCCTCCAGGACCAGGCAGAGGAAGGCAGAGCCAGCATCTACCGCACCGTCTTCACCAACTCCTGCAAAGAGATGATGTGTTACTCTGACTTCCCCTTCCCTGATGACCACCCCAACTACATGCACAACGCCAGGCTCCAGCACTACATCTGCAAGTACGCCGAGCACTTTGACCTCCTCCGGCATGTACAATTCAAGGTAAAAAGCCTGGAGTGGAGAAGGGCAGCGAGTAGCAGGGAGACCTGGGCGGGAGGGACATCGCCTCTGTGCCCAGGTCTCCCTGCCACAGGGAAAATCCTGGGAGAAAATATTCTGGGGAAAAAAATTCCTGGTTTTGTTAAAGCAGGTCTCATCAGCTCCCCTCTCTGTGCGCTCCCCAGAGCTGCTGGCATGAAATCGCAGGGGCAAACGTCCCCTGGGCTCCCCGGGACCTCTGAATCCCACTGACTCCCTAAACCTCTCGGTCTGCTCTGCAGGCACCCATGGATCTCTTTCTTTTGTTTCCTTTAAGACCCTGGTCACCAAGGTTAAAAAACGCCCTGACTTTTCTGTGATGGGGCAATGGGAGGTGGTGACCCAGAGAGACGGGAAGGAAGAGACGGCAGTTTTTGATGCTGTTATGATTTGCTCTGGGCATCACGTCTACCCAAACCTCCCCCTCACTGACTTCCCAGGTAAGATGCGCGTGTGGAATTCATCCACTGGGACACAGCCGAGCAAATACCTTCCATCACAATGTTCTTCCCTGAAAAAAATGCCTTTTCAGCATTAAAAGGAGAGCAATATTTTTGGGGATGGGGGTCCATTCAGGAAATCAAAACCTTTTTTTTTTTTTTTTAAAGAAAAAAGACTCAGTATCCAAACTAATCAAAGCAGGGACAATGCTAATCTTTCCTAGACAAAATTATTTCAGGCTGTTTCCTTTAACAGAAGGTTTTTCATAAAAGGATTTTGTAAAACACTTTTTTTTTTGGCATTTTCCCATGATTTCTAGTACAAACATCATGTGCATTACCCGACAGCCTTTGCCTCTGTCGTGGTTTAACCCCAGCTGGCAACTAAGCACCACACAGCTGCTTGCTCACTCCCTCCTGGTGGGATGGGGGAGAGAATCAGAAGAGTAAAAGTGAGAAAACTCGTGGGTTGAGATAAAGACAGTTTAATAGGTAAAGCAAAAGCCACGCAAGTAAAGCAAAAACAAGGAATTCATTCACCACTTCCCATCGGCAGGCAGGTGTTCAGCCATCTCCAGGAAAGCAGGGCTCCATCATGCATAGCCATTACTTGGGAAGACAAATGCCATCACTCCGAATGTCCCCCCCCTTCCTCCTTCTTCCCCAGCTTTATATGCTGAGCATGACGTCCTATGGTATAGAATATCCCTTTGGTCAGTTGGGGTCAGCTGTCCCGGCTGTGTCCCCTCCCAACTCCTTGTGCACCCCCAGCCTCCTCGCTGGTGGGGTGGGGTGAGCAGCAGAAGAGGCCTTGACTCTGTGTAAGCACTGCTCAGCAATAACGAAAACATCTCTGCATTATCAACGCTGTTCCCAGCACAAATCCTAAACATGGCCCCATACTAGCTACTGTGAAGAAAACTAACTCTATCCCAGCCAAAACCAGCACACTCTCTCTGTGCACAGGCACATTATTGGGAAAATACTTTCTCTCTGGCAAGAAATATTTGGTGCTGGGGGTCTTTTTGGAGGACACAGGCTTGAAGCACCGGCTGGTCAGGAAAACTCCCCTTGGGTCCTTTGACATCTTCTCTTTTTTTAAATAAAAGCTGCTTCCCTGTTGCTCACTACTGCAAAGGTGTAAAGCCACACCGAGGGGATGGAGTGTGGCTGTCCAGGTGCCTCAGGGCAATGTTGGGGTTGCAGTAGTACTCTTTTGGGGTACAGAAATACCATGCAAAGGTATCCTGTGCTTGCACACTATTTCTGTTTAAATATTGAATGAAGCCAGAGACCGATCTCATCTGACTATGGGTCTGCAGCATCCCTCTGTGTACAGGAGACATCTGCTACTGTGAGAAATGCTCAGATGGATGCTCCAGCAGCGTCTGCGGGAAGGGGAGATCCCAAAGCCAGCACTGCCTCTCCCTTTCACTCCTGTGATGAATTACAACCCTTTCTGTTCTCCTCCCCAGGAATACATAAATTTAAAGGCTGCTACTTCCACAGCCGAGAGTACAAGGAGCCAGAGAAGTTCAGAGGGAAGAAGGTGCTGGTGATAGGCTTGGGCAACTCTGGCTGCGACATTGCTGTGGAGCTCAGCACCATAGCATCACAGGTATGGGGACCTGCACCAAAGTCATTGGGGAAAGGGGGGTGCCCATCTGCTTGAGCATGTGCCACAGCCCTGGGGGCTCACAGCCATCATGGAGGTGGCTCACCCCTGCCTGGCCATCCCCCCAGGTCTACCTGAGCTCCCGAAGTGGATCCTGGGTGATGAGCCGCGTCTGGGACAACGGCTACCCCTGGGACATGCTAGTCATCACTCGTTTCCGGACCTGGCTGGGGAACGTCCTCCCCAGGGCACTCAGCGACTGGCTGTACGTGAGAGGCATGAACCGGTTCTTCAAGCACGAGAACTTTGGCCTCATGCCACAGAACAGGTACGCACGGGGCCATCCATTCCCAAACCCCCCAGGGATGCTGGTTCTGGACAGGGCTGGACCGTGCCTATCCTGGGCCGGCAGCAGAAGCCACCTCTGTGACAGCCCCACCACCTTTGCCCTTGCAGAACTTCCCGCAAGGAGCCAGTGTTCAATGATGACCTCCCGAGCCGTATCGCCTGCGGCGTGGTGGTGATGAAGCCGAATGTGAAAGAGTTTAGAGAAACATCCGTCTTGTTCCAAGATGGGACTGTGCAGGATGACGTTGATGTGGTAGTCTTTGCCACTGGTTACAGTTACTCCTACCCTTTCATGGAGGATGATTCCATCATCAAAAGCAGGGACAATCAGGTCACCCTCTACAAAGGCATCCTCCCTCCTCAGCTGGAGAAGCCAACCCTGGCAGTCATTGGGCTGGTCCAGTCCCTTGGACCCATCATCCCAACGGCAGACCTCCAGTGCCGCTGGGCAGTCAAGGTGTTTCAGGGTAGGTGGATGGACGTGTGCTGGGCAAAAGCCTATTTTCTGGCAATGGGAAGTAGCATTTCCCAGCAGCAATGTGCAGGTTCAAACTGAAAATCAGGGCAGTGCCTGAGTGCTGAAGAACACAATGGAGTTTGGCCAGAAATACCAATAATGGGACTTCCCTGTGATGGCGTGCCTTGCACTGTGGGAGCAGGTCACTTCTCAGCCCACTGCAGACAGCAATGAGGTCCCTGTGGTGGGGCTGCCTGGGGGAGAAGAGCCTCTTGGGCATCACTACACACCTTAAAGGGTAGGGGAGCCAGTGTTGTCACATCCTCAACACCCAAGCTTGACCCAAGCCCAGATCTTGACACCAAAGGGAAGAGAGGCACCCAAGAGCTCAGCTGATCCCTGCAAACCCCACCTGCTGCAGGAGGGATCTCCTGGGCATCGTCCCCCTTTGCTGATCCTCTTCCTGCTCTTTCCAGGGCAGTGCACGCTCCCCTCAGTCAGCGAGATGATGGATGACATTGATGAGAAGATGGGGAAGAAGCTCAAGTGGTAAGTGCAGCTCATGGGTCTCCCTGTGCTGGTAGAAGAGCCCTGCCATCGTCTCAGCCCCAAGTAGGCTGGATGCGGGTGCTGGGTGAGCTGCCATGGGGGCAGTTTGTGAGCAAGGCAGCTCCATCCAAGGAGGTCCTTTGAAAAGCCCTGTTCATGTCTCGGACAAATTAACCCACAGGCGGACCCTCTGCCCTGAGGAAGCTCCAACCAGCTCACTGGTGTCGGTGGATATATTTCCACCAGCCCCACAGAGGCCTGAATCAGGCAAGTTTGAGTGGAAAATTCATGATGGAAATATTTCCTATCTAAAAATGCTCATTTGCCATCACTGAGTGTTATCAGGCCGAAAAAGCATTTCTCATACACAATCAGGGTGAGGCCCCAGTAGAAATAGAACATTTCTATCATTATTCTTCAAAGTGACACTTTTTTGTTTCATAAAGTCCATGAAGTGCCTTGCTTTCCCCCTCTCCGAGTCTATCGGATATTATAGTGAAGCAACACTTTAAAAATACAAAGATAACCAGTGAAAGCTGAACCTGGCCCAAGCAATGTTTTCTTTTGTTTTTAGAAACTGTTGCATTGTAGGAAGTTTCAAAACGCAATGTTTTCTTGTGAGCCAGATTCCTCCACTAACAGCAGCAATGATGCATGTCCCCTGGAGCTGTGCCCCCCCAGCCAGCTCTGCTCCCCAGCTTTGGCAGGGGAGAGCAGGGGACAGATTCTGCCTTCACTGTGCTTAAAGAAAAAAAAAATAAAAAAGAATAAAGGGAAAAAACTAAAGCAACCCCTATTTTCCTCTCCTCTCTCCCCCCCCCGAAGGTATGGGAGCAGCACCACGCTGCAGATGGATTATATCACCTACATGGATGAGCTGGCCTCGGCCATCGGCGTGAAGCCCAGCGTACTGAAGCTCCTGCTGACGGACCCCCGGCTGGCCCTGGAGGTCGTCTTTGGCCCCTGCAGCCCCTACCAGTTTCGGCTGATGGGCCCGGGGAAGTGGAGCGGGGCCAGAAAGGCCATCCTCACCCAGTGGGACCGAACGCTGCAGGCCACGCGGACGCGTGTCACCCCCGCCACCCCCACTGCTTTCCCCTGCCTGGCCGTGCTGGGGGTGCTCTTCTTCCTACTCCTCCTCTTCCTCGCTGCCCTTTACTGCTAGGGGACCGCAGGGGGACGTGGCTGGGAGGGGGAGGGATGCAGGAGTACAGAGCTGTGTGCGTGCGTAGGATGCTTTCTCCTGCTAGGCTATGTGTGCTGCTGCCCTGCTCATAACCCTGAAAATAATGCATCAAGAGATCCCTAAAAAATGGCATTAATAAATCGGGTGCCATCTCCATGCCTGGTAAATTTGGGAGGTTTCTCAGTTGGGGCTATGAAAGAGTAAATACCAGCCCCAGGAAGTAATGTTGGTTATTTTGTCCCTCTAAATGTGTTCAACTAGTGGTGCATTGCTACATGTCTTTAAATCTCCCTGTCTACTGTCTCTCTTTCCAGGGAAAACTGCACTCAACGTGTTTGGTTTTTCAAGAAAAGTTTTGGTGTAAAGCTTGTGCTTTCACTAAAATGAGCTTGCCTGAATTGGCCCTTTTGAAAAATAATTTTCATACAAGTAAAGAAAAACATCTACATTTTTCTCCAGTAGGGAAAGATGCCCAAATGAAAAAAAATTCAGATTAAAATATCGAGAGGAATACTCTGGCATATAAATAAATGGCCTACCAGCTCTCAGAACAACATCTGGACTTCACTGGAACGTGTGAGCATTCGAAAGCTGAGATGAACCGTGTCTGCTGGCCAAAATGCCTGGCCCAGCCAGGGCTGTGTAACCCAGCGCCGTGGCTCCTGCAGCCGTGGCGAGAGCATCTTTAGAGAGATCCCTCTCCGAGCTGCTTCGCTTCCTGTCGGGCATCACCGTCCCTGCAGTGACAGCTTGGCTGGGCACCCGCGCCTTGGCTCGCCCCCCTCTGTGGCCACCCCCAAGGTTTGTCCAGGGGTGACAGGGACATGCCACCTGCCCGATTGGCCACCCTGGGGGGGGCAAAGCCTCCAAGTTTCACCCTCACCTGAGCAAGTGGGGAGGAGCTGGACTGATCGTGGCAAGCTGCCGAACTCCTGATGTGGCCAGATCCTGCGGGCTTTTTCTTTGCATCCATCTGCCGAGGGTGGAACCAGCCCATGGTGTAATTTTGGTGCTCCCCAGGAAACACTCTGCCTGTGGGCAGCTGCAGGCATCTCGGCTTTTCTCCTCCATACAGCAATAACTTATAGCTTTGTAAAATGCTCCATGGTTTTATGAAAGACACCATGTAAATGCAAAATAATATCATTACCGTGAGCACTAGCCCTGGAAATGAGATTACGGGACGCCTGCCATTCCCTTTTCAGTGTCCCTACCCAAGTGCTCTGCTAACATGCTTCTTCCTACCAGGAGATGAAGAGGTTTGCCTGCTCTTATTTCTTCCAGTCCAAATGATGTGTACCTGTGGTGGGAAGGAATCCCTTTGTACGACTGCGGTCCAACTCAAAAGACCTCAGATGCACCGTCTAGCTTAAACACAAATAAAAATATAGTGGCATCATCTGATCAGTTTTTTAAATTCTTTTGCAATTAACAAGCTGTGCGTGGTGTCTCGCTGTGATTTTTCTTTCTAGCTGATGACGGCAGCCTTGTTAACCAGCTAGGACACAGACCGCAGTGGTGGGGGATGTCACTGCTTACCTTGTGCTCAGCTTGTGGGGTGCTGGCAGGAGCCAAGTCAAATGCGATGGGGGCCAGGAGCCCTTGCCTTTTGGAAGCCAAAGTACCAGGTTATGTGAAAAGAAAGGGCAGCGGGGAGAACAGGCAGCTGTCGGTGCTGGGAGCTGTGGGATGCACTGGGGAGGTGTCGGGGTGCCAGCGAGGTGAGCAGAGATGATGTCAGGGAATGAATGAAGAGGGTTTGTGGGGTGCTGGCAGGGCAGCCCCCTTTCCCCAGGGGCAGTCAATAAATGGACATGGGCCAGGCTACCACAGGGGCTCTCTGGGCCTGGCTTACATCTGCAAAATGGGTTGAATGACCTCATCATTATCCAACATGAGGTCACGGCCTGTGTCTGCGCTGCTGAGAGCACACTGGCTGTACCGCTCTTCCCTGGGCAGATTGCAGGGTGTTACTGCTGGCCAGAGGATCACGGGGAAGCTGTACCCAGCTCCTATTTTTGACTTCCTCTGTTCTGCAGCTCTTCTCATGTGTGCAAAACCACCCTGGGACCAAAACCCCAAACCCAACAGCATCTCTCCAAATGAGGTTACCACGGGGTAGTCCTTTGCAGAGCAGAGACATGCGTCCCATGTTTCCTTTTACACCAGCTTCCACCTTCCTCTGCTATTCGAACAATTAATTATTCTACACACGCAAAACCAGTAACCACCCATGATACTTTCACTCATTACCGGTTTGCTGCAAAAAGCCAGAATTTTAGCCAACTTGACGTTGCTACTGCTGGATGTCTTGGGTATCCTTGATGCAGCCCTCCACACCAGCCCACTGGGAGGTTATTATTATTATTTTTATTTAAAAAAAACCCAAACAACAAAAAACACCAGTAGGTTTCTTTCCTTGCCCCAATAATTACAAATAATTCCTCTTGTGGGGCAATGGGACTCTTCTCCTCTGGTAGTCATGGTGGACAAACCACCCTGTCCCTTAAAGGGCAGTGAATTCTGCCAGGAGGAAGCACTGGAGAGCCAGTATTGCTTTAGAAAAGGCAGATATGGGGTGACTGGTCTTAGGATTTGCCTGTCCCAGGTCTGATTCAGATCAAGATATTCATTAGGAGCAGCTATTGCCAGGTTATTCTGCGTGTCACCGCTCCTGTTCCCAGATCCATGTTGTATGGACTAAACTGGAGGTCCCAGGCTCTTTTCTTTCCACCATCTGAGGTCAATGTGTCACTTCTCCTTCCAGTCAGAGGGGACAAAAGGGGCAGAGCTTGGCTCACAAGCTCCCCCAGCAGCATCACGTCTCCTTGCTGCACCATTCTGTGTTGTTGTCTCTCCTCCTGCCATCCACCCTCTCGTGCCATCAGTCCATTTGCTTATTTGCAGTCTGGCTGCCTTGGCCATGGTGGTCTGACCTCTCCCAACCCTGATCTCACCAGCTGGGTGAAGCTCTCAGAGAAATAATCCAATACTCTGCAGAACAATTTCCTCATAAAAAAATAATTTCCAGAATATAAATAGGAAACACCAGCCAGTGGGGCTCACCTTCAGTGGTGCTGAGCAGCCCCAAGGCCCCAGGACCACCTGTGGGTGCTCTGCAGCTTCTCAGACCAATTAGCAAGCCAAGGCATGAGCCAGTCAGAGCTCCTCTATCAATTTAATCTGGAAAGTTCCCATTTAAACTGATGGAGAAGTGGTGCTGCAAAATCTCCTCAGTTATCTCCAAATGTCAGCTAACAGCTTGTCTCTGCTGTGGAGATAAGAGAAAACTTGACGGCCACTCCAAAAGCAAGCATGAAGCTGTGTGTGAGGTGCTGGAGTCTCCATCACCAAAGGTTTTTAAAATGGGTGAAGGAAACAAGGTGGTAAAGGTCAGTTAGAGCTGCTTTTGGAGGAGAAGATGGGTCAGATGTTCCTGAGATCCCTTCCCATCCTATCTCCTAGGGTCTGGTGAAGCTATCAGAGATGAAAGAAGATCTGCCAGCTGATGTGAGCTAATGCAGCTCCACAGTGCCTGTGCTGGCTCCTCAGCAAGGTACTTCTGAGTGGTCTGAGAGTAGCGCCTTGCTTAGTGTTGGGGGGTTTGTCCTCTTAAAAAAACTAGTTTCTGGGAATAAATGTACAAATGTGCTCCCAGGTGGGAGGCTGGGGTGGTGCAGGAGCACATCTCTGTCTGAATTAGGAGTGCTGCCATGTCCCCGTGCTGGGGGACAGGAACGTCAGCCACGGGCACACCTCTGCTGGAGATGCTCTCGGAGAGGTGGCAGGAATTGAAAGCATTCAAACTGCCTGGCCTGGAAGCTTGGTCAATATTTACAGAAAGGGGTCAGCTGCACTGACTGAATTTTTGAAAACCCTTGAAGGCTGAGGGATAACTTCACCTGGTGGGGGGGTGGCAGGAAGGCACCTTCTGGTTGGGCTGTGCACGTCTTAACCATGTGCTCTCCAGACAGCTCTTCCTTACAATTATTTGCTTACAAGTTACCTTAACTGTAACTCCTGTTTGCTCTGATAATCTCTGCAGTGGTTCTGTTTTATTACCTGTGAAATGACAGAGAGAGACCCCTTAACGCTGAGGTTTGGCTCAGAACCGCTGAGGAGGGTCTAAAGCCCTTCCTAGTGCTGTGTGTTATATGGGTGCATCTCCCATGGCACTTGGGCAGCATATGTGTTTATCTGCTTTGAGACCTGCTACAAAGGCATGGCGAGCAAGGGAGGGCGTATGTGTCCATCAGGGTTGTTCTTGTGAAGATTTTTGAGCAGTTGTCTGGGGAAGCTCTTAAATGTACATTTTAAACCCTCCAAAAGCAAGAAGTCAAAAACTGCAGTTCTTCAGGCTTTATTAACACAATAGGTTTAACAAGGGCAGCAGCTTTCTCTTGACAAATTCCACAGGTTACATGCCTGGAAAACACGGTGACCTATTATTAAATCAGGTTAAACTTTGCCACGTATGTTGGAGTAAAACGCTTGCGCCCTCCATGCAGAGACCTCCTTGCCTAGCAAGCAAATCCCTCTCCCATAGCAGCTCCTACAGCCCGTGTCTGCTCCGGCACATCCTTTGGGTCTCCTTAACAGTGATGTCTCTTGAGAGGTTTCAGGAGGAGTTCAAGATATTGAATGTACCTAGCTCTGATCAAAAAGAAACGTAAGTGTCCTGCTAGTGTTTGTCACTGGCAGTGTCCTCTATGTGCTGGGAATAGTAAAGTAAATAGGAAAACAGCCCCTGCTGCTTGGGGTAGAGGTTTTGTCTTTTTTTTTTTTTTTTTTAAGCAGGAAATTGCCTTTTGGTCTTGGGGCCAAAGCATAAGCAATTTTTTCAGGGCCAAAATCCAGGCTCTAAGAAATGGGGGGAAAAATACATTTTTTTTCCACCAGCAGCTGCTTGCAGCCTCCATTCACCTCATGGATTGCCATATCCCACAGCCTCGTGGGAAGCGGTGGGAGGCAACAGCCACCTTTGGGGCAGCCTCACCTCCACGTGCAGTAAAGAAATGGTGATTAAAGCCGTCTGGTCAGTAAGGGGAGGCAGTGATAATATTGGAGAGGGGAAAAGTATGTGTTTCACTGATGAGCCCAGACCCCACATCCTATCAGCTCCTGGGCATGTGTGGCGGCAGCAGCAGCTGCTTGATGGTGAGCACCCTGCTTTGCTTAGAGACTGGCTTAGCAAGAAACTCCACTTTTTTTTCTTTTTCTTGTCCCCCTTCACCATAACACACACCAAAAGCTGCTCACACAAGCCTAGAAAACAGCAAAGCAGGCTGTGCTGAGACTTGTTTGTACATAGATTTGCCCCTCCTTGGCTTAAAGTGTTATTTTAAACAGAGATGATAAAACTAGTGCCAGAGTTTTGCAGAGAAGGTGCCTTTCCCATCTGATTAAGACTAAATGGATATATTAAGTTTCTCCTTCCCCTTACTTTAAAGATAAAAAGCCCATTGCAGAGCCCAGGCTTGCGCCACGGTGCCAGGGAGCTTTGCTTCTCAAGGGGAGAAGGGGCTCACCAGCGGGCAGGCGTGTGAGCATCCTGCTCCTGGTTCTCGACCTGAGCCACCACCAGTTATTTACTGCTCCTGGCTCTCCCCGTGGTCCCCCATGACTGATACACCCCTGGCATCTAACGGGGCTTGTGACCCAGCATGTGAGGACACGGACAAACCCGGCTGTTTGGTGTCCCAGGCTGGGTAGAGGGAAGGTGATAAAACAGTTCCCCAAATTATGTGCCCCCAACTTGGCCTCACTCTATCCCCTGGTGAAAGCCCATTTCTTCCAGCAGTTTGTGTGCACGACGGTGATGGCAGGGTCCCCCTGCCCTCCACGACGGGGTGGCAGCAGATCCCGCTTGCTCAGAAATGGGGACAGGGACCTCTGCGTCCATGTCCGCTCCTCTCTTTGCAACAACAGAAGTTCATGGGGACTGGCCCAAGGATACCAAGGGATGCTCTGCTTGAATGTCAAGCCATGAAGGCTTTTTCCAGCCCTGAGAACATATAAAAACCCACTGATGTGTTGTCTATTCTAGTCTATTCTCTTCTCTGCTCTGCTCTGCACAGAGTGTCCCTCGAGAGAAGCTGGAGAGATGGGTCCCAGGATGCCATCCCCTGCTGTGCCAGCAGCAGAGGTGAGTAAAGCCACCAGAATTGCCCTGTGTGTTTCCAAGGGCTTTTCAGCGCCCTGGGCATGCATGTGCATAATTACAGTAATTACCTCCCTGCTAGCGCACTGTCCAGCTCCGCTAATAGTTTGTTCTGCGTACCTGGTCCAGACTATCGCAGGGGTATGTGTGGAGGGGAACACCACAGACCTGAGGCAGATCACAGGAAAGTGAGTTTTAATCCCAGGGCACTGAGGCTTTGGAGGTGTTTCTACCCTAGACTCATGTGGTACCACTCACTGTATCTCGTCCTGCACCTCCAGACCAGATTCCCCATCAGGGATGGCCAGAGCCACCGCTGCTGTAAGCAGCTGCAGCAAAGGCATCTGGCCCCATTTCTATGCCAGTAGCTCATCTACACCAAAATACAACTTGTTCTTTTAGAAAGCTTCCCTGAACTGCCCTCCCAAAAGCACTAACACAACTCCTGGGAAGTTGCCACAGTGTCCCTCTAACTGCGAGTCACTTGGATGCCTGCTGGGAAACCCAGAAAAGCAGGAGCATACAAAGAGCAAAATATTTGCCTTTGTCGATTCCCTACTCTTTTTTGCTGAGTGCTGGCAAGCATCTTTGCAGGTGCAAGGTTTTGTGCATCTGGAGAAGAGTCCAGTGGGAGGGAGAGCTGGAAGACGTAGCCTGTGCAAACCCCAACAGCGTCAAAGATGTGCAAGGCTTGTTGCCCATTTGCCTCGGTAACCATGTCCCATTGGCCTGGGAGAGCAAAATCTGAATGTTTCTTCATGCTGCTGACAGTGGTCTGAAACCTGAACTCAAATGATTGAGTTCGATTTCACAGGCTCCAGCCCCTGCAAGCACGTCACTCTTGGCCACCACTCACCGAGCTGTGCTGGAGCATGGCCGGCAAAGCCAGCCCCAGACTAGGCATGTGCTCCGAGCCCAGTGTGCTCCCAGGGGCAAACCCAGGAGCCAGGCATTGGGCAGAAACAGTGGGAGATGCTGGGGTAGGGAAGCCCGAGAAGGCTGATGTCTCTTTGTCGGTGCTGCAGATGGGTGGCAGCCCAGGCTGCCGTACTCCCAGCAGTGCCCCAGCACAGGGACGGGGAGTCCTGTCCCTCCACGAACCAAACGTGTTTTATTCAAGTGCCTGGGTCCACCACAAAGCTCAGCAGACTTTTCCTATGGCTAATTACCTTCCTTGTTACCAATGTGCATCTTATTTCCACTTCTAGTTTCAACTCCCAGCTACGGGCCCATCTTGTGCCTCTGTAGATCTGAACGCAGGCTCTGAGCAGATGTCTCTGTTGGGTGGAGCCGCTTTATTTACCACCCTCTGTTCTGCAGACCTCGGATGGGTTTTTCTCCCCCTCCCTTGCAGCCGCCTCGGTTATTCAAACTGCTTAAAGAGCTGATATCAAATCTGGGCCCATCGCTCCAGGAGCGCCTTTGTCAGTGGCAAGGTGATACATTGATGGGGCCGGCAGCTTTCACCACGTCCCCTGCGCTCACACTGCAGAGCCTCAGTGAGCTATCTGCTGTCACCCCCATGGCACAAACATCGCTATGTCTTTTTCTAAACACTGGTTTTCCTAAAGACCCAGTCCTCTATCAACTGTCTCTCCGTGGCCTCTGTGTCCAGCTGTATTCATTTGCAGAGATTTCATACTTTCTTACCAGTCACCCCTAAAGATATTGAGTAGCTGGGGGTAAAGCCCTGTCCAAAGCTACCCTTGTCCCCTTCATTTCCATGATCATTTACCGTTGGGAGATACCTGGATGGGTGCTATGTCCTGCACTGATATTTCAGCTAACTTTTCCACTTTCTTTGTGCTTAGGACTTTGGTACACCGGTGTTTGTGGCCATTTCACGCCCTACCAATTTGCATGAGGAGCCTCTTGCCCTCTGCCGGCAGCTGTACGTGTGGCCGATGGCACGATGCAGCCTCCATGCCCCATCAGCAGTGACCGCAAAGCCAGCTCTTTTTTGGAAGGTGCCCTGAGTGCAAAGTCCTGCCAAAACCCCGCTGTCCGTCGGCCGCTTCGGCTCCCTTTTGGAAGGCAGCCATGAGGCAAGTGAAAACATCCCACAGCTGGAGCCACCCCGACACACATGGGTCCTCCTTGCACGACTGCGGGACACATCTGGACCACTCCGGTCTCTCCCACCCACTCGATCCCCTTTAGGGATCAGCAGCCGGGCTGTCCGGCTCACCCCACACGACAGCAGGAGACTCCAGCCACTCCTCCCGCTGCAAACCCCGGTTGTGCAACCGCTGTGGGAGTGGGGTGGCCGTGCCAGGGGAGCCACCCACCCTCCCCTGCCTCTGCCAAAGCGCCGCGTCTCGCCTATAAATCGGGAGCAAGAGGGGCTCTCCCCGCAGTGGCGAGACGGAGCGCAGGAAGCCTATGCTGGGAGGTAAGTGTCCCTGGGGGGCTGCGAAGCCCTTCCATCCCTCCCTGCCCTACGCAAACACCTCATGGCTTGAGACTTCTGAGGTGAGCTGCTATGAATACTTGCAGGTACAGTATGGAAAGTGTGGCAGAAACAGCCATGGGGTAGCAGAGACAGTGTTTCCCAGAGGTTATTTTTACCTTCTCTGCAGGGTAGGGAATTAAATAGCGTACGTAGCTGGGAGATGTTTGTGATATAAGTTAACTCCCACCATGCAAACCCCCCCCTCCCCCCAACAGTTAACGATGAGCAGCTTATGCTAGTGCTTTCTTCGCTTAAAAAGGAAAAAGTCTAGTTTTCATTCCAACCTTGGAAAGCAGAGTATTCATTAGGTGCTGCCTTCCTACTGAAAGTTGAAATTGTTCATGGGGAATTTGGTGTTTTTTAGAAAATACTGCGTCCAACCCCATTTTTCTGCTGAAGACTTTTTTTTTTTGTTTTCGGACGAATACACCATCCTCTGTGTCTGGTGGAAGCTGAAAGTGCTTCTTGGGGCAGAGGAGCCGGTGCCAACTGGCCGTAGTGCTGTCCCGGTACACCAGGTTAATAACTCAGGCAGGCAGGGTGCTCCCCGCCGGCACTGGGGTTAAACCAGGGGTTGCAGCAGCACCCCCAGGCCACCTGCGTGGTGGTCCCCGCTCTGGCAATGTCCAGCCCGAGCCACAGCGCCTGACCATCATCCCTTGTTTCATTGCCCAGCACTATCAAGAAGGGTTCGGGTCCATCATCCCCACTGCAGCCCTGGGAGCCTCGTAGGGCTGGACGTCAGCCCGGGGGCTGCTGCCTTTCGAGCCCCGGGGTCGAGCTGTTTGCAGCCCTGCAACAGCCTGTCTGTCCAACCCAGACCTCCCCAGCGGGGTGGCTTTGGGAGACAGACACAAAAGCATCCCTAAAGCCAACGTGTGCTACACCCGCAGCCCCTCCGTCGGCCTCGGTGGCCGTGTCAATGTCAGCGGTGTCTTCCCTGGGGATGGGGGACGGGACCCAATCAGTAATGCAGAGACCGAATAGCCCCGGTGCACATTTTGTTTTCTTTTCTAAGAAAGGCAGGGGCAGATCTCCAAAGATAAAATACAAATACTTGCAAGACTGATAAGGAGGGATAGTTTAAACACAGCCTGTAAATAAAAATTGGCAGTGAGTTGTGGCTTAACTACGTACTTTCAAAGTGAGTTTCCAGGGCAACTGCAGGGTTTTGGAAGCAGCCTGGCAAGTGCACTGTAAAAGTGGATGGATTTATTTTTTAAAAAAGAGAGAGAGAGAGAGAGAGAAAATGGAGATTTAAAGACATTTAATCTAACTTGTAAATTAAGAGCCCACAATGCTGATAAAGGGAATGCAAGGTTTGGGGGTGGCATATAGAGAAATCCCCTACAGAGATTGTGCCAGCAGCTGCTCCCTGGGAGGGTGGTGACTGTCTGCGGGATTTTTCCCAGGTTAAGCCCCGTTCACAGCCCGGGATCCTGGTGGAGATGGCGGGGATGAGCGTGGCAGTGGTGGGCGCGGGCGTCAGCGGGCTGGTGGCCACCAAGTGCTGCCTGGATGAGGGGCTGGAGCCCACCTGCTTCGAGCAGAGCCAGGACATCGGGGGGCTCTGGCGCTACATGGTGAGCCGGCGGTGCCCATCCTCCTTCCCACAGGAGCGGCAGCTTTGCAGGCTGGGGAGAGGGTCGAGCTGGGCTCCAGCGGGTGGGGAAGGGATGCAAGAGCTTGCTGGGTGCTGTCCTCTCCTGGCTGCGCTCCCTGAGACCAGGGGAAGGGGAGCCGAGAGATGGTCCCCACCCCGGGGCGCAGGGCTGATGCACCCCGGGGTGCCATGCCAGGAGCACATCGAGGCGGGCCGGCCAAGCCTCTACCCATCAGTCATCAGCAACACCTCGAAGGAGATGTCGGCATTCTCTGACTTCCCCTACCCTGAGGACTTCCCGGTATTCCTGCCCAATGCCCAGCTCCTGGACTACCTCCGGCGCTATGCTGAGCGCTTCGGCCTCCGGGAGCACATCAAATTTGGGGTGAGTGATGGGTGTCCCAGCACTGCCCCGCTCCCTGCGTATGCTGGGCACCGGCTGTGACTCCGGTTTGCTTCCATGTTTCAGACCACCGTTGTCAGCATCCGGAAACACCCCGACTTTGCCAGCACGGGCCAGTGGGACGTGGTCACGGAGGCGGACGGGAAGCAGACATCGCACGTCTTCGATGCCGTTATGGTTTGCAGCGGCAATTTCTCCGAGCCATTCCTCCCCCTGCACTGTTTTCCCGGTACAGTATGTGGCTGCCTGCAGTTACCTGCTTCCAGGGGCTGGGGGGAGAAGGGTTAGCGGTTCCTCGGGGAAAGTGCTTCCTTCCTTTTCTTGCTTCTGCTTTTCAAACCTCCTGGCATGAACAGCAATACATCCTCGTGCTTCATCATCTTTGTCTTTGCAGGCAGGGGACACTTCAGAGCAAACTTCCAAGGTAGGGTGGTTTAGCCTCGGCGAAACTGTCCACACAGTATGTGAGATGGGACAAGGTCCTCTCAGTGAAGCTCCGTCATCTTTGACAGGGTTGTATTCATCACTGCTGTGATGAGTCTTCCCAGTTCTCAGCATAGAGAGGGTTGCCTTGTCATCAGCTTTATCAAGTGCTTCTGAAGCCACTTGTAGGACAGGAGGAGAGGTTTACTGGCTTTGCTGAACCTTTGCGTCCCCATCTGGTAAAGGCTGAATCCTGAGACTGTACCCGCACAGCTCTTGCACATAACTGTCTTCCAAGTCCCACCCAGCACATGTGCCCCTGCTCGCTGCTGCCCAGGGATGCGTGAGACCCCATTTTGGAGAGGAAGCACCGATTCCGTGTGCGTGGGATGGAGGGCTGGACCTCCCTGAGTCCCTGGCGGCCAGTGATTGCACTTCCTTCCTTGTGCCATCTGGATTGTTTCTATGCCAGTTCTCCCAACAAAACCCACAAATGCTCAAGTAATTAAAAGCTTTGTTTCTTTTTCCCCAAGGCATCAAGAGGTTTCAAGGCCAGTACTTTCACAGCCGGCAGTACAAGCATCCCGACGTGTTTCAGGGGAAGCGTGTCCTCGTGGTCGGCATGGGCAATTCAGGAGTGGACATCGCGGTGGAGGCCAGCCGTGTAGCCGCGAAGGTACCACGACCTAGCCACCCCAGGGGTGCGGGGAAGGTGATGCTGGGGGCAATAGCTCAGTTTGCCATCACCACAGGGAGGGCAAGCTGGGTTTACCCTGCATGGTGTCCAAACAGTATTTCTGAACCTGTATTTCTTGGTCAAAAACCTACCCTGAAAGCAAGCTGGTTGTTCTCTTCTCTCCTGTTTCACCTCCATCTCCAGCTGCCAAGAGGTCTTAAAGATGCGGTTGCTGCTCTTTCATTGTGTAGCTGTCTGCGCCATGCCCCTCTGGGGTTACTTTATAAAGGTAAAGCAGCAAATTCATCAGCCGAATCGTTGATTCTCCACTCTCTCCCAGGTGACTGTTTGCACCGGACGAGGTGCCTGGGTGCTCAGCCGTGTGTTTGACCACGGCTACCCATGGGACATGGTTTTCAACACTCGCCTTATGAGCCTGATCAGAAACAGCCTCCCTGGACCCCTTTCATGGGGGTTGATGAACTACAGGGTGAACCAGTGGTTCAATCATGAAGACTATGGCGTTCAACCAGAGAAGAGGTACTTCTTAGTGGCTCCCATCCCATGTGGTGTCACAGGGCTTGTGCTGCAGGCAGGGAGGAGATCTCCAACAACCAACATCAACCAATGCAGCAACCAAAGCCCAGACTGGGGTGATCTCCAGCGGGGAGTTTGTAGCCCAGTGGGAAAAGATAAGCCGTAGCCCCCTTAGGTGGTGTGAGATGGAGTATGCTGGAAAAGCCCAGGAAAGACCAGAGGAGTTTTCTTCATGAGGATCCCTGGGAAAAGAGGAGGAGGGAGGCTTAAAGCATGGATCAGCTCTGAAAAGAGATGGTTTAAAGAGTAATTGAATGAATGGAGGAAGAAGGCAGATGTCCACGAGTGACTCAGGCTGTGGGACAGGGTGACATTGGTGCAAGGGTGAAACATGTCAGTTTTTGGAGAGGGGGGAGGCAGGGCTGTTTGCTCAGAGCAAATGACACGGGGAGGTTGTGGGGCTGGAGGCTCCAGGGGGAGGAGGAGCAGGGGCACTGGCAGGGCTTATTCGTGGTCTCCAACGCTCAGAGCCCCTTGGCTCTCCACAGCTGCTTGGTGCGCGAGCCCGTGGTGAATGACGACCTTCCAAGCTACATCCTGACGGGGAGGATCACCATCAAGCCGGGCGTGAAGGAGTTCAAGGAAAACTCGGTTGTTTTCCACAATTGCCCTGAGGAGGAGCCCATCGATATCGTCGTCTTCTGCACAGGCTACAACGTCTCCTTCCCATTCCTAGAAGAAGCAGTCGTCAAGGTGGAAAACAAGCACGCGTCCCTCTACAAATACGTGTTCCCGACCCACCTGGAGAGGCCCACCCTGGCCGTCCTTGGGCTGATCAAGCCGTTAGGAGGCATCATGCCCGTGACAGAGATGCAAGCACGCTGGGTGACCCGCGTCTTCAAAGGTAGGAAAGCTAACGTGAGCTCTCCTGTGTACCAAAATGCAGTTCAGACTGGACACGTCTTGTCCCCTCTGTGCACCAAGAGGGATTTCTGTCCTTGGAGAGCCCAGAGCTAAGAAGCTCACTTCTTGAAGTGGACAGGGGAAGGACAAGGGCTCAGACTTCCCAAGTGTCGTGGTTTAACCCCAGTCAGCACCACGCAGCCGTTTCCCCCTCCCCCTCCCAGTGGGGTGAGGAGGAGGAAAGCAAAAGGAAAAAAAAAAAGTAAAACTCGTGGGTTGAGATAAGAACAGTTTAATAGCTAAGTAAAATATAATACTAACAATAGTAATAATGAAACATAATAATAATAGTAATGAAAAGGAACACAAAAAAAAAAAAAAGGAGGGGGGGGGGCGGAGAAAAAAACCAGTGATGCACAATGCAATTGCTCACCACCTGCTGACCGATGCCCAGTTAGTTCCCAAACCGCGATCCGCGCCTCCCGGCCAACTCCCCCCTGTTTATATACTGGGCATGATGTTCCATGGTATGGAATACCCCTTTGGCTAGTTCGGGTCAGCTGCCCCGGCTCTGCTCCCTCCCAGCTTCTTGCACATCTGCTTGCTGGTAGAGCACGGGAGACTGAAAAGTCCTTGACTTAAGATAAGCGCTACTTAGCAACAACTAAAACATCAGAGTGTTATCAACATCATTCTCACACCAAATCCAAAACACAGCACTGTACCAGCTACTAAGAAGAAAGTTAACTCTGTCCCAGCCGAAACCAGGACACCAAGTTATTTCACTTCAGCTGAGCTACAGCAACATGAGTGCATGATTGGTCCAAGTTCATGCATGCAGTACATGCAAGTTCATGACATCTACCTTAAATCATTTTTTTTTTTTGCCCTTTAAGCTGATGCTTTTAAGCTAATGCTTTGTACCCCACCTGCTGCAAGCTGAGAGCATGCACTCTGTTCCTTACTGTGACTCAGCTGATGTGCAGTCCTGCACCTGAGCCTGCAAACCATGGTCTAAACTATGTTGTTCAGGACAATATTTTCTCTCTAAAATATTTTAGAAGTCAGAGCACAGAGATGGATATGTAAACTTGGATGCACAGGTAAGAGTTGTCTTTAAGATACTGTGGTGGATCCATCCTGGCAGAATTCACTGCTCTTGAAGGGACAGGGTTGTTTGTCCACCATGACTACCAGAGAAGAGTCCCATTGCCCCACAAGAGGAATTATTTGTCATTATTGATGCGAGGAAAGAAACCTACTGGTGTTTTTTATTGTTTGTTTTTTTAAATAAAAATAAAAATAATAATAATAACCTCCCAGTGGGCTGGTGTGGAGGGCTGCATCAAGGCTCCTCCACAGAGCTGGGAGAGCTCTGGGGTTTCTCTTTGGGATGGTGCTCTCTGGGGCTTGCATGGCCCATCTCACCCCACATCATCTGCCTGTGCCCCAACAGCACAAATCTGTAAGAGCAGGAAAAAATGTAGGTGAATTCGTGCTACCATGGAGGGCTAGTCTCTGGCAAGTTGCCACTGCCCAGCTAAATCCATCAATGAGGCTTTCCTGCCCTCCCAGGGAAGGGCTTCCCACGTTTTGCATTGCTGAATGAGTTCCCAAGTCCCCCCGGGAGTTAAACTCTGCAGGACTCTCTCCTCTTTTCTAGGCTTGTGTCAGTTGCCTCCTCAGTCTGTCATGGAGAAGGAAGTAAACGAGAAGAAGAAAAACCAAGTGCAAAGGTAAGCCAGTCCCTGGAGCCCTGAAGGTTTTCCATTGGATTGAAAAGCCCCTGGAGTTTGGGGAGCAGCAACACAGCTCACACTCTGCGGCTGCTCCCTGCTCCTATAGCGGAGGCAAGGGGGGGATGCCCAGATCCAGCCACCCCCTTATTCACTTGCACTGAGCCAATGTAACCTTTGATTTGATGCTGATATTTTGCTTGTTGAAATTAATTCAGGGTAGTCGAGACTAAAGCTTGCTTGGGAGTTGGGGAAGCGTGCCAGGGACTGAGAGATAAAATGGCAGAGAAATTAATGGTAAAAAATGCAAAGTAATTCAGCAGGGTTAAAAAAAGCCAACCCGAGGTGTACGTACAAATTGTCTCACCTCTCAGCACGGGGATCTGAATCACTGTGAATAGGTGTCTCAGCACATCGACGCATAGTTCATGGGCAGGCAAAAGATCAAATCAGAGGCTAAGAATTATTGGGAAATGAATGAGAGAAAACCAGGAAACTAGGCAATATATTAATGCATGGTTCATCTAGATTGCTGTAGTAGGAAAGGTATAGAGGGGTGAAATACAGAATTGCACAGAACAATTGCTGTACAATACAAGGTTAGACAGCTGAAGGTGGAGACATGAAGTGGTGAATTCTGCAGGGAAAGTGAACTGGGAGCAATTCTTCAATTCACCACACATTTTTGCAATACTCAGTGGAAACGGATGTGAAGGAAACTAAAGCGTGCCGCCTTTCTCATGCTGCACGTGACTCCTGTGCAGAGAGCAAAGGGAAACTAGTTAAAAAAACCAACCAAACAAAGAAACAAAACTGGTTTGACAAAGTCTTTTAGAAAAGGTCCACCAAAGTGAAGAGAGAGGGTCCAGATACAACTTGTGGGTGATGAAGTGAAGGACCAACTGATGTGTGTGAGAAAGGTGTATACCAGAGCCAGCATTGCTTTACACGTGCTGTGTCATGGGCAGGATTCGGGCCCAGACAGACCCTGGTTCCCACTGCACGTACGCCCAGTCCTTTCCTAAGAGGAACCCAGTTGCGTTCGGATGCAATAACAACATGGATGCAGAGGATCTGACCTTCAGTTCCTCTTAGCCCCACTGACACCAATCCTTCTCCCACCTCTTTTTCTTCTCCAATTCATTAAGGTTTGGTCTGTCCTTCGACGAAGTCCTCAAAACCGATTGTGTGGTCTACATGGACAAGCTCGCCTCCTTTATCGGCGCCAAGCCCAGCGTGCTGGGGCTGCTCTGCAGAGACCCCCGTCTGGCCCTCACCATTTTCTTTGGCCCCTGCACCCCCTATCAGTACCGGCTGGGGGGCCCCGGGTGCTGGGAGGGGGCACGCCAGGCCATCCTCACCCAGTGGGACCGGACCCTGAAGCCCAGGAGAACACGAGTCCCCGCTGGCTCCTCCAGCCTCTGCCCTTCTCTCCTGACTGTGGTGGGGTTTCTCCTGCTCCTGGCTGCCCTGGTTTTCGGTTTTCAGTAGATTTTAGAGTCTGTTTAGGTTTTTTGTTGTCCTTAGGATGTTACCTTAGGTCAGACAGTTCCACAGAGTGCCACGGGACAGGGGGAAAGGGATTTCAGCAGATCGCAACAAATTTAAAACTTTAACCAGCAGCACAAACTCCTCTCTGCTCCAGCTCACCCCCAAGCACAGCTTTGCAGACATGATTAGCTGGGGATGGCAGCCTTCCCCCAGCATTTATCGCCCCTCTGCTGCTCTCCTCCCTGCTGCCATAAGCAGAGCACGGCTGTGTGGCACGGCCGTGCCTGGACCATGCTGGCCAGGATGCAGCAAGGACAAGACTAGCAAAAATGGCTTTGGGTGTCGCAGACGGAAAGGAGCACAAGTGCCCAGCCCTGCCCCAAATCACCTGGGAACTGGGGTCTTTAGTCCAGCCAGGGGTTATCTGGGCTGGGTACACAGATCAGGCTGTCCCTTCTTCCAACATTAAACCCTACCACCCAAAAATCCCAGTTTGGGTTAAATTGGTGCATCTTTCCAGTGAAGGGGCCCTGGCTGCAGTGGTTTGTCACCCCTGCGACTGGGGCTGGTACCCTGCGGGGCTGAGCACTCCCAGCTCCACTTCCCTGCGCTCCCCACCACCGGACAATCCTGGGCCTTCGTTTTGTACACGGAGAGACTTTCAATCAATAAAATTTCATCTGCTGTGGCAGGATTGTGCTGCAGGCTGCTGCCTCGTCGTCTCCCTGTGTGCACGGGAAGAGCTGGGGGATCCCGTGCCTGGGCTGGGGCCATGCCAGCAGGTGCCGCGGACAACCCACAAGCCTAGGGCTGCAAGGGCTTTCACTGACCACCAAAAATTAGGCTGCACTGTGCACCATGTCCTCCGTCCATGCTGTCTGCTGGCGTGCAGGCAACGGGAGTGTGCTTTGCTGACTTCCCGGGGATGCCAACCAAGCGCCTGCCCAGCGCAGGCAGCACGTGGTGGGGACAGATGCTGCCAGGGCTGGGGCAGCAGTAAGCTGCAGCGTGGGAGTCCTTGCAAGAGCGGCCCCCTTGGGATTACGGTCCAGATTTCCACCTGGCACCGCCATGGGGAGGTTGAGATCTTTCTGCCAGCACATTTAAGCACAGCAGAGCTGGGGAGCGTGGGTGTAAAGGTCAGTGGTGCAAGAGCCACAGCGAGTTGCCCGGACTTCAACCTTTCCTTTAAATCTGTGGCTAGAGAAATGTGAAGCAAAGTTCGGCCGAAGCCTAAGCAGCGAAGGTACAGCGCTACCCTGCAAGGTTTGATCCTCGCTTCTCTCTGGGTGGGTTTTGCAGGATTTAAAAGCAGGCAGCCAGCTCTCAGGGGTTTTGGGGTTCGCCGCTGGCTTCGCCTTGCTTGCTGGCGGGTGGAGAGGGGGTGTCGTGGGGAACCTCCGGAGCAAAGCTATCTGTAGGCAGCGCTGGAAAAGAGGGGTGACTTTAGCACCTTGGGCACATCACTACCCTTTCCCAAAGCCAAGGGAGGCTCTGGAAACGGGGGGCGAGCAAGTGTTGGTATGTCCTGCCCTGTTCCTGCAGATCAAGGAGCAGCTCAGGCTGGGCTTTTGGATGCAGAGGGGTTTTTTTGCGCTTCCCTCATTTTTCCCTGGCTCTCTGCAGTTTCCTCCAGTTCCTGTTTATGTTAACTTATTTCTTGACACAAAATGGGTAGAAAAAATGTTATAAATGACTCTTTCTTCAG
Source organism: Gymnogyps californianus (assembly GCF_018139145.2). Lineage (NCBI taxonomy): Eukaryota > Metazoa > Chordata > Aves > Accipitriformes > Cathartidae > Gymnogyps > Gymnogyps californianus. The sequence goes on from NC_059478.1 coordinate 7,745,611, forward strand.
ACTCAGCAGTAGGAGTGTTTGTTATCTAATCAAAGTTCATGTGGGTTCATTTTTTTTCCTGGTTTCTTTGTTTTCCAGTTAAGCTTGGTGCAGCTCAGTTTACACGCCCTGAGCTTTGAGTTCCTCCCATTTATACCCTGCGTTTCCTGGGTTTCTTACCTTTTGTATATTCTGTAATCCCAGCCACAGTTTCACGGTGCTGTCTAACTTCTGAATCACTGTGCCATGCTCCTGCTCAGTCAGGCATCACTTTTTTTTTTTTTTATAAAGTCTTTTTGTTTTTGAGAGAATGCCCTTTAATGGGAAATTAAAAAGGAAAGCATGAAAACGAGCCAGCTTAGCTGAAATTGTTTCTTGAAAAGGTTTCAGGAGGATCCCTTTGTGCAGGCAGAAGCAGATAGCTGCGAGCCCCTTCCCCTTCTTTGCATGCCCTGGTTTGGGCCAGGAAAGGGAATAAATAGAAGCAGCAATGCAGTGAGGTTTAAAAGTGCCTCCTTTTCCCCCACCTGCAGGAAAGGAATTGCTGGGCCCTTGGTGTGGGCTTAGCACAGCGGGAAGGGTAACGAGCAGTGTCCGTCTGTAACACTCGAGTCAGGAGCTGGCGATGGCTTTCTGCAAGGACGGTATTCCTCTGTGGACACCTGTAGCCAGAGAAGACATGGGGTGTTTTGCTGGGGATGGGAGGAAGGGACTGGTGTTTCTGCTAATCCCTGGGCTATTTTATTTCCAGTTCCTCGCACGCCAGCCCGTTGCCTGCTGCAGGACAGCATGGTGCGGCGTGTGGCCGTTATCGGGGCCGGGGTCGGCGGGTTGGCCTCCATCAAGTGCTGCCTGGACGAGGGGCTGGAGCCCACCTGCTTCGAGAGGAGCGAGGACATCGGGGGGCTTTGGCGCTACACGGTCAGTGGGCTCTGCCTGCGCGGGGAGGATTGTCCCTGGCTTTGTCCCCTCCCTCAGATGCCCTTTGCCTGCAGCAAAGAGGAAAGGGTGGCCCTCAGGGACCGTCCCTGTCCCAGGCATGGGGCTCCCCCTGACTCCCAGGTGGAGAAGGAGATGGAGGGAGCAGAAGCCATGGTTACCAAGTGCTAGTCCTGGTTTATTCCTTGTACCCGAATACAAGGAGGAAAAATACTCAGATACTTTGAGGGGAGAAAGTCCTTCCCCGCACACCTGCAAACAGCACCACTGGCTTCACACAGGACTCCATGGATGGCGGGCGGGTCAGCGTGTACCACTCAGTCATCACCAACACCTCCAAGGAGATGTCTTGCTTCAGCGACTTCCCCTGCCCAGAGGATTTTCCCAGTTTCCTACCCCACAGCCTCCTCCTGGAGTACTTTCGGATGTACGCCCGGCACTTTGACCTCCTGCGGCACATACGCTTCAAGGTGAGTGGGGACCCCAAACGTCACGGGGAGAAGAGCCATCAGCGGCTGCAGATACCAGGGCATCACCCAGGTGGGACGGGACAATGCTGGCTGTGATCCCATGAGGACCACGTGCCTTTTGCATCCTGAACGCAGCCTTTTTGGCTCCATGTTTTAAATTAGTCTGCTCGAACATGGGCTGCCTGGTGCATGCCCCTCCTCAACGCCATGACCAGGGGAAAGGTGCAGGGTGGGATTTAACAGCTTCAGAGGTGACATGCAGCTCCCCAGGGACCCAGCCTGCCCCCAGCAGCCCCAGTCCTTTGCAGGCAGGTCCTCTCCAAAACATGGTGCAGTCCCTGACTGCTGTTTTGCTGGGCTTTGGTGCAAGACGACAGCTCTCAGAGTGGCGAAGCGCCCGGATTTCGCCACCTCGGGCCAGTGGGAGGTGGTCACTGAGACCGATGGTGTCCAGGAGTCGCACATCTTCGATGCCGTCATGGTTTGCACCGGCCATTACCAGGAGCCCTACTTACCATTGGCTTCTTTCCCAGGTAAGCCCTGCCTCAGCAGCGGGGTGGGATGGGGCTGCCCCCCGGGGTTTCACCCAGCACCCATGGGTCCCTTGGCTGCATTTTCCTCTGCGAGCCTGCCTGCTCCACGAAGCCCCCGCGCTGGGGCAGGCAGGACCCTCACCCTGTAGGAATGGCGGGGAGCATTCCCAGGAAAGGGAAAAACACCTCATAAAGATGCAGCCAGGCTCTTGCATGAGAATTTGCAAAGCAGGACCGAGCCGAGGAGGTGCAGGAGGGTGGCATCACCCAGGGAGCCAAGACCTCCACGGGCTTCTCAGCTGCAAGCAGAGGTGGGAGGTGGAAGGTCGGGGGCTGCAAAGGGTCCAGGCATGAGGCTGGGGCAAGCAGATGTATCTGGCAGTAGGAGATGCTCCCTGCTCTCTGCCTAGGTATCGACACTCGCTTCAAAGGCCAGTACCTCCACAGCCGGGAATACAAAGTCGTGGAGGCTTTCCGGGGAAAGCGGGTCCTCGTGGTCGGCATTGGCAACACCGGCGGCGACCTCTCCGTGGAGCTGAGCCGCGTGGCTGCGAAGGTACAGCTCCGTGGTGGGGCCAAGCCCGGCCAGGGACCACCAGAGCCAGTAGCTCGGGGTATACGCAGGAAGCTTTGCCCACCAGGTTTCTCAATAAATAGCACTTCAAACTGAGGGCAATTGAAGAAGCTCTGCAATTCCTGGAGAGTTTGGGCCACCTGAGGAGTGGCCATTCAGCAGCTGTGGGAACTTTGCAGAAGCCACCACAAGCTGTTCGGTTCATTAGGACACTATCTCCTTCCCTGGGGTTAACCCTCTCGGCTCCCAAGTGCGGGAGATGGGATTTGCCATTCAGGGCAAAACCAGCAACAAGATGTCTGGGCAGGAGGCTGAGACCTGCCTTCTCCCCCAGGTGTTCCTCAGCACCAGGAGCAGCACGTGGGTGTTCAGCCGGGTCTCAGACCACGGCTTCCCCTTCGACATGGTCCACACCACCCGCTTCAACCACTTCCTCGACTGGCTTCTCCCGTCAGCCCTCACAAAGAGGATCAGGTTTCGGAAGTTCAATTCGCGGTTTAACCATGCGAACTATGGCTTGGCTTCCACTAAAAGGTGTTTTTTCTGACTATTTTGTTGGTTGGTCAGGGGGTTTTAATGGGGTGAAATGCTCAGTTTTTAACTTCAGGGGATATTTGTGGAATAGCAAACCATTGGAGGGGAACTCTGGCCACAAAAGACGTTTTGGGTCCCTCCCAGATGCTAACATTGCTGTCCTCTTTTCCACCTGCAAGCTCCAACTTTAAGATAATTATCAATGAAGAGCTGCCATTTTGCCTCCTCTCTGGAACCGTTGTGTTGAAGCCAAATGTGAAGGAGTTCACCGAAAGCTCTGCTGTTTTTGAAGACGGGACAACCGAAGAAAACATCGATGTGGTGCTCTTTGCCACAGGCTACATCTTCTCTTTTCCCTTCCTCGAAGAGTCGGTTCGCAGCCTCTTTGACGATAATCGTTCCCTCTATAAACGTATCTTCCCTCCCCAGCTGGAAAAGCCGACGCTGGCCATCATCGGCTTAGTCCAGCTGACCGGCTCTGTGATGGTGGGAGCAGAAATGCAGGCTCGCTGGGTGACGGGGATCTTTGCAGGTGGGAGATGGGGTGCAGGGATGGGGGGATCTGCTGGGGTGGGAGGTTTGGGGCAGCCTGACCTGCTGTCCACGGAGCCCAGGGCATATTTCAGCTCCTGCCGCAGTGCCCGTGGTGGCCACAGGCATTAGTAGCACCGTAGCTTCTGCCCCACAACCGCATCCCCATATCCCTGCTGCTCCACACATGCTGCCGTAACCAGCAAGCAAGAACGCTCTTGGTAAAGGGGCTGGAAGCATGGGAAGGGGGTGAACTTTTCAGCTTAAGGTGCTGCTGGAGGTCTCTGGTTTCTCTGCTCTTCTCAGGCTGGAACAAGCTCCCTCCCACCAGCAGGATGATGGCTGATGTTTTGAAGAAGAAGCCACCGGTCAAAAGGTGCATGATGCTCCTGCGCTCGGGGTGCGATGGGCACCATATACCGGGATAATCCCAGGGAAAGGGGGGCCCTATGGCAGTCGTGGGAGGGACCCGCCTAGGACACCCAACTCTTCTTGGATGCGTTTATTCCCTCACCACCCGTAGCGAGGTGGGGAAATGCTGTTGTGGCTCCTTTGTGGATGACGGACCAAGACACCAAGGGCACAGTGCTCTGGAGCAGCTTATGGCAAGACTCAGGACCTGCAGGTCCCCTCCGCCAGGCCTCCAAGCCACGTCCTTATTCCTAGCATGTCAAGATGGAGGTTTGGTTTCCTCCAGGCTAAGGGTGCCATCTTGTGGCTTCTCCCTTCCAAATCCAGGCAGCAGGGAGCACTGAGGTCAGGGTCAAGCCCCATCCAGAAACTCCATCGGAGCCAGGCGATGCGGGTGGGGGACAGTTTGGTGGCAGTTTTTGACAGGTCAGGATGAGTATTAGACGAGGGTGGAACGCATCCGTTGTGTACATGGGAGTTAACATCCTATCTTGTTGGCACTGGGATTTTACAGGAGGTCGAGACGTGTCCTCAAGGCCGTGGGATGGGTGATGGTGGATGTGCTGCCTTGCAGCAGCTTTCGGGAGCAAGGCGGGGACCTCAGGCCAGGCGGGGTGCAGGCTAGGTTAGGTCTGCCAGCAAGGCAGAGCTGGCTCATAACACACTGATGAAAAGCTGGGACAAAACAGAGCCACGGGGATTGTCATCAGGAGCCCCAGCGACTGCAGACATGACGCTGTTACACAGAAATATGGGAGTGTGAGGTGCAACGGAGACAAACTCGAGGTTGTCCCAAATTTGCTGAAGCAGATTCAGCACACGTCCTCCCTTCTGTGAGCGAGATGAGGACTCAAGCAGAAAAATCCTGGAGGTCCCTCCAGCATGGGAAGCTTTCTGCATCTCCCAGTTTTTCCCAGTCCCCTTGGCAGCCTTATCTGTGAATGTCTGCTCCTCTGCCTCTCAAAATTGGCCAAATCCACACCTGTGAATCTTGGGGAAGGACATAGTGTGGGTATTTGTGGCATTACAACAATGGCAATATTATGCTAGAACCGTTTTTGAGGCCACAACTAAGCTGCAGAGACAAAACAAGCTTCTGCCTATTCCCTGCCCCAGGTAACTGCTGAGGACCAACCCCACAGACGCTATTTCGGTGCCTTTATTTGGGGCTGAGGGAGCTTGGCCCTGGAGACCAGGGCTCGGCCGATGTCTGAGCCCAGAGCTTTTGCTTTCTGTGGAGCTGGGAACCTGAGATGAGATGATGCTATTTGATTTTGTCTCTTTTACGTCCCATTGAAGGAATCCATCTGAGAGGGAGAACCTGAAGATAAGTTTTATCAGCTACACTGATGAAATTGCTTCGTGTGCTGGTGTAAAGCCCAGCGTGTTGAGGCTGCTCCTGACGGACCCCCGGCTGGCCCTGGCTGTCTTCTTCGGCCCCTGCACACCATACCAGTACCGACTGGTGGGACGGGGGAAGTGGAGCGGAGCCAGAGACGCCATTCTGACTCAGTGGCAGCGGACGCTGAAGCCCTTGAGAACTCGGGTGGTGGATGACTCCTCTGATGGCTGGCACTGGATGTGCCTCCTGGCCCTGCCAGTGGCTCTCACAGCAGGTTTTCTGCTTTCTAAATACCCCCAGCTGGGCTGGAGCCCCTGGGCAGGTCCCCAGCTGTAGAAGAAACCTGGTGAGACCCGGTCCCGGGTGAGCTGGGGACGGTGTGAAGCTGTGCCGCTGCCAGGTGCCGTCAGCGGGGCTGGAGCTGGCCCAGCGCTGGCAGGAGCCCAGACCCCGGCACTGTCTGGTGTCCGGCCTCCTCCTGCCGATGTTTCACACCCACCAAGGGCCGTACGGAGCGTTTACCCCAAACCTGCCGCAATCCGTGCCCGTGTTGCACCAGCACCAGGCAGAATCTCCAGAGGACTTTTGGGAAGAGCCATTTTGGGATGGATTGGTGTGCACAGGGCCAGCCTTCCTCCCCCCCTGCTTGCTCAGAGCTTCCTCCATAAGATTTCAGCAAGACCCACAACACCTTGAGATTTTTCTGAAACACTAACTGTAGAGATCTTTGTGTTTGGTAACTTTTGGGACATGAAGTAGGGAGCCACAAATAAACCTCATGGATTTGGTCTTCTCTGATGGTTTTATTAATGGTTTATTATCAGTGGGGGGGGGTCAAGTGGACTCAGTACCCCAAGTCGTGGCAGAGGGGACAGCCCCGTCCTAAGAAATAATATATACAGTGACAAATCCAGGTGGGCGAGCGTCCCCACCATTGCCCGAGCAGCTTCAGGCTTGCGGGGAACCCTGAAGCCCACGGGAAGAAGGCAGAGCCTCCCCACGCACCCGCGGGTGCCTTCACCTGGGGATTTTGCTGCAAACCCAGTGGACGGGCGCTGCGCGCTTGCAGGCGGGCTGCAGCCATTCCCCCCGGGAGAGCGTGTCCCCAGCCGTCCGTCGTGTCCCGTGTCCCGACGGAGCTCCCGCTCGGCGGCAGCGGGCGCAGGGCGCTGCCGATCCCCACGCGTGGGGCGGGGGGGGAGGGGCGGGAGGGGGAACGGCCCCGCGCCGCCAGGGGGCGCGCCGGCCGCCGCGCGCCCGCCCGACTGCGGCACGGCGTGGCCACGCGAGCGGCCGCGCGGGGGCGGAGCCGGCGGGCGGGTGCGCGCGCGCGCGCGCGCGCAGCGCGGCGCGGTGAGGTCAGACGTCGTTGGCGCCGGCTTGGCCGCCCGCCATCTTGGCCCCTGTGTGGAAGCGGCTGAGGCGCGGCGGCGCGGCGCCGGGAGCGGCAGCGGCCTCGCCGACTCCAGGAGCCCCCGGGGAGGCCGGAGCGCCGGCACCGCCGCGCTGCGCGCCAGGTAAGCGGCGGCGTCTCCGCTCTTCCGCAGCGCCCCGCAGGGCCTGCGGCGCGGACCGGTGCCGGGGGAGCGGGCGAGCGGCCTGCGCCGCATGGCCCCGGGCGGGGGCGGCTTCCGCCCGGCCTGGCGGCGGCGGCGGGCCTGCGGCCGGCGGGGAAGGGGGTGCCCCCGGGGGCCGGCACCCCGCTGCCCGCCGCGGCCGGGCGGAGGGAGGCGGCGCGGCGCTGGGCCCGCGGCGGGCGGGCAGGCCGGGCTGCCCCGCGCCGCTGGGCCGCGCCGCACCGCACCGCACCGCATCGCCGCCTGGGGCCGACCGCGCCCCGCGCCGGGCACAGCGCCGGGCCTCGCCCGGGGGCGGCGGGAGGGGGCTGCTGTGGTGGGGGCGGCTGAGGGCCGCTCTTGCGGGTGTGCTGCTTTCTTCTCCCGCTCTGCCTCCTGTCCCCCGTTCCCCCCCCCCCTTCTTTTTTAACGGCTCCAGGTTTCCCTCTCTCTCTCTCGAGGGAGATTACTCGAGAAACGTGCCGCCCCCTTCGTGCGTTTGCGCTCACTTTGTGGCTGTGATTCTTCCTCCAGAAACGCGGGGAAGGGGAGCCTTTTCTTACGAGATGCTGGAGGCACATGCGGGGCATGGCGCTTTGGTTTTCTAACTCTGAAATATTCATCCACAGATCTTGAGATGTACAGTAAAAGGCTGTTCCTGAGTTGTTTGATGTAGGACTGAGTGAAGCACCATTCAGGAAGATATTGTTTCTGCTCCTAGCGACAAGATTTGTAGGAGTGGGGTGAGCAGAGTCAGAGGTGTACTTACTGATAGCGCTTAAAGGATGGTGAGAGCATGGTGAGATGACATGGCTAAAATTCAGGCAGCTGGTCTGCAGTGGGCATAATGGGAGCCATCACCGAGGGATGCAGGGATTGAAAACCTTGGGGCTAAAGATGGCCCAGATAGTTTCCGGTTCAGGCCCTCTTTTTGGGGACGGGGAGCATCCATGAGAGTGTGGTGCTGGGCATTGAATGGAACTTTTTGGTTTTTCTATTTCTTTCCTTTTCGTGTCTCACGTGTGTTCTGTAAGCTTCTTGCTTTGTGAAAGGTCTTGAACTCTGTATCATTGAGGAAGGACCGTTTTTCCTTGTCGCTCTTTGATTACTGGGGTCAGATGGGTGCATTAGTAGAAATTAGCATTATTTCCAACAGAAGGAACAGGACTGTAATTTCTAATAGCTTTGTTTCTTCTGCAGTGAAGCATCAGGCCTACCCGTTGTCTAGTCTTAAGAGCTCTGCTCAGACAAGAAACTGCTTTTGAAGCGGGGAGGAAACAGGACATGATCTCATTTGTCCATCAGTGAGAAACAAAAGGATTACCGTTTAATACTGTCTGCCAGGAGCTGAGTGGCTGTCAGTTTTCTTTGAATTATTCTAGAGAAGTTTTCTTCAAGGTTAATTTTGGGGTGTTTTAGTGCAACTCTGCTGCAGTCTCCTTGGGACTAAGGAATCTCAAAGTTTTGGGACTTCTTTGAACTTGGTGAATGTTCAGTGAAAAGGCGGTTTGTCCATCAGAATATTGTGCTCAGTGGGTGAGGAGTATGACCGCTTTGGTGGAGATGTGTACTTAAAAGGTGGCTCTTTAAACTGAAGTGAGAACTTCGTTCTCTCATAGGCCAGTGCTTGTGTGTGCAGACTAGGATTATGGCCTCTGTGTGTGTCTCTGTCATCTAGAACCCTGACTTAGTGTATGTATGTTTCCTGCATAAAGTTTATTGCTTTGGTAAATAATAGCTTGTAAAATACATATAAATCAATACACAGTCACTTCTGTGAGTCTTGCTAATATAAATATTCTGTCTCTTTGCAGTTTGGTAGCAATTTTAATTTCTTTATTCTCATTTAGACTTCATAAGTAGAGCAAAATAGTTACATCAGTCTACAGTTTTAACTTGGTTGGTGGAGTCCTTGTTTGATGGTACAGATTTATGGTACGCAATTTCTGTAGGTCCTGTTTCCCTACATCCTGAAGTCTACTAGGGAAAGTGAAACAGGCCACAATGAGCAAGGAAAAGATGATGCAGTTCAGAAGGGAGTTCTCGTGTAGGTTCTGTTCTGTTTGAATGAATGCTATATGTCAATTAAGAGAAAGAATGTAAGTCAAAGCAGTGGGTATGTTGTATGGGGTTGACTTCAGCCAGGTGTCCTAGGTTACTGAAAGTGCAAGCCCTTTGTTCCAGAATGTTTTCCAGGCTAACTAACGGGAGCGATGTGGAAGTGGAGAGAGGGTGGAAAATGTGGTCTAAATACCATATAAGGGTGGTGTGGATAAGAGGCTTAGATGTGGAGATAAAAAGAAAAAGGTAGCTCTTACAGAAAGATTAAACCCTTGCATAGTGTGCTCTTGCAGAGGAATAAAGCCTTGTGTAGTGTATTGGAGATGTGAGTGAAGAAAAAGCATTCCTCTTCCTTCTGTTGAAGGAAGAGTGGGACATCTTCAGAGGCCGTATACAGTAATGGAGGGTTTGAGGGGAAAAAAAACCCTCTGCCCTGAAAATGCACCACCTTTCCACTAGTTGGGGATGGATGTTGGGCTTGTAATGACGTGACTGCCAGTGGTGTTTTACTGGTAGAACCAGTTGTTCATCTTCTGTAGGAAATTTTTTCTTAGCTCAGCTTCATGCCCTCACTTTTTTTCGGGTCTGAGTTTCACAAAACCCTGTAGAAACTTTTCGTGGGTGAAAGCAGGTGTAAAAATAAAAGCTGAGATTTGTGTGAGGAGGTGGGAGGAAATAATACTGTGTACGTGTTGGTGAAATGGAGTGCACAGAAGTCTTAAAAAATGTATAAAGAGCAGAGGAAGATGAAGTCCTAATAAAAATCAGATGAAGACAGCTTTCATGTCTATGAAGAACAGGCTAACAGAAATAGACTGTTTTTATTACAAATACCTCAACCATTACATAACATACTAACTAAATGCTAACGAACTAGTCTGTTACAGATTGCAAACGTGTATTAAAGGGAGAAGCTGTGTATCATTCACATTGTTCGTGTTTTTATGTATCTGACACTGTCTTGATTAACAGTAAAATTATAGTGTAGAATCAACATTATATACGTTAAGTCCGAAGTATGATGGTGATAAATTTTAACTGATATGAATTTGAAAATAACATGGGCTACACTTTCAGGGGCTTACAGCATCAGAGACAGGAATTACTGCACTTCATATTCAGGTACATCAAATGCACAGGTAGTGCCTGAAGAATTGTGGCATCACCTGGTGCTGGGTGACTGAGGGAAGAGGAATCTATTAAATATCTCTTTAGATCAATGTACAGCTGATTCCTAAGTGAAATGGCAACTTTACTCAATTTTTAGTTAGTTGGAATATAAGGTGTCGTTCATCATGCTCAGAATTACTACTTGGTTTTTCATAGTAAAACCAGCAATGGCTAGGTTGCCCATTTTTTGCTGCACTGCTTGCTTAAGATAGCAAATCAAACTTTCTCTGCTTAGAAAAGCAAACCTTTTCAGACTGTCCTCGTTAAATCGTGTAAACAGCTACAGCTTGTTTTAAAATTAATATTTTGTAAGCATGTGACCTTAATATTCCTAGATTTTAGTGTTTGTAAATTTTAACTTGTACTTTAAAATTATGACTGTAGACTTAAATTGTATTTGCAGGAGTAATAGTTTATTCTTGGCAAAAGAACATTATTTAACTGATTTGAATCTTCGAGTAAGGTTGAAGTGCAGGAACATATTCATTTTGTTTGAGAAGCCAATGATTTTCTGCCAATTTAAGACTTGATATGCTTTAGGACTTAATATATTTCTTCTGTTTCAGAGTAACCATATATTCCACTGAAGGACCTCACTGTCTTTAGATCACTGCATCGATGTTTTCATTTTGCAAAAAATATTATTGTATTTACAGGGCTTGTTTTAGAATAGTGTTTAGGACAGTCTGTGCTTCCTGTACAAGTGTATCTAGGTGTATATATAGGTGCATAGCAGAAGTGTTCTGGTGAGGAGGAACATTAACATTTTCTCTTACCAATGTGTGTAAATAGTCTGTAGGAGAGATGTGTTCTAGTAAGAAGAACTTGCCTTTGGCTTGTGACATAGCTACTTGGTTAATTTGCTGGAGTCACCTTGGTTAGGAGATGCTTTTCATGCTGCAAATCAAGTTATCAGCATGGACAGAGCTTTGTAGTTTGTGCTTAGCTTTGGATAAAGAAAAGTTTCTTGGTAAGTATTTTGGTAATATATTGAGCCTTAATTATTTACCTACTGCATCTTGAAAACAGAGTATCAAGGGACACATGGGATTTTTTTTTTTCCTAAGCAGAATAAACAGAGAACCAAGAGCAACTGAAGATGTTAAACTTCATCTGTGGCTATCTGGCAGATGCAAGTTAACTTCAGTGGAAAATGGGTTTTGTAGTGCTGAAAGGCAGATACATAAAACTGAGTATGCTGATAAGGCTTTTCAAAAGTAGCTCCTCATTGGGTTTTTTCCTTCTTTTTTTTAACAAAACATGATCGAATCCGGTGTAAAGGAGAGGGCTGAAGTTGACCCTTAGTGTAATTAACCAGTGTTGTCCAGAACTGTTGTCAGTGTGGTTTTCGCAGCTGCATCTCTTACATGCTGAGCATTCTTTCAGTGAAGGAGGAGATGGTCTCTATTCCAAGAAACTAGTGAGTCACAGGGAAAAACATGTAAGCAGAGATCCGGAGGATAACAGGCAGCAGGTAGAAGAGACTGTTTGTGAGGAGCTATGAGCTCTCTCCAAGCTGGACCAGACCAAGGAGCAAATTCTACCACCTTTGTATGCACGGGAGTGAAGTTTTTTTAATTGATGCTGTCAATGGTGTATTATAAGCTGGTACATTTGGCAACCCTGGCTCTCACTGTCAGAGTGGGAGTATCTTAAAAGCCTTAAAAAGAAATATGCTGTAACATCTCTTCATACAGAGGAGAAAATACGATTATTTTTGATGTACATGAATCAGGTTAGGAATATGGTAGGAGTTACCGGCAACACAGAATTTGGGTATTGAGCAAGGTGGGAAGTTTTGAAGGTGGTGACAAGTAGCTTAAGCCATTACATAACGGATTAGAGTAACTGTTTTGAACATTTTTTTTCATCATGCTAAGGTTATACAGAACTCTGTATAAAATTGTTTATTCTGTAGATTCCTACTGTTGATGAGTGTACTTCCATCTTCAGGTTGGACCCTTCAATAACAAAACTATCTTGAGAAGGTGAACAGAAAAAAGTTGGAAAAAATAGCTAGAGAAGAGGGAATTAATTTTGGCACATCTGTTCTAAAGAGGAATGAAAATCCTTAGGGATGTAGCCCTAGAGTGGTTCTTGTGCACTTCCAAAATATTCTGAAAGAGCTCATGAACAGAAGAGCTTGCCTGAACATTATTTCAAAGCAACATCTAACTGATTTCTGAAGTTAAGAACCTTAGATGTAACTATTTATGTTACTTAAGGACTGGTCTATGAATAGGGGCTTTGGAAAAAAAAGGTTTGTATAAAAACTTTTACTTATTTGCAGCTGAGGTCAGGGATACTTTAAAGGTGCAGAAAGGTATGATGTGGAGAGAAATCCACTACTCAGTGAGCTGTGGTTCCTTGGGAAGAATGCTGAAACTAAGTGTGTCACTTCCTCTGTCAAGAAATGTTAATTATTACAGTGGGGCTTGGAAATTGTGGTAAGGGAGCAGGAAATTAAAGTCTTGAAAAAGATTCTTCGAGCTATTCACAGCAAGGAATGGCTTTACATTTGTCTCTTAATCTGTCCTGCCCCCTTCCACTGTCCAGTTCAATATGGGGTGGGTGAGGAGGGTTGGAAGTATGCCACCAGTTTAAATGGCATTGTTTCAGAGTTTGTAGTAAAGTGCGAGGGCTTTTGCAGTAAGAGTCTTAAAATGAAAGGGAAAAATGAAACGGTGGAGAGATGGGTAACTTTAAATGGCTGCAACTTCTGCTGCTCATCTGTCAGGAATCTGCTCTATTTTCATGTACCTATTGATTATCTTTCATCAGCTTCCTAAAAGGAAGTGTTTTGCACCAAACACTGTGACCGACTTCAGAAGTCAACTCTTGTTCAGCTCAGCTGTTGTTTCTGGGAACTTATCCCAGACAGCCGCCTGCAGAGGAACGGATCCTGAGCACTCTTCAGCCTGCAGCTGGAGTCAGATCTGCTGAAGTGCAGCCGGAAGGGAACAGCAGCTCGCTGTTACTCTGTATGTTTAGAAATAAGAGAAAATCCAGTAATATGTGGAGACTTCTTGCTCATACCTTTTTTGCTGTAGGGTGCAAGCAATTCTGTTTCCCGTATTCTTGCAAATGGATCCTCAAACCCACCGTCTTCACCAGCTCTGATTATTCTTTCCGTGCAATTAAAGCTAAACGTAGCAAGGGCAGAGAAGTGCCGACCATTTGAATATTTTCAGCACTCAGATTGGAATGGACATGGGAACATCTGTATGTCATCAGTTGTGTCGCTTTTTTTGCAGCTCCACTGTGGACTTCCCTTTTGCTTCCCTGTTCTCAGCCTGACAGCAACCGCTACTCGGGATGCCACTGAGAAGGAGACTCCCCATGTCGCTTTCTGTGTGCGTGGGGACAATGAGTATGCTAGTATTTTTGCCTTTCCAGGCTTCTGCCGGATGGTGTGATGCAGCTGAGCAAGAAACAAAGTGGTGCTTGTGACAGCATGCTAAGTGCGTTTGTAATTTTTTTAAGGGACTGTTTGTGATCTGAAAAGTTAACAGGTGCCTTTACAGAGAGCGGCTGTGGTCAGGATAGGCTGACCTAAATTAGTTTGTGAGAAGCCTGGTGAATAGTTGTAATGTTTTCAGTTAAAAAAGAATTCTGATAGGTAAGACAGGTTGCATTAGTTTTCTGTATTCAGAGAAAAGCACTGCCTACCAACCTACTATTTGAATACTGTACTTTGATAGCAGGTACATGGCTTGTTTCTGCAAGAATTCGCCTTAATTTATTCCCTTATCTTTTTCTCAAATAGGCAACAATTCAGTTTTGAGAGCTTTGAAGTTTTCTCATTCTTCTAAATAATGGAAATTTCTTTAATAAATGCTTTTGCAAATCTTGAAAATAAAAGTCTCATTTGGCATCTGCAAGTTGAAAAGCTAATTGGGTGAAAGCACTTACATTGTTCTGTTCCCAGAAGTAATGAGAACGCATCTCATTATGATGCTCTCTTTAATTGTATAGAAACTGTTCTTTTTTTCTTTTTCTGGTCCTGGCTTCCTTCCAGCACTTCAAAACTTCTGCCACAATTAAAAATTTACAATTTTAAAAAGTTTCTTCACCAACTGCATGAAACTGGAAAATCAAAAATCTGTCTTACAAAAAATTTGCTGTAATGCTTAGTGACAAATAAAGACTGTAAAGAAATTGTCAGGCTAAGAAGGAATAAAATAGCCTGCCTTAAAAGTGAGCTGCAAAGAAGTTTTGGATCATACATTTTCAGAAAATAGTATGTTTTTAGTTGAAATGTATTCAGTAATCTTGCAAAACATCTAAATTATTCCAATTTGTGTTTGAGGATTATCAGAACATGGCAGGAATAGCTGTGTTATGTTAGTGCATTAGCTTTATGGTGTGCTAGTTCTGACTTACGTGTGGCACGCTCTGTCAATCTCTTTACTAGAATAGCTTGAAAAATCCTTTCTGGCAAAGAAGCTGTTTAAATGTACTTTGATAACTTGAAAATGGGCTGGTACTTGAAGGAATGCTTCTAATACAGTACAGTTAGTAGTAGTTGTTAATCTTTGTCGTTTTTACTTGAGCTGTGGTGGTCGTGTTAAGTTTCTTTCCACTAGCCTGATTTATGTAGAACAAATGAGTAAATGAGCTAGACGCTTGTAATACCAATGAAGGCTGTAGTATATTTTACGTGGTCGCTGTACCCCACTGGTGAAATTTTAGTCTAGTAACTGTTCTTCTCATGTAATATAGATGGTAGTCTTTTCAGGCTCTGGAAGCTTATTATTCATGCATCGGTGAGAAACAAGATTTGTTTTGCATTGCTGCTTTGTTGTGCTTCAACCTAAACTGGGAATTGCTCTGAAGAGTTGTAAGCTCATTCCGCTAGCCTGTTGGTCATTACTATTTGAGTTTGCCAGCAGACCTACAGAGAACTATTTTTTTAAGCATGAGTCCACATTTACTTCAGTCATCAGTGGGAAGCTATCTGGGACAAATGCAACCTTCCAAAACAGTGACTGTAAGGACAGAAGCAAGATACACTGGATCAGTGTTGAGGTTGGTGTTTATACCAAGATCATTCTGGTCCATTCCAGTAGAGGTGAATGCCGAACCCAATGTGCATTTATTTGATCTAGTGGCACATACGCAGTTTCTGATTCTCATAATTTTATGGTGCCTGTGACACATGCGACTATGTGTACAACTTCAACCTTTAAGTCCGTTCTCTTTATTACTTAGTTGTGTGCAAATTCCATCAGTATATTAGCCTAAAGAACTATCCCTCATGTTGCAAAGAAGTTTGAAAAAATGACCAAAGTAAATTTTCTAAACTCAGAAGCCAAATTAAAATCACTTCTGTCTAGATCTTTTAAGCCAGTCATCAATTTTTTTGGCTACACAGAAGATTAGAGACTTAAGGCTGAATCTGGACATTGCGGGTACTTGAATGCTAGAGTTAAGTATGGGAGAGGATTTCTGTAGGAGTCTTGTGTGCCTGAAGGTCCTGCTGCTGGAGATAGTAGATGTTGGATTTTCAGTTCAGAATTGTGATGCAAATATTCTAAGCAGAATGGTTTTTAGGGAGCTTGTGTATTTAGTGTAAGCTGTATAGTTACTCTTGAATTTACTTAACTGTACTTTAGGTGTTCAGAGGGAGAGTATGTGTGGCTTTGCATGAGTGGTCGAACATGGAGGCACAGTGATCAGTGTAATGATGTTCCAGACTAGGAAGTTGTAGGCAATAGTAGAGGTTTTTTTGTTAAAACTCTCTGGTGATACTTGTACCCTTTTTCATTATCTAACTTCTGGTAATTCAAAGAATTACATTCTACTACAGTTTTCTTCTGAAATTCTGGAAATAGTGTTTAATGTGGCAAGCAAGAAGGGGGAGCTTTGGAGCTTTATCATCTGTATTTACATTGAAGATAGGAAATACATTGAAGGGAGTTTCTTAATTTGACCTTGTTTGATACTGGACTTTGATACTTGATACTTTTAAAAATTGATTTCTATTTTAATTGTTAACTTATCTTTAAAATACAAAGCTATTGTCCTTCCTTTACAGAGGATGTAAATTTACTAGAAAACTGACTAGAAAGAGTGAAAACCTTAATGTAAAGACATAGGAGGAGTAGTCTAAGGTAATGTTTTCCCCTGCTGGGAAGAAGGGCAGGAGTTGGTTGTTAGTTGGTCCTGAACTCCCTTTAAGTCACCTGTTCATCTGCTGATGGTTAGTAGGAGTCTGCACCCCAGACCTCATTCACTGCCTGTTGCTTGGGAGCAGCTGTTGCTTTCTTAGGTCGTCTCTTCTGTGGTGATGTGCTGCCTCCTTACAAATTTTGTTTGTTGTCTGGGAAGCCCAAATGAGTCTATTTGTATCTTAGTAGCTACAAAGTAAAAGTTAAATATGTTGCTGGCTTTTGGTGAGCTTCTGAATGGTAACAGTGAAACTACCTGTAAAAAGTTACTAGCCACTCTGCTAATTTGAGTCACAGGGTGGGAACTTCAGCTCAAATCATACCCTGTAGGAATTTAATTGCCATTGACTGTAGCAGCAGATAGATGCCTGAATAGATTGGAAGTGTTGTGGCTTTAGTCTAAAATTTAAACTGAAATTTAATTTCAGTTCATCAGCCTCTTCCAGTGAGAGAGGTGGTGCCAGTGCTTTGTCCTTCCAGCTTTTTTCCTTGGAAAAGAGATTTTTTCTTTTTTCTTTTTTTCATTTGAGCCACTTCTTTACTATGTTCTTTCTGCTTGATGTGATAAGGATTTAAAGACTTGCATTGGATGTTATCACAGCCAAAAGAATTCTGTGCAGGGCTTTGGAGAGAATCTTACTTTTAGTTTCAAGAGAATTTGCTTTACTTCAGTATGTGCCCATCTCTTTACAAAGATAACAAGAAAGTCTTTTTTAAAAAGTTAGGTAGTCATTGTTTGGTCATCTTTTAGTACCTATCAACCTTTAAAATCTGTTATCTTTGTACATCTCAAAAACATGGCTTTGTTCTTTGATAATTTGTAATGTGCCTTCTGTAGCCAGTCTTACACTATTTATTTTAAAGGTTTCATTGATAGCACTTCGTACATTTTAGATTTGAATCTCCTCTAGTGATAAAACTGAGTTTATGTCTCAAATGTGGAAGAATCTACAGCCAGAAGAGTACTTAAGTGTAATTATAAAGCTAAAGTAGACAGAGGTATTACATCTTCTGCATGTACAATAGTTGAGAACTGAATAAAATTTGGGGGAGGTGCTTACTAATTTTAGCATTTTGTTCATAAGAATAACTGTATTTATGTTTGAGTGCCTCTTTACATTGTCTCCTTCCTTCCTTGTAAAAGGCAAAAGTAAGTGTAAGAGCTGTGTTGATGAACAGCTTCTCTTATCCAGTAGAAGGTGGGAGACCAAAATTGGGCCACTGATGTAAAATATGGAAGAAAGTGACGTACATAAACATTGAAAGCATTGAACCCCTGGGTAACAGTATTGCCTTGGACAATATTTAGATAATATTTGTCAAAATATGAACAGCTTTATTTGATACTCTGAATACAAACATGCAAAAAAATTATCCTCAAACTAAATGAAATGAAAACTGTCCTTTCTTTTCCCAGAGTTCTTAACTAGCTGTACTGGCATCATTCTGCCTGTGAAGGGAGGTGACCATAACCTCTCTGTTACCTGAGGTCACTTCAGAAGGAGAAGATTTCATCAACAGTACGGGTCTCAGAAATTATCTTAGCTAAAACAAAGAATCTGTGTGACACATGAAAATATTTAGTGCATTTTTGACAGTTTTATTGCCAGTGTGAGTTTATCCTGTCTGTGGCTTTTTGATCACTTGTTATATGGGCACATTTAAAAAGACATGCTGATCATGATTGATCCTATGGATCAAGCTTCTTTTGGCAGGGCTGTTCCACAGGAATATGATTTCTCTGCATGTTAAGTGAAATATTCAGGCACATACAGTTAAATATAAATATTCAAATCTGTGGATAGAGACAAATTTGAGGTTTGTATGTCCTTTTATCTGTGGTTTTTTTACTCCAGCCAGCTGCTCTTAACTCATTTTTCCTTTTGTTCTTAAGAATGCTCTGGAAAAAAAATGAATAGAACTAACAGATTATTTTAGTCCACGCTAATATTTTTCTGCGGCAAGATGTGTCCTAAAAGTTTATTTAAAAAGTGTTAGTCACTGCTATTAGTGCCATGTTAGACTTGAGACACTCCTAATAAAAGTTCCCTGAGATGTTGTGGTTTGTTGCTGGTTGTCCTGTTGGAAGGTCATATTCTAGGTGACTATTATTTCTTACAGAAGACAATTCAGCAAGCTGCCTTCCAGCCTTTCTAAGGCAGCAAAAGATTTGCTTGCTCTATAGATTGCTGGTTTAAACTAACATATGCTTTGTGGTAAAGTTAGTTTCTGTGTAGACTTTTTGTGGGTGGCTAATTTTGGTTGTTTTCATTGCTTAAGCTTAGTAGCTCTATTTAGACTGTTGTTAGATGTCTCTTAGAACTGATGCAGACATATTTGTGGATGCTCATTTCTGGCATCCACAGACTGCATTTTTATAAGATGCATCTGTGGGATAATGTCCTAAAATGGTTTTCTTCTGTCATGATCTGTTTTCTACCTGACATATCTAGTTTTGGTAGTGTTTTGGAAAGACTTTCTTAGACTTTAAAGGGGAGTAATTTGAAGAATGATAGAACTAGCAAAGCCTGCTTTTCTACAGCTTTGTCTCATGACAGAATGCTTTGGTTCTAAGGAGCAAAACTCATTTTAATTTTCCGTTTGGTAGCCATTAACAATACTCCTCTATAAATTGTCTAGTGCCTCAGGGATCGGCCTGTGCTACAGTTTTTCCTCTGAGGTGATGGGTGCAGAAGAGATGGTGATTAAAAGGGTTTTCTTTTCCTACTTGGCCACATACCTTCACAGAATTTATAGAATCAATGCAGTCTTTGCATTGTGTATGCTCTTTCAAGCTCTGCTGAAAACCAGTGAGCCCAAAATCTAGAGATGGGGAAGAAAAACAGGGATGGAAATGTCTATTAGCCTGGCTTTTAAGGAAATAAAACTCAGTATAGATCTTGTTCAAGAATGAGTTGTAGTGAGATCTACCCAGAACTCTTTGAAGATCTGGAGAGCTTCTATTCTTGTAGGTCATAGGGCCATGTCTGAGGTACATGAAAGAGAAGCTCGAAAGTCCCTGAAATCTTTACTGCAATTGTCAGCCTCCTTAGCAACAACCTACTTGACAATGAACACTACTGCAAATTGCTCTTGTGGGGGAGGGAAATCCTGACCTTAGAGGCTTTTTTTATTAGATACTTTGATTTGACAGAGCCTTTTGCTGCTTAAGTGTTACTGGAGGTTTTTTGAGGCTTGTTTTCACGTCATATTAAGCTGACTAGTGCTGAAGCTACTAAGAATTCTGAATAGTGGGATAAATGGCCAAAATGTGGGGTTTTTTTTAATAAAAATTGGACCTGAAAACCTCAGTCCCAGAATGATGCTTTGGGTACTAGAGAGTTATAAATATAGGGCCATCAATAAGAGATTGTTGGTTTATAAACATATCCATGTCAGAGAAGGGAAGTCAGTATGTTTAATTGTAATTCCGTTTGTTACTTGTGTGCAACGTTCTGTGCACAAAACCATGTATTCAATAATTACGCAATATTTTTGAGTGTTCATTTAAAATAACAGGGTTCCTTGGTAATGGGTTGCAAATAAAGCATGAAGAAGGCTTTTTTGGGTTCCAAGTACATTGAGTCCTGTATCCTATGTTTCTCTGGTTTACATTGGCTTTATTTTTCTGTAAATAGTCTAAATTAGTCTCTATTCTGAAGATCACACAGGTTTGTGTTTTTTCAGAATTTAATATCTAGCTGTAGATTATGCTTAGGTTTTACAGTTAGGAGGCAACTTCTTCAGTGAAGTTCTGGAATGTAAATATGCCAGACTTATAGTTGAACCTTTCCTTTCTAGCTGAATTTTTTAATGTCAAGTTATTTATCGGGTTTTGAGCACAAGGCTTGTTGAGGGATCAAGAATTCTCTTTTGAAATTAGTAACACTGAATTTGGGAACATCTGCCTCTAACATCAATCAAGCATGTGGCAAAAAAAGCTTCATTTTTTTTCAGTTGTATTTAGTTCCAAAACTTACCAGAACCACATTCTTCAGTATGCCAGAAACAAAGCTATTCTAAGAAAAGTGGAGTTATGGCTGGATACAAATGACAAATTTGTATATGAAGTTTTTTGCCCTTTAACCACTTGCTTTAGTGTGCTTAAAATAGGGTATGAAAAGTCTTTCTGGATTTGTTTCTTGTTTTTTGTTTTGAGAGGGGTGCTAATGTGTCCCAGTTATGAATAAACTTTCATGTAGTGTTTTTTATGATGTTTCCCACTTCACAGATGGGCATTTGAGGCACCAAGAGTTGAGGGTTGTAGGAAATCTTCATCAGGTTTGTCTTGAATGGTGTGCTTTGCCTTAAGTCATTCCAGCTCATACTTCTCCAAATTTAGCTCAAATACAGCCCTTGGAGTAGAGGTGACAGCGACTAGATATCCTAGCTGTGTTGAATAGGGAATGTGGGAATAATTCTAGTATTTACTTAATGTTTTTAAGGCTTCAAAATCCTGGGAAGCTAGTGTACAGGTTACCTATCCTAACTGATTGTGTGCTTGTAGGCTAAGTAAGTGTGGGGTGTGGGATTCAAAAAGATGGGACTGCGTAAAAGATGACTAATATTGCTGAAGAAGTCTCTTGACATGTCACACTTGTGTGAAAAATAAAGACCTCTTTTGTATAGAGGTTTAAAAATACAGTGTATAAAATAAGAGTCTAGAGTTTGTCATGCGGTTGTCTGTGGTTACGTCAGCTTGGATGGGATGTCTGAAAAATACAGGGAATAGTAATCTTTCTCCTGAAGGTGAGGAATGGTGTACGTTGTGCCTCAAACACATACAGAAACATTAATCGGGAGACCATAACATAGCGAATACAGTTATTTCCCATGGCAGTAGTAAGAGTTGATCTGCCCCTGCCAAAAACTGTGGATAAAGAAGCTAAGTTTCTACCTGAACCTTTACAGAACTCTCTTCCCCTTTCCATGCCTGTCTGTACTTGTTCACTGAGGCAACAAACTATCGTAGCTTACACAGAATGCTTTTCTGTTCTTGCATGTATGTAAAACTGTTTTTTCGTATGTATAATAAAACTACAAAATACTGAAATGGACATGGTGGGAGAGAAGGAAGGAAACTAGACAAGAATTGCTGAGTTGTTAGATGTTTTAGACTTCTTACCACTACAGTCCTCAAAAGTGACCTCAAAATACATAATACTTTCTTCCTTATTTAATCACATAAGAACGTTTTTCCAAAGTGGAGGTAAGATCTTTTCTAGTCTGCAGTTGGTCCTAATGGAGCACTATGTAAAGTTACAGACATGTGAACTAGTATCATTACATTCTAGACAAGTCATCTTGGGAAATTCTGAAATGATAGGAGAGTTAGGAACTTAGTGGAAAAGGTTTGTGTGCTACGTATGTGGTTTTTGTTTGCTGGAGTTTTATTATTATTTTAAAAATATGATTCTACAGTCTAGAATATACTGCATTCTGTTTGCTCTTCTACCAACTATAAGTATCTAAGAGGGTACAAGTAAATATTCCTTAACAGAGACCAGGATATCTAGAATTTGTGGCAGCTACTCACTGTGGTAATTTCTGTACACATGCTTCTGAGTTCATTGCAGGATCTAAATAAGCCAGCCAGTTGCAGTCTGGAAAAATAATCTGGTACAGAATTACAGTAATAATTTTAACCTTAAAATCTTAAGGCCAAGTGAAGGTCAGCTAACTTATTTGATAACATTAGAGAGCGGCTGAAAGGTAATCTTTGCTCCAGAATTTTGGGAGCATTGTGCCTTCTGTAATTATCCATAATAATAACTGTAGTCATTCAAAATGAACCGCTGACTTGCTTAAATTTCTTAATAGTGCAGTGAACCCTGCCAGCTGCTGTTATTGCTTGTACTGTTGCCTGTCCTTCTGTTCACTATCATGGTAGTTATTTAATTTTGGTAAGTAGTTCTGACATCTTTTATATGTTGCTACTGTTCAGAGGTGTACAGCTGTCTCATGTTCTTACTCATATGACAGTGAGTGTAAACCTAGTGCACAGCAGCACTTCACTTTTAAGGATTTGACTAATAGAAGTTCAGACTAACAGCTACCTTACTGATAATAACAAAAGATGTAAATATTAGGGTAAATTGGGAATCACTTGGTGAGTCTAGTACTTGCCAACCTATTGTATGCACAAATTAAACATGTCCTATGTTAAAATATCATGTACATGGTGCTACAGAGGGAATGATTCCAACGCTCCTGTATAGGAAGGTAGCATATACCAGTAAAGTTTGAGTGAAACAGCAAAGGTCTTGGAGCTGGATACAGCTCGAAATTTTATTTCATGTGGCTCAAAACCATGCAATTATCTCTTTATAACTGTTAGATGGCACTGGGTGCTTGTTTAATGTGTGACCTGGCAGGTACATTTGTAGAGGGCCAGATGGGCTCTTCAGAAGGAGGGTTTGTCATCCCTGGCTTGAGTACCTGGTCTAAAGTCTAATTTTGCAAGTATATCTTCTTTGGCAACCAGTATCAGGTCTAAACTTAGTTAAATATGAATATATTGACTGGCCTAATTTACAATAGCACTGTTTGCAGTGCTTGATTTATTTTCTGCAAGTCAGATTACTGAGGAATGTGCAATTTTAATCAATTTAAAATATTCTGTTTCTTTTTCTTTGTAGTGTAACTTTGGAAAACCTTGTCAAACAGTATGAATTTTAATACTCTAAAAGGCATAGAGCTCAGCTGTAACGAGCAGACCAATTTTTGTAAATTTGACATCAAAAAGCATTATTGGGGAACATGATCACCGACTCCTGTTCTTTAAGCTATCAAATGTTCTAGAAAGAACAATTGTTACAAATAAGATTTGTCTGAGTATGAATTCTGTCTTACTCTGTAAAGAAGAGAGTTATGATTAAGATTTTCCATGTTTGATCTCTACCAGAAGTACAGACTTTGGAAGATATGACAAAAACTCAACATTATCTTAAACCATCCTCAAACTGCCTTCTGGACTGCCTGCATCTGTTAGGGCTTCACCGCTTTTGTGAATTGGGAGGGCAATACATAACCTGAGTCATCTTTTTTCTCCCCCCCCCCAACTTCTAGGTTATTCACCATTGTGAAGCTACTTGTTTACAAACTCTGGGGCTGGGATGAGTCTCGGGCTGAAGATTAACACTGTGTATGTGTTCTCACTTGAAAGTGCGTGCGAGCATAGCTAAGTATCAAGTAATTATAGTGTATTACTTGATAGGGTTATATGCACACCTGAAAGCTTGTTTGCCACCCATACGCTCCTGGTAATTATCTGCCCAATAGCTACTCTTCTGATTGATGCTCCAGGATGAATGTGGTGGACTCTTTATCATAAATACAAGTCTGGGAGCAGAGACTAACAGGAGAATTGAAGGGAAAGAATCTGCCAGGTTCTTTCACAGACATTTTACTGAAGATGTTATGATAAACTGAGTTCTCTCATAGAAGAAAAGGCTAATGTAGGGCCTAATGTCTGATTTAGACTCCAGCTTGATAAACTAGTCTGCCTAGATTCAGGTCTCCAGACTGGCTGAAAGCAGTTGCGTGGCCATGAATAATAATAATGGGCAAAGCTTGACATGTTGTTGAATTGCAAATAAGTATTGGGGCAGCCATGAACAGTGAATGGTTGCTTGAAATCTGCTTGACTGGTAGCTCCAAAGATAAGCTTGTCTAAATTCATGTATCAGGCTGGGTTTTTTTCTTCCCTGTGCCTATAATGATGTTTGAGTAGTGAGCTGTGGCTTCCAGTGAAACGTTGCAGCCTCCATATGTAGTTTTTTTGGATAGATAAGGGATGGCCTAACAGCCATATCCAAGGTCTGTGTTCTGGTTATGTGGTCCACTTTGTGAGCTAGGTTCAGCCTCCTTCCATCCTGTATTTCATGTTTTTGGATGACATGAGGAATGGCTGTTGGTGTAACACATGCTGTTGAAATAGCCAAATGCTGATTAATTTGGAAAAAAAAAAAATCTGGGAGATGCTTTCTCTTTGGGAGAGGGGAGAATATATTTCTTAGCCATGTATGTGGCCCTGTATGAAGCTGAAGAGTGTCCCCTTTGCAACAGTCTGCATGGATTGTAATAGAATAGTGTCTGGCCCAAATCCTACTGAAGCTGGACCATCCCAAAGTTATTTGCCATCTTCATTTCTTAGTCTTGTCAATCATGGCTTGTAAATTGAGGTAGAAGGCAGAGGAGGGTAGGAATGTTGTCATTCCTATATAAATGAAACTTCCCTGATCTTTTGACATTGGTTGATGTCTGTCATGACCAAATAAGTGCTTTATTCTTTGGACTACTTGCCCTTGCAGACTCTTCTTAATACATCAGTGCAGTTGAGTTCCTTTTGAAGGTCTTCTGAGGCTCTGAGTTTGACCAGGGAGTTTGTTGATCACCAAAGGGTTTCAGCAGGATGTAGCTCTGTCTTGCTTATTGCTGTCTGCTCTTAGAATGAAATGTAAGAGTATTTGAGCATACATAACTATTCTGGAATTCATATGGAAACATATTAAAAAATTGTTATTGTAAGGGAGGTAGCAGGGGTTTTGGATGTTGTTAAGATAAATCGACTATATAATAATGTTCTGTTTAAGTGACTGCTCACTTGTGTTCTCGCCTGATGATGAGCAGCAACTCTGCCAAGTTCCTTCTAAGAACTTCTAGTGAAACATCGGTGATATTGCTGGGTTCTTTTTCTCAAGGCCTGCTATTCTGGGGTGTGGTGGGTTGACCCTGGCTGGATGCCAGGTGCCCACCAAAGCTGCTCTATCACTCCCCTCCTCAGCTGGACAGGGGAGAGAAAATATAACTAAAGGCTCTTGGGTTGAGATAAGGACAGGGAGATCACTCAGCAATTACTGTCACGGGCAAAACAGACTCGACTTGGGGGAAAAAATTAGTTTAATTTATTACCAGTCAAATCAGAGTAGGGTAATGAGAAATAAAACCAAATCTTAAAACCACCTTCCCCCCCACCCCTCCCTTCTTCCCGGGCTTAACTTTACTCCTGAGTTCTCTACCTCCTCCCCCTGAGCGGTGCAGGGGGACAGGGAATGAGGGCTGCAGTCAGTTCATCAATGTTGTCTCTGCTGCTGCTTCCTCCTTGGAGGGAGGACTCCTCACACTCTTCCTCTGCTCCAGTGTGGGGTCCCTCCCATGGGAGACAGTCCTCCACGAACTTCTCCAACGTGAGTCCTTCCCATGGGCTACAGTTCTTCACGAACTGCTCCAGCGTGGGTCCCTTCCATGGGAATATAGTCCTTCAGGAACAGACTGCTCCAGCATGGGTCCCCCGCGGGGTCACAGGTCCTGCCAGCAAACCTGCTACAGTGTGGGCTTCTCTCTCTCCACGGGTCTACAGGTCCTGCCAGGAGCCTGCTCCATCACGGGCTTCCCACAGGGTCACAGCCTCCTTCAGGCATCCACCCGCTCTGGCGTGGGGTCCTCCACGGGCTACAGGTGGATATCTGCTCCACCGTGGACCTCCATGGGCTGCAGGGGGACAGCCTGCCTCACCATGGTCTTCCCCACGGGCTACAGGGGAATCTCTGCTCTGGTGCCTGGAGCATCTCCTCCCCCTCCTTCACTGACCTTGGTGTCTGCAGAGTTGTTCCTCTCATATTCTCACTCCTCTCTCCGGCTGCAATTGCTGCTGCACAGTAACTTTTCCCCTTCTTAAATACGTTATCCCAGAGGCGCTACCACCATCACTGATGGGCTTGGCCTTAGCCCACGGTGGGTCTGTCTTGGAGCTGGCAGGCATTGGCTCTGTTGGACATAGGGAAAGCTTCTAGCAGCTTCTCACAGAAGCCACCCCTGTAGCCCCCCTGCTACCAAAACCTTACCATGCAAACCCAATACATGGGGGAAGGAGGGAGGAGAGGGATGACTGGCTCTAACAGCCCTGTAATTTACTGCTACAAGAAGAATAGTGTAACTCTTGGTTTAAGGAATTCTTCACCCTCCCTGTCTGAGCATACTGTGTTCCCAGTTTTGATAAAGAAAACTTCTGACTTGGTGTATTTAATTTCTCTAGCTGCTGAGTTCATGATGATTTTAATGGGGAAAAAAACAAATTCCAGAAATACTGTACCACAGTTAATGGTATCTCAGTGCTTGGCTGCAGGAGTGGGTGAAGTCATTGAGCTTCCCCAGTGGGGAGCTAGCTGCTGGTGGAAACTTTGCATGCTGCTTTTTTTTTTGTGAGATCATGGACAATATTTACTACTTTCATAGTGTTTGGTATTAATTAAATGCTGACCCTCCTGATTTTGTGATGTTCAAATTGTGGAGATAGAAATGCTTTAAAATTACATAGTGTTACATAAGGCTTGGGGTTCCTGGGGCTAATGTATTCTGTGGCATCTCCAGTATGCTTAAATGAAACAGTGCTAAGAGTGTTAAGTATGCTGTCCTTTTTTGTCTTATGAACTCTGTCTTAAGTATTGGCTTATATTCAAATTGTTTTACTTTTCTGGTGTTTTTCTTTCAGGGAAATTTTGAGGGGTGAGCAGGAGGTACCAGACTCGATGAGTTTCCATCGAAATGTCGGAAAAGTCAGGCCAGAGTACAAAAGCAAAGGATGGAAAAACAAAGTATGCAACACTCAGTCTGTTTAATACTTACAAGGGAAAGTCACTGGAAACTCAGAAGACCACAGGTGAGTAAACTGGCTTTAGTTTTGCATTCCGTTTCATCATTACTGTAGTACTAATTAAGAGTGCAAAATATATGAGCACTTAACCACAGCAAGATTTTTGAACTGCTTGATACAACAGTTAAGTGGAAGAATTCTGGAAAGCAATCTTGATTACAGTTTCTGGTTAGCTGTAAACAAGAATATCAGTTCCAGGAGACAGCATTTGCAGTCTAGTAGGAACTAGAATATAGGTAAATAGAAACTGTTTTATAGCTGCAGTCTCCATTTGTTATCAGCATATGACATGCCATTCCCCAGCTGTGCTTTTTACCGTATTTCAGAAAAAGTTTGTGGTACTGGAGGTGTTTGATTAACAAGAAGGCAGTGCTCACTTTCAGATCAGGTGCTTTGTCTGTTTTGCAGACAAACACTGGGTGAAACTTACACTGAAGTTTTGAATAAGGCCACTGTGGGCCTGCTTTTTCATGATTGATTGGATTGAGAACTGGGGGGAATGACACTGAAGGCTTTGAATTTGATTTGACATACTTGCCTAAATTGGGGGGTGAAAGAGGGGAAGTGTGTTCAAACTTTGTTAAAGTTTGTAACAATATTATTTTTAAAGGTTGAAACCGAGATGTTTGTAATGATACAGCAAGCCTAGGGTAGTATCTCGTACTTGTTCACCTGAGTTGATTGATTAGTAGGTTGAATGTCCCGTGTAGTGTGTTAGCTTCATATTGCTTTTCCATACTTGTGGTCTGGAGTAAATGCAATTTGTAGGAATGTTTGTGCAAAAGCAGTATCTGCCAACTGAAACTGGCAGCAAAAAAGAAATGGGCTGGACCCATGTGGGTATTCCTGGACTCATCAAGGTACATTAAACCCCAAAAGGAGCAAGAGTATGATGCTTGACAACATGTTAAAGGATATTAAGACATCAATATCATATTTTAAATGGCTCTCTAGCTTTCTGTCACTGAGCATTGTGTGTAAAGGTGGGGCCATATATCCTTTTTAATCTCTGGAATACGCTAACCATAGTGACTCACTATTCAAAAAGTACTCAAGTTGTCCCAAACCAAGTATTTACAATTCCCTTTTTTTTTTTAAATAAGTTATGAAGAATTTTGAATTTCTAATTCTTATGGTCTTAAATTTTTTGAGTTTCTTGCAAAACACTTATTGATTTATGCAGCTTTGCTGAATACTACCTGCTAAACAGCTTTATTAACTTGCACTTTCTGTTTTGGCACGTAGTTGCCGCACGCCATGGATTACAGAGTCTTGGAAAAGTTGCTATTTCAAGGAGGATGCCTCCCCCAGCTAACCTCCCCAGTCTCAAAGCAGAGAACAAAGGCAATGACCCTAATGTGAACATTGTGCCTAAAGACGGCACAGGATGGGCGTCAAAACAAGAACAGCACGAAGAAGAAAAGTAAGTGACCAATGAGATATGAGGGTTGTCTTGCTGTGCCATTTCTCTCAAGTTTTCCCAAAACTAGGGGTGGGCAGGGCATGGGAAGAAATTGGCTAGACTTGACTGTCCTCAAGATAGCTACCAGAGAGGAAATAGCACCACTATTAATTTTTGGGAGGAAGAATCTTGCTATTAGGGGGATAGTTCAAAAAAACAACAAAAAAACCCGAAAAACCCCACACTTAGGTTGAAAGCAGTATGCTTATGAATCCCATATGAGGGGATGAGTGTTACCTTTAGCCAACTGATGTGGCTACCTTTGTGTAAGTTTTGATGGCTGCTTAAAGGAAATACTATAGCACATTTTTGTAAGATCAGTGTAATCACCGTAAAAGTTTCTTGAAACTCTAGGAGGAACCCTTAGGCACACAGCAGCTAAGTTAAGTAATAACTTGCAAGTTTGTGAGAGTATGCAAAAATCTGTTTAGTTTAGTGTGATTGTGCTGATGTGTGGCAGAGAAAGCTCAAAAATTCATGTTTTGTATACATTTGTTTGAATCTCTGGTTTATTTTCCTCATGGTTCTTAATATTTTCACTTTAATTTGTTTGGTTAGTGTGCCATAAATTCTACAGACTTACAAAAATTTTCTATCTTAAACTTTACACTATTGTTTCATGCTCCCCCAGTATGTGATAAAGCAAAATAGAAGTGATGGTGATGTTGATGCACTGCTGTATACTGTGTATAATATAATTTCCCATGCTCAGTATGGTTTCATCTAAGTTTGTTTCACACTTGTAGAGGAGGTCAGCTAAAGAAAATACAGACTAAAACTTTTCAATAATCTAATTAGAAAGTATTTTAAAGCAAATTTTTTGCCATGTAAGTTTAAAATAGGATATGATTCTCACTACAAAAGTAGAAGTGGGTTTTAAGTGTTTATTCTCTGACATATAAATTGTTCTGAAAAACACTTGAAGATAGGGGCACTGATTGTCTGTTGCTAGCACTTGTGAAAGCAAAAGATGATTAAAGGTATTCTTCCCCTTCTTGCTGTCCCTTTATTTCTCCCTGTATACTTTCCTACATTTAAATGTCAATTTTTGACATCTCTCTGAAAAGCTGTTAGACTTCAGGAGTATACTGTTGTGTTTAGCTTTTTTTTTAAGCTTATGAAACTACAAATTTACAATTTTCTGCCCAGTGTTTTGTATGGTACTTTAACAACATCTTCCTAAACTTCAAGGTCACTTACACTTTGTCTAGTTAAATCTGTGTTGAGCCAGTAGCTTGACTAAAACATACCTTATCTGTGTCTTTGTCTGCCTTTCCGTAGCCTGCTGCCTGTGTTAGAAGTATATTCCAGTAGTTGGTGTTGCATTTAAAAATAAATAAATAGCTATCCCTTATCTGCAACTGGAAGGTGTTTGCCTTTGTATTTTCATATGCATTATTCTGATAAAGGCCTCAGACCACATACAAGTAAAACTAGTCGGGGGAGGGACGTGTTCCCAGGAACAGGTATGTATGCCCAGGCCATGAGTAAATTCTCCTAAATTCAGACCATCTAATGCGTTTGCTCAAGGCCTCAGACCATTTTTGTAACTACTGCTATATTTCTCCAATATTTCAACATGCTTATAAGTGCTGCAGTTTACAGCACTTGGTATTCCTCTCGCAAGTGTTGTGCATAAAGATAACATGTTGATATCAGCTTGCTCTAGTTTAATTCTTTTTTTCTTGTATCACTGCATTGGAGTTCACATGAGTGAGATGTTGCCTGTGATTAAGAAATTTTTTTTCTGCTGCTTTCCCAAGTTGTCACTCTTTCTATGGGTATTGCCTTAGTCCCTTTTTCCTGGATAGTGCAGCCTGTCGTGTATTGATTTGATTAATTCAGCTAGCACCAAGCTGAGTTCTTTCCCTTATCAAGTGGTACACCTATAGGACAGTGTTTTGGATAACTCAAATTCTAAATGGGCTCGGCTTTGAAACAGGACTGCAAGAAATAAACTCTTAACGTTGTTTCACTTCTGTGTGACAAAGTACAGCCACATAAGTTTCAACTTCCCCAGTCTGTTTAGAAAATGTGCAGCTGTAAGAAAATACAACTAAGTGGAAACAGAAAAGATGAGATTTTTTTTAAATTCCGGTAATCTGTGGAAACAAGTCAAAATTGTGTTCAGTTATCCTTGTGAGAAGCCAGTGTGTTTCTCCCCAGCAGTGATTTTTTTTTTTTTGTGATGTTTACTTCTACGTCATTCCTGAGACTACTGTGTAGTGCTTTGGGCTGATTGCTGCAGAACCCAAATGGAACTGACTTCTCGGTGGCAGTCCTCAGAAATTTAGGATTACTTTAGAATTTATTTAAAGCATTTACAATTGTTTATTGTGAGTTAACTGACGTGATATTGCACTAGTTATCTTTTTACTGGTATAATAAAGTGATTCTAGACTACTGGATTTGCCCCCTAATTCCTGTTTCATCAAAAATTACTACTAAGGAGCTGGAGGTCTTGACTTGTAGACACTAATGCTTTGGAGTCTTAAGTTATATGAATATGCAGATTTCAGAAATAGCTGTTCTTGAAAGAAATTAAACATCACTGAATCTGTAGACTAGAGAGATCTTCAAGAATATGCCTGGTTTTTGTATTGGACAAAATGAGTTCTTATGTCTGCCTCTTCTTTTAAGATGGTGAAATAGAGACTTTGTTCTTAATGGACTTAAACTTCTGGGCTCCAATTCATGGTACCTATAAATTTTTTCATGACGTCTTTAGCTTTCCTTATCAGTTCCTTTTACTTCGTAATTTCTGACATATATTTGCCTTCTTTCTCTCAGTTCATGGTGGTCTTTAAGTGCTTTCCTCTATTAGCTCCTGAGGCAAGAGAACATTATTCCAAATTATTCCCTTCCATGGTTGTAGATTGATTGGTTTTTGATTGTCCAATACACTACTTCAGAAGTTATAATTCTGTTCATGCCTGACTGCATTTTCTGCCCAGCCATTTTCATTCATTCCTCTCCGCTTTTGGAAATCTACTCTTGAAAGAATTAGCTAATTTATTCCAATTTTTAACTGTTACTATAACAACTCCTTTTATATAAGAAAATGCTTTTTCTGCAGAAAAGTAGTTATTGGTTCTTCAGCTGTATGGCTACCTCATTTCATTCACTTGTTTGGGGTAGTAATCCTGATGATCTTATTCTGTGCTCACCCTCTTGTATTCACAAGTGCTTTTCCTCTAATTCCAGACAGCCAGACGTGCCGCAGACACAGCCAAAACCTGCTGTTCCTGCTCCTCCAGAAGCAGCTCCTGTTGCCAAATCGTGGGCCAACACCAAACCAGGTGGACAAGATGGTAAGTGATCTTCAAGGTGGAGGGTTTCTTGACTGGCCTAGCAGGCTGTGAATGCTGCTGTCAGAGACCCCCAGACTCAGCAACCATTTGAGTCTTGACCGGGCCAGTTGGGACTGCGAATGCTGTGGAAGCAACTTTCTTGGCTGGAAGGTGAGCCGGTCCCCTGTCACTCAAGTGAGCTCCAGCCTGATTTAGCAGCAGGTCTGACTGCCTTTTAAAGGGCTGGCATAGTCACCTCTTTTGGATTGACAGGGAAATGGTGGTGACAGCATAAGATCTTGAACATGGCTGTGGTGAGGAGGGAAAATTTCGGTTACTAGTTATAATGCGTACAATTTTGGCATGGGAAGGAGAACCATAAACAGTTAGTGGTCATTCTCATCGTAATTTTGGATCATTTTGTGCAAAATGTGTGCAGTCTTGCTTCTATTTAAATGTCTGCTACAGCAATACTTTTCCCTTTATTTTATAGATTCCTTGGTTATTTTGTTTTCAAAGTGATAGTGTTCAAGTAGGATTTTTTTCCTGGGAAAAGCATTAAAGGTGTGTTTTGGGGGTTTTTTAACATAATTGTATGAGAGGATGGAGAACTATTTCCATTAGCATGAATCTTAGCTTGAGTATTTTCATTACAGATGTAAGATCAGAGCTAAATCTTTAGCAGATTTTTTAAATTGCTTGTAGAGTGAGAGGTTACTTAGAATTCCTGTGTCTCCATTATGAAGAATAACCTACGACATGTTTTATTCCTTAAATTTGAGACTTGCAAGCTTTCTGTGGCTATAAAATAGAGTTTTGGCTTCCAAGTTGAAGAAGTGAGCTCTCTTCTGGATAGAGATCTTAGAATAGTAAAACCTGCATTGCATGGAGGTAACTTCTAAGCCATTATGTGGAGTTTTTTAACATAGCGTATCTAATGATTTTACCTTTTTTTGCAGTAAGTGTTAGAAGTGACAATTCTAGATTCTCCACTTCTTGCTCTCCTCTCTAATGTTCAGTGTTTCCTTCGTTGTCAAATATAGGAACTCTCCTCCTTTAACCTTTTACAGGATTTTTGTAGAATAAAAAAAAGGAGTTAACACTGATGCAAAGTCATCTGCATACCAGTCTTTCTGCATAAGCTGATAAGATCATCTCTATGACACAGGAAATAGTGATTCGGCTCAGTGGCTTCAAAATGCATTTAGCTAATTATGTTGTAGTTACCATGGCAGCTTGTGTGCCAAGCCCAGATGGCACCTTCATTTCATTCAATTAATGCAATAGTGGGTTTGCTGTTTCAAGAAGAAATACAGAATGTGAATTGGCATCAGCTGCTTGCTCTCCTCAGTTTGAAACTCGGGATACACCTGTTGTGCTCATGCTTTCCTGATCTGCAGTTGGCTAGTGGAACTTGTAGTTTCTCCAGATGCCTTGTATGTGTTCCAGCAGTCATTCAGCTGGCCACCTCATGCTCTTGTAAGACTTCAGTTGAGTGAGGCAAGACTAAATCCTTCTCTGCTGTTGGTGGCCATGTAGAAAGGAGACACTTTAAAATGTAATGGCAGCATGTGTTTTTCAGCTCATGCATTGGCTAAAAGTTGGGGTTAATTGCTACCATAACACCTTTGAATTCTTTAACTTCTTTCTGAACTGTTGGCTGACAATCTGGCTATTTCAGGTTGATAGCTTAAGCACTGTCAAGCTGATCACTGAGGATGCTATTACTTTGCAATTGAAACATTGTTGCTGTTACTGTGTACTCTTGAGCAGAAAACATTTTTCAAGATTCATTAAACTCATGAATGTTGCATGCCACAGGACCTTGCCTGGCAGGCCATCTGGTTAGTGTGACTGCGGTTTTCAGTCCCATTAAGCAAGTTGTTGGATGTAGCTGCTTGGGAAGGTCAAGAGTCCAATGTCCATTAACAAAAAACAAGTTAACATGATCTGCAGTATGTGAAGTCGGAATGAAGTTTGAAAGATTTCAAGGCAATTTGTAGGCACAGGCATAAATAGTGGTATTTACTGTTATGCCTTTACAAAGAAAGCACAAAGAGTAAGGAGTCTATCCTGTGCTTGACTCTTAATCTTAAAAAAAACCAAACCAAACATCAGGATCCCCGCATTTTGTTATGAAGGATTCTTTCACGAATCGGAGAGAACAGAAGCTTTTCTAGCTGTTAGCTAAAAAAAAAAGCATATCATGGGGATTGGGTGTTTTGGGATGGCATATGTTCAGAGCCCTTTTTGGGAGTTTGCCCTATAGTCCATGTAGCCTAATACGATGTCTCTTATAGTAGCCAGTAGTAAAGACAGGTGTAGGAACAGGGCGTTATTCGGGCTGTTGGAATAGGAATCTTCCCTCAGTAAGATTATCAGTGATTTGGTACTAGAATGCTATTGACCTAATAGGCCAATATCCATTATGTGTATGGGGGGGGAGAAATTGATTCAGAGTAGATGCTAACAAAACCTTCTAAAGAGGAAGACAGTCTATGTATTTGGCTTCCCTATCATGTGCAACAGAAGTCTTAAATTCCAATCCTGAGTTATGATGTCAAGGGTTTTAGAAATCAAAGAATGCTACAGTTCTGGTAGTTTCTCATAATGTAAAAGCTGTGGTCTATTAAAGTCCTGAAGAATTATTTGTTATTAGAACAGTAATTAATCTTAAGGGCTTTTGCAATAACATAGTTGCCCATTCTTGGGTTGACTATAGTTGTAGAATAAAATGAGGGAAATCTTTGTCTGGAAGGAGGGGGAAAAAAAAGTGTTAACAGAGCTGAGGAACTTCAGGTACTCCTCGTGTTAAGTCTTGTTCCATTGTCCATTATTGCTCTCTGGTGCTTCTGGATTTTTCTCAGCTGCAACAGGTGTGATAGTTGGCCTAGTAAATTTAACAACTTTGGTAGCAAATGTGAGTGCTTTACAAGGATTGCTCTTCACTTATGTGAATTATGTTACCAGTAAATTAATGGGGCTTTAACAATCACTTTTTAAGGATGATCAGGCTTTTATCACTTTCTGAACTGTTTGACTACAGAAAGTTGTGACTTTGTGAATATCTTACTGTGTAGGTCCAGCTATTCCAGTAAATAGTTATTTCCAGCAAGAGTTTCCCAGTCTGCCGGCAGCTGGGGATCAGGAAAAGTCAGGCAAAGAGAAAGATGCACCTGAAGAGCTCCATGGATCAGGACCCAACTTGCGGCCACAAAGTAAGTATATACTACAAATTTTTGTGAAATTGCATGGGTTTGTGTGGAACTTGTTTATTACAAGATTACTTGTGCCCCGTAAAAAATAAATCGGTGAATTGATTGTTTTAATCAACACATTCCTACACTGAAGAAACAGATTTTTGGGGCTTTCTTCTGCTTTACTGTGTTCCTGGTGTGTGCCAAATAGGCTATTTAATCCTATCCTGCAGTTCACTTTCCATTTTCCCAACCTAGTCAGTAGTCCACTAGTGCTCTGAGGAACATTTGTTAGTTGCACAATACTGGCATTTTCTTACTTCCAGCTGCTAGATGTCACAACAGCTAAAATATGTATTTAAAGAACTCTCCTAATATTAACTAATTATATAAATCATCATTAGGGTTGTCCCCAAATGGTTAGTACCCATAAGAGAGTAGCCTGAAAAATCCTGAATAGGAAGTTTAATCTACAGGATACCAAAAGAGTGGACTGTAATTTGAAAAGCATTGGCATCTTTAGCTCATGGCTGAAGTGTTCTGACTAGCTGGATCTGTT
The DNA here is from genome assembly GCF_018139145.2 of Gymnogyps californianus. NCBI lineage: Eukaryota > Metazoa > Chordata > Aves > Accipitriformes > Cathartidae > Gymnogyps > Gymnogyps californianus. The sequence goes on from NC_059478.1 coordinate 7,781,043, forward strand.
TCAGCTGTCAGGGATTAGATCTAGTGAAAACAACCATAACAGTGCTGGTTTTACATGTCTCAGTGAAGAAATGTGTATTGCTTCCCCAGATCCTTTTAATAGGGAGGCATTTGGGATTGTGCTTGTTTCCAGTGAAAAACAAGATTCCTTTCTTCCTCAAAAGTGGTTTTGATGAGGTTTGATGGACTAGGGATCCTTTCCTGCACTGTAGGTGGCACAGTCTTGTGCCGGTGATAGGTAAGATGTGCAGTGCTTTTAGAGGGTTTGGGCTCTCAGGGAAGCCTTAACTCCTTTCTGTGTTAGGCCTCGGTTTTCCTTGATTTGTTTGTCAGGTCCTGCAGACTGAGGCCACGTGCTTGTTCAGGTCCTCACTTGATTTTGATGTAAAGAATAAGTTGTCAAGAAATGCAACAGATGTCCAACACCAAATTAGGAAAATAGCTACGCGTGTCTGTTCCAGCCTCCTGCAGGCAGTTATAGTTTTGGTCAGCACTGTACATGCTATATTAAGCCCTTCTTTCAGGTCTAACAGCAGAAAGCTAAATGAACTTGGCAAGTACTGCCCCTTTAGCAGCTGTGCTCCCCAGCAAAGATAAGTGGAAGAACTGTAATGGATACTTAAGAGCATAGTTTAACACTGCTTAAAGGGTTTGTGCCCCTAAAGGAACATTATTTACAGTGTGTGTCTGTGAATTTTTGTTGGTCCCAGTGGATCTGAGCACTGCTGCTAAGTTTACTTTTTTTTTTTGTCCTAACCCATGCTCTGTAGGCAGAAACTCCTGGAAGAATGGACTGCCTGGCACAAGTGATAGGTCATTAAAATCCCTTACTTTTCCTGGACTTTTTGCTAGACATTCACACCCAGAAGTACATCCCTCATCACTTCTATTCCATCCTTATCAGACAGAGATACAACCCAGACTCTGGGTACCTATCTTCACTTAGAAAGATAATGCGCGGCTATATGTCATTTTCAGCTGCTTGAGAGTTCCATGGTAGGCCGTTGCTGCTTAAGAAGCTTGATCTTTCCCTTGACAGCATCTTCACACTGAGTCAACAGTGGCCCACTTACCACAGCTAAATCTGTTTTCTCTCCTGTGCTATTATCAGTATCCTTCCTCAATTGCATTGTGTTTTGGAAGGTAGAGTAGGACAACTAGAGCAGTCTATAAATTTAACTCTTATCCTTCAGGAACACAGCTGGATGTAGGGCTGAAGAGGATTAGAAAACAGCTGCTGTTTTCTCAAGTGGCCATTGCTTGTTTCAGTACCAAACATGAACATGTGTCCGCACAGATCGCTGTGTCACTGAAAACTGCGTAGGAAGAATGTGTTTCTCATCATGCCTGTCTGTAAATCTGTAGTATAAAGTCTGTTCTTGTTTTTCTCGTACTGATTCTGTCCATGCAGATGCTACTGGTTGGAGAGAAGGTGGTAATAAGAGCAACTCGCCCAATTCTCCAACCGATCAAGAAGCTAAGGCTCTTGGACAAGAAGATGGCAATGCTACGCCAGCAGAACAAAATGATGGCCAGAAGGCAGCAGAGAAGAGGGATGTGCGGTTACCACAGGTCCCTCAGCCCAAGCTGAATGGCCAGCAGCAACCACCTATCTCATCTCAGTATAGAGCAATGATGCCACCTTATGTAAGTGATGGTTACATGTAAATTTTTTAAGCAGCAGGGATTGATTATTGGCTAGTGTGATTTGCTTATGCCCCTTTCTTCTCCCTCCATGGAATGCTTAGCAGTTCTGCTAGAAGGGTGGGATTGCAACCAGCTCCTCAAAGGATGTGGCTACCTGTTGCTGCTCCTGCTGCACTGAGTTTGAACTTGTCAGGAGTTGATTAACACTTGTAATCACTCCACCTTGGTGACTTGATGTCACACGTTTGTGATATTAAGCAAACTGTCTTGAGTGAAGAGTCTTGCTTTGCTTCCATTGTGATTCCTTTGATGATCTCACTATACTTAATGCAATGATGTTTTTTAACGAATGGCTCCTGTTTTTAAACCTTTCGTAGATGTTTAATCAGTATCCTAGAATGGCATATCCTCCTTCCATGCAAGGTCCAACAAGGTTTCCCAATTCTGAGCCTAGCAGGTAAGAAACCTTACAAGTGTTACTGTTGTGTGGATATGAACTCTGTTTGTGACTGACTGAAAAAAAAAAAAAAAAGAAATTTTGCACTGAGTATCTTGATTATGATTATACATTGCATAAGAACTGCCGCTGGTTAGTCTCACAAGTTTGGCTTGTGTGGAGCAGTGCCATGGAGTGATTTGTGTTTGACGACTCAACTGCAAAACTTGAGGGAATTCTGCACATTACAGGGTTTTTGACTCGGAAGAGCAGGAGTCATTTGGGGACACCTTTGAAACTTCAACCAGTATTTTGCCTGTAAAAGGACTCTTCCGTTGTTATAATGAAAGTAATTCCTGGTTCTCAACTCTACTGCTCTCCAATTAAAGTAGAGCTGTAATGCATTATAAAATCAGTTTTCCTCCTTTCTGTGCATTTCTCTGTAATTGAGGATGGCTGTGCACATGCACGAGGAAATAGGGGATGCTGTAGGCAGTAGGGTACAAACTTTGACAGGTTATCTGTGGTTGGGATCAGGAAGAGGACAAAGGCTGAGAAGGATGACTGGGAGAACTTGACTATAGGCGTAGGGAGAAGGTACAGAACCTTTGACAGTAGGAAAGCATGAAAAGTATGAAGAAATATCTCTGAGGTGGATAAATTGGTGTTAAGAAGGATGCCAGATCTGTGCAGTGTGTTTGAAAGCTACAAGGCATGTGGTTTTCCACTGTCAACTGATGTTTGACTTGTTTGTGAAGTGTGCAAGCAATGCTGTAGCATCTAATTGTTCCCTTCCATGAAGAGCCATCTGGTGGTATAGCAGTAATTATTTGAACTACAGTAGTCGCACACATGGATGATAGTTCACATTTATACTGTATTTGAGAGAACAGTAGTTCTCTCACATACTATATACTTCAAATAATTGTCATATAAGTTGACCTTTTATCTAGTCATTTTGTGGATGAATAGTGACAGTGGCCTTCGTTTCCCTCTTTTTTTAGAGGGCCAAGGGGAAGAGGACCGCCTTCATGGTGTTCAGAACCTATTGAGCGCCCATCCATTCTTAGTGCTAGTGAACTTAAAGAACTTGATAAATTTGATAATCTAGATGCTGAGGCTGATGAAGGCTGGGCAGGTAAGAACATCAGATTAATGGTTTCTGTTATTTGTACATTGAATCCTTCTGAAAGATTAATTGAATATTTGCTTGTGCATCAGGTGCTCAGAGTGAAGTGGATTACACTGAGCAGTTGAACTTCAGTGATGATGATGAGCAAGGAAGTAGTCAAAAAGAGAAGGAAAGTGGGTGAGTTGCTGTTGCCAGTTGGGCGTGAATGCCACTTAACTAGCTTAGCTTTTGGGAAGGTTGAATGAAATGAGTGCAAGTACTCATTCCAATAACATTTATTCCAGTAATTTAATAGTGTATTAAGTTGTGTAACTGCCTGCAGACTCCAGTCAGCTGGGCGTGTAGTAGAAGTTATCCTTGCTGTGAGGAACTTTTGCTCTTGCTAAGAAACGTTGAGGATAGAAGATAAATCACCAAATACCTGTGTGGAGTACACCTTTCATTTTTCTTATTTCTTTGCACATAGTGATGAACAAACACCATCAAAAGATTCCCAGAGTCCTGATGGCCAGAAGGAAGCAGAAGAACAGACAAGTGCTAAGTCTGCCACCCAGGTTTCTGCAGCAGCAACCAAAGGGTCTTACAGCAAAAGCTCTCAGCTTGATCAGGTTTGTGTGTTCTTCTCTTCAGCTCTTCTGGCAACAGCCTTGTCGGGAGAGGTCTGACTCAGGTGTCTTTCCAAACTGTCAGGTCAATTAAGGTTATGAACATGAGTGAAAGCATTAGCTACTGAAAGCATTATCTGAGCTGTGGTAACTGATTGGGTGCTGCTTAGTCAACTTAGCTGCTTCTGGTCACAAAATAAAAATAGCATGTCTTTATCTAGTGTGTTCTAACCCACAGTTGTGAGAGGGTGAGAACTCTTGTGTTAGTTACTGTGACTCCACTGACAAGCTTTAACTCGATACTCTTGTCTGTCCATCCCTGTAACAGTGAGTGAAGCTGTTCTGGTGTCCATCATGTTTTATAGTGGCACCGAGTAAATAGTGCCCAGTTGGCCCACACATTTTTCCTGGGTATGGGGGGTTTTTTTGGTATTGCGAATCCCTTTCTGTAGTGCAATTTAGCAGTAATGTGTCAGCTCACTTCTGATGTCTCAGGCAGATAGGTTTTATACAGACCATGTAGAATTCATCAGCTCAGCCATTTTGGTTCTTGGTGTATCCTCTAGTAGAGGAAGATTGGCAACCACCTCAGCTTATGCCTGCTTCAGCCCTATTTCTATTTTTTTTTTTTTCCCAGGAAAAGCTACTGTTGGCTTTGTCTGAAAATTTCCCAGAAATGTTTTCTCTTGACACCAGTAATAATGAAGATGGGGGATCTTTAATTGGTTTTACTTGCACTTTCTCTATATATAAAGATCACGTTGTCTTTCAGGGTTTGATGCTACATTGACTGTGAGGAAAAACAGCACAGTAACAAAGTCTGAAATTTGGATGTGTGAATTTTTAAAGTAATTGTTTAGCTCTCAGTACATAAAGTGGAAATGTTCTTGCCCTTGTTTTGCATGCAAGTTTGTATTGTATGCAGATAGTTCACTAGGTGTAGTATCTTAATGCAGTAGAAAACAGTAAATCTAAAATTTGTCAGCTTGACTGTTGTTATGAGCTTGCTTAACCCTGGTACTGTGTTTGATCCAATAGGATCGGGGCCCAGCACAGCCTTCTATACATGAAAGAGGTGGTCCTGCTCTTCATCCAAAATCTATTCTACCACCGGTAAGAAAGATTAGAATTGTCCTTATTTCCTTGAGTTAAATTCTTTAATGCTGTGGTGGAGGGATTTAGACTAAGAAAAGTCAAAATATGCTTCACATAGGGATAAGCCTTTTCTTTAACAAGTAAAGCGATCGTAGTGCCTGGGGCCAATAAGAATGGGACCCCAACACAGCCGTGCTGCTAATTGTGTAAAGCAGCCCCATCTTGTAAGTGGCATATGAAATGCATGAGAACTTCAAGAGCTTTCAGTTATCCAGCCCCATTTGGGAACTAGAGAGGACAGGGGCATGGGAACAGTGCTGGAGGGCTGGCTGCCAAGGCAGACGGGGAAATGAAGTCTCAAATGAAATGTGTATGTAGTAGCTTCTTACCAATTTTCAACAGTCCTTATTAAAATCTCTGTTATCCTGAGCTACTTTGAATTTCTTTGGCTCCTTGGGGGACTTTTGTCTGAGATCTGCCCTGAGTCTCTGTGATTTACAGCAGCCTGTAACCAAATCTAAAAGATGTTTGTCATCTTTGCTGTCACTTTGCCTTGGTGATGGGGACGAGGAGTGACATGAGCCTAACTGAATCTTTACCTCTCCTTTCTGAGCTCAGGTTGCGTGAGTCTGAACTGGAGCAGGAAGGTGGGGGCTTGCTTTTTCTTCCAAATCTTGCTTTTTAAAGGTGCCATGCAAGGAGATGTGTTGATAAATAGTTAAAATGTAGTATTTCAACAGACTGTTTATATCATACATGTTCAACTTGACTTAACTGATTTTAATATTGCAGCACCCTCCTCCCCCTGATCGCCAGGTAGGACCTGGAAGGCAGGGACCCTTTCCCCCTAAACCAGTACCAGATGAAGATGAAATTTGGAAACAGAGGAGAAGACAGCAGTCAGAGATATCCGCTGCAGTTGAGAGAGCCCGTAAGCGGCGAGAAGAGGAAGAAAGAAGAATGGAAGAACAGCGAAAAGCAGCTTGTGCCGAAAAGCTAAAACGGTTAAATGAGAAATTTGGCTGTGTGACAAAACCCTCCCGGGAAGACCCTCTGAAAGAGAGAGAGAGGGAGAGGGAAAGGGAGAGAGAGCGAGAGAGAGAAAGGGAGAGGGAGAGGGAAAAGGAGAGGGAGCGAGAAAGAGAGAAAGAGAGGGAAAGGGAGAAGGAAAAGGAAAAAGAGAGGGAGAGGGAGAAGGAAAAGGAAAAAGAAGAAAAAGAAAAACTGGAGAAGGCAAAAGAGCAAGAAAGGGAGAAAGAGAAGGAAAAGGAGATGGAGAAAGAAGAGAAGGAGAATGAGAAAGAGAAGGAAGAGGAGAAACCAGTACCTGAGGTTCCTGAGCCTGTAGAACCTGTGGCAACACCTGTAGTAGAAAAACAAGAAAGTGAAACCAGGAATAACAAGGAAGAAAAAGGTATGCTTGCGTGCAAGTAGGAGTTGTCTGTCTTAAAGCTGAGCCACAGAGCACAGTTGTAATCTAGGAGTCTAATTTGCATACCTAATTAACCTAGTGCATTTAGACCATTGATTTTCCTGGCACATCGCAGCTGCTAACTGTCCTTTGAGCTAGACCTGTTTGCCCAACTCATCAAAACGTTAAAGGAAAAATTGGGTTCTGTGATTTAGGCTGGACTTTGAAGAATACAGAAAGAAAAGCAGACTTTCTTTTCTTGCTAAAAGAGGGTCAGCAATGTACATTATTTCAGCTATTCCGTTCTTTCAGCAAGCCTAGAGAAGTAGACACAAAGAGCACATATTTAAACTTGGTGCATTTTTTGTAGTGGAACTTGAATGCCATGAGAGAACTGTTAGACTATGCTTAATAAGGTTGTGTTATCCTTTAAATGGATAAAAGTGATTGTAAAACCAAACCTTGATTCATAAAAAAAGTTGATTCAAATGTGATATGGTAGCATTGATACAGCACTTCTTAAATCACAGTAGTTACAACCTAAATGCCAGTGGCTGGACTACCCAGTGTATTTGAGTTTGAAAGGGACGCTGAGAGATGTATTAACAACAATTGTTCTGGTTTGAGGGGTTGTTCTTAACTTTTTTTGCCTTTATTGGTTTGGGAAACTAAGACTGTGAGGTTAGAGAAGGCAGACTGTTTTCATTTTAGAACAACATCCTTTATCTGACATTCTGGTGAAATTGTCGTAGTTTTAAGATTCACTCTTGTCTCCCATGTGGTTTGTTTGTTTGTTTTTCCAGAAGATCAAGTAGTCTTTACCCGACAAGATAGTGGTCGGAATGAGAAAGAGATTTCACAGGTGACTCACGAGAGTGAGCCAGATTCAGGATCTCAGCCTCGTCCTGCTGTTTCCTCGGGCTATTCTAAACAGTTCCAGAAATCATTACCACCAAGATTTCAGAGGCAGCAGGTAAGTAACCAGTTCATTAAAAGAAGGAAGCTCATTAAAAGAATGATGTCTTCTGACTCATTCTGAATAAGAACGTGACAACAAGAGTTTCAAAAAGCCTAAGTTGCTGATTTCCAGCTTCTGTAACATCTATGGTATTGGCAGGAATTGCTCTGCATGAAACACTTCTTGTCACTTGCAAAGTATGTAAGTGAGCAGAAAGCAAGAGAGGCTTTTAAAACCAGCTGGTTTTGCATCAGTTGCTGGAAGCAGAGTATTGTCCTGTGGTTGCCTGTGGAACCTGGGGTCTGATGATCATTGTTTCTGCAGATTTTCCTTAAAGGGTGTGACACTCACAAATGTAATTTGGACTTGGGTCCTGTGGTCTGAAGAGCACTTTGCATTAATGACATGCATGAAGTATAGGTTGTTCTGTGTCTCAGCTGAACACCAGCAAAACTGTAGCTGTTCTAAATTGTCTGGTCTGGTTTTCTCCCTTTTCTCCTAGTTCATCCTGATGCATGTTTGCGATTAACTTTCAGAATGCTTAATGTCCTGGAGATAACTGTACTTGTTGTTTCCAAGGGTTATTCGAATTCTGCTCAAGTCTTCATCTTAACAAAAAGTCTTGTAATACTGTTTTCTGTTATGCAGGAGCAAATGAAACAGCAGCAGTGGCAGCAACAACAGCAAGGTGTCCTTCCACAATCTGCTCCCTCACAGCCTTCTAGTGGCCCTGTCCCGCCTCCCCAGCATAGACCCCTTTACCAGCCCATGCAACCGCATCCTCAGCATTTAGCTTCGATGGGCTTTGATCCACGGTGGCTTATGATGCAGTCTTACATGGACCCACGAATGATGTCAGGAAGACCTGCAATGGATATGCCTCCTATTCATCCAGGTAAAATCTGGCAGCGGTTGTTTTTGACTGTTGAACTGTCTTGGTTTTGAAATAGAAGTCTTTCCCTAACCACACTATGTATAGTAACAGCGAATGGGTGGGTTTTTTTAAAAAGAAAACTACATTATTTCATTGTTTGAGACAAAATAGATTTTAGTAATAATGGAAAAATGATAGTCATGTGTCAGTGTGTATCTTTGACTAAAATAAAATCACAGCTTTCACATTGCAGGCGTGTTAGTGACAGTTAAGGATGTATTCAGAATGTCAGCATAAGCCTTACTTTGTTACAGATATTAAGGCTGGCATGAGTTAGGTTGAACTGAGAAAAATAGTGTATTTACCATTTGTGTTTCATTACATGTTAGCACTTGATACTACATTGCTTACTAAAAACAAACATGAAATTTTGTTATTTTTATATTATGTATTAGCACCTCTAGAGTCTTACTAAATCTGTGTTTTCAGATTCTTGGCACTAAAAAGTCTTTTTTAATTTGTGGAATTGCCATCTGACTTGCAGTTAGGAAAGCTATTGTGCATAAATAATACAAGTCTGGCATGTAATGTAATGGAGGTACCCATTCCCTTGCTCATTAGCTGGATAAGTTTCTTGAATGAGTGCAAGGAATGAACAGAGGAAATGGCAGGCTAAGCAAAGACAGTGAAACTGTAGAATTTCTTTAAAATGTTACCAAAAAATAGGACCCAGCGTCCTTAATAGAGTACAAAAAAAACCCCCAAACCTATGTACACTTACCTTGCCTTTTGCCATTCATATCTTACAGCAGAAACTTCATTCACAAGTTTACAGGTCTATAGAGCTGGTTCTTCCCCATTATAGTGGAAGCAGACAGCTTTTCCTTTTGTTGGTACATAGGGTACTAGTGGTGAATATGATTTAGTCATTCTGAGGTCAGCTGGCAGTGAATAGACATTTGGCTTCAACAACGGAAGGTACAGAGGAAAGGAGATCGGAGGAGAGTAGTGTTCTTCAGTACCTCCTGATGTGCTTTGTTAGTCTTGAGGTAGGTTTCTTTACTAATGTTAAACTTGTTTCAATTGTTGAACTTAAATCTGTTGCAGGAATTATGCCTCCCAAACCACTGATGAGAAGAGACCAGATAGAGGGATCAGCAACTAGTTCAGATTCATTTGAACATATAGCTCGCTCAGCAAGAGAGCACACTGTTCCTTTGTCAGAGCCCCGCATGATGTGGGGGTCAGACCCGTACCCCCATGCAGAACCTCAGCAATCTAGTTCTCCTCCCAAAGTGTTAGAAGAGCCTGACGATTTGAGGTAAGCCTGAGTTACGTACTCCTGCGTGTCACTTCTCCAAGCCATACATACTTACACACTTGGCTGTGTAACTTACGTTGCAAAACACAGTTTAAACTGACTGAGTTATAGCTGCTCTTCACACAAAACTTTAAAAGGAGTTGTGACTGGGGAATGCAGTGTACTTGGCGCTGTTGTATAAAACAAGACATGCCTGCTCTGTAGCAGTGTGTAGAAAGACGATTTACCCCTTGTTTAGGATCCTTAACCTAATTTGATGAATGGTGATTGCCATAACATTTTGAATTTTCAGTTTTGTAGAACACTCCTATGGTGTTGTCCTGTTCTCTATCTGCTCTCCATCCTCCCCATATCAGAGAACTCCTGTCTGATGTATATTAGTTTCAAAAGTCGTGCGTTAAGTACAGGTGGTATAAAGCAAGACGGTCGCTTTTGACCTTTGCTGCATGAGGAACAGTCAGGAAGGCTTCCTCTGCATCTTAAAAGTACCCAAAAATTCTTTTTGCTGTACTGCTGTCTGGGTAATACTTGTGATATTAGCCTGCTAACTTGGGGCTTCATTTAAAATTGCATGTATAGCCATTAACAATACTAGAGTCCTATAGCTAATTGTACATTAGACACTGAACTGTTAAATCAGAATAGAATAAAATTGACCTCTACAACTAGCAGCCACTATGAAAATTAATACCTGTTATTTCCTGGAGCTGACATTAATCCTTCATAGAAATAGAAAATTATTCGATTTAAGTAAATATTTATGAGTAAAATTTTTCCACCCACCCTAACATTCTTAATTGCTTGCTGCTTAGGTCTGAGGCCCACTTGGAGCAAGAACGAGTTGCTGTCCCTGCTGCTGCTTATCCTGTAGAACACAACCAGTTGGACTCTCATCCAAAGACAGACTTTTTCAGAGAATCAGGAGAGGTGGAGGTACAAAAGTTCCCAAGCAGGCCTTTGGAAGATGTACAACCTCTCCAAACTGACACACCTAACACGGCAGTTAATTTTGAAGGAGTGAATGAGAAAGTTACACGTAGCTCTCCAGAAGAATTGGTGCCTGTGGGAGAAAGTCACTCTTCACTAAAGAGAAGCATTTCCCATGGTTCAAGTCACTCTCTAAAATCAGAAGACCAGAGGAATGAGACAGCAACAAATATCCCTAAATTAAATAACAGGCCTGTTGAGACAAAGGAGGCAATTGAGAGACTTGAGATTAAGCCAAAAAAAGAAATTTTGATCAATAATAGAACATCAGAAGGACCAAAACTTGAAAAAACTTTCAAACCTAAGTCTGAAACAAGATGGGGTCCTAGGCCAGGTTATGGCAGGAGAGATGAAGGTGGTGATAGACCAGTGAGAAGATCAGGTCCTATTAAAAAACCTGTGCTTAGAGATATGAAGGAAGAGCGTGAACAGAGAGAAGAGCGTGAACAGAGGAAGGAGAAAGAAGGAGAAAAGACAGCTAGTGAAAAACCTAGCAAGTCTGAGAAAAGTGACAAAAAGGAAGCACCTCAAGTGCCACTGCCTCAGGCTGAGCCAGAGACATCCGCCTCCAGCAGCGCTCCTCTGGCTAAGAAGATAACCCAGGATGCTGCTCTGACACTAGCAAGCCAGGAGAGCAGTCAAACCGAGACTGCAGCTAAAGCTCCGGTTCAACCTCCCACACCTCCAGTCCAGCAGCAGCTACCAGCTGCCCAACCTGCTGCTCCACAGCTTCCCCCTGCAGTACAGCAGCAGCCACCTGCTCAACCAGCAGCACAGCAGCAGCCACATGTTCAGCAGTCAGCTACTGCAGTGAAGGAAGAAAAGCAGACTGAGAAGGTAGTTACCAAGGAGGTTGTAGAGAAACCACGCTTAGAAACCAGACCAGTAAAAAGAGAGCCTGGCTTACCACCTAGGACATACTGGAAAGAGGCTAGGGATAGAGACTGGTTCCCAGATCAGGGATACAGAGGCAGAGGTCGTGGGGAGTATTATTCCAGAGGTCGTAGCTACAGGGGTTCTTACGGAGGACGTGGTCGGGGCAGTAGAGGCCATAATAGAGAGTACCCACACTACAGAGATCCTAAGCCTAGATCAGACCATGTGCCTTCGGGGCCTGTTAGGCAAAGAGAAGAGAGTGAAACGCGTAGCGAGAGTTCTGACTTTGAAGTAATCCCAAAACGGCGGCGACAGCATGGTTCAGAGACTGATTCTGACAGTGAAGTTCACGAAAGCGCAAGTGACACGCTGCTTTCAGACAAAGACAGCCTAATCAAAGGCAAGCACCCAAAAAGAGAAGAGAGAGCTGATGGCAAGAAGCCTCCAAAGCCCCTGTCATTCAAACCTGAAAACAGTATCAGAGTAGACAACAGATCCCTAGAAAAAACATACATAAGAGATGATGAGAACAAACCCAAACCAGGATTTCTTCCTAAAGGAGAGCCTTCTAGACGAGGCAGAGGGGGAATGTATAGACGTGGTGGCAGGGATCCTGGTGGGCGTCCTCCACGTCCATCCACAATAAGGAGACCAGCCTACAGAGACAATCAGTGGAACCCTAGGCAAACAGAGATCATTAAACCAGAAGATGGGGAGCCTCCAAGAAGAAATGAACATTATGGTCCTTTACCAGTTGATAAAAGACCTCCAAAATTTGAGAGAAAGTTTGATCCAAATAGAGAGAGGCCACGAAGACAAAGGCCTGCTCGGCCTCCAAGGCAAGATAAGCCACCACGCTTTAGGCGCCTAAAAGAAAGAGAGGCTGCATCAAAGATAAATGAGGCTGTAACCAACTCCTCAACAAGTGCCACAGTTAGTAATGCAGTTAATGAGCCCTCCAACACTGCTCTGGATGTGTCGGGAAGTAAGACACCAGACTTGTCCAACCAGAATTCTTCAGACCAGGCAAATGAAGAGTGGGAAACAGCCTCAGAAAGCAGCGACTTCAATGAGAGGCGGGAGAGGGATGAGAAGAAAACAGCAGACGTCGCAGCACAGGTCGCTGCAAAGGCAGGGGAAAATGCTGGAGCTCCAAAAAGGGAAATAGCCAAGAGAAGTTTCTCTAGTCAGCGGCCTGGAATAGACCGTCAAAACCGACGTGGCAACAATGGGCCAGCTAAACCGGGGAGGAACTTCTCAGGACCTAGGAGTGAAAGGCGGAGTGGTCCTCCACCCAGAAGTGGAAAAAGAGGGTGAGTACCAGCTTCTGTTAGAAAGCACACGTGGTCATGGTCTTCTGTTGTCCTCTTGTGGTTCAAAAATCGTAAGTAGTTATTTTAGATTTTCAGAATGGTAGAAAAGAGAGTAGGACAAACATATGCATCTGTGGCTGCGTACTTTCTGTTTTTTCTGTTTGTATGCAGACACTTGGAACATGGAGCTCAGAGCAGAGTATTCTTGTATGCACAGTGTTAAAAAAGTCTAATAAATTGCAGTGCTGTTTCTGAGTCGAGCTATGTTTCTCAAGATCTAGATGCAAGCTGAAGTGTTAATGTGAGCAGTTTTGCAGTTAATACACAGATTGCTGCATTGTATTTTAGATCACCTAACATAGACAAGCATGTTGAGAAATGCTTGCCATTGAGACTAAACTTTGTTTCTCTATATGCTAAATTTGATTGAAACTTGATAATTATTTAATGTTACTATTTGCCAGCTGTTTCGTAGCCACAGTGCACAGTAGTCTGGTAAGTGGGAGGCAGGGCAAGACATTTCTTCATTGAATGCCTACCCTGTACTCTAGGACTCTTGTGCTTGTAGGTTGCTGTATTCTATGTTCAGGTTTTGCCTGGGCTTAAAAACTTGTGATCGATGCTTTAACCTCCACATTAAAACTATTAAGAATTCCTTTGGCTAGTCACTTAAAGGTGATGTTGAAGCAAAAATTGGGTATTCCAGGTTCCACACCAAAGTCAGAATGCTGCAAATCTGACTCTTATGGCTTCAGATAGCTTTTGGCAAGTGAGCATGTGGAACAAGTATACTATAACTTGTTTATATTTGCTCACATTGCATACTGTAAGCTTCTGTTTGGTTTGGGTTTTGCTTTCACTTTATTTTTTTTTCCATGGAACGCTTTACTGCAGTTGAAGTATACTGAACTGCATACTTGTTGAGTTTTGGTACCTCTAACTACATAGACCAAGCCAGAGGTGACCTTAAAATTATGCTTTTTTTTTCTGTGATTCCTTTTGGCAACAGGGCATTTGATATGTTCCCAAAACAGCTTTTGCTGTTAAGCTTCTTCTCGTTGAGGAGCTGGAAGTAAAAGTCTGGACCCTACTAAGAAGTTGCACAGTAGACACTTATAGCCTTATAATGGGATATACATTAGATTGTTAGCTCCTTCCTGAGTGTTCTCTGTGGCTGGTCGTTAATTTTCTCAAATTTTTTCTAATATAGGCCATTTGAAGAGCAGACAGCAACTGTGCCTGGTGTTGATCCCACCAATGGCAACTCTTTACATCAGGAGGATGGAGGTGTTACTGCTGCAGGACAAAAGAGCACCAAGGATGCAAGTGGCAAAAAGAGGGAAGAACCTAAGGCTGGTCCAAAGAAGCCTAAGGAAAAAGTGGATGCCTTGTCTCAATTCGATCTTAATAATTACGCAAGTATGTATTGATAATATGCTAACAAGAATTTGTAATCTTGCTAGCTTTGCTGCATATAGAGCTAGATGGTTGAAAACTTAGAAAAGAGGAGAGGTGATTTTTTTTTTTAAACACCAGAATAATTGTGTACTTGAGTTTTGGTACCTTTGTCATATCTAATTAGCAATGTGTGTGCCTCTAAAAGGTGGCAAATCTCATTGTGTGTTTTTATGTATAGATAAGAATAATTTTGTTCTATCATGTAATCTTAACTCTGTCATTCATACTGTTTTCCACCACACTCTAATTTGCTTAACCTTCATAAGCAAAGGCAGTGGATATCACTGATAAGCTCACAGCTAATACCCAGGAAGGCTGTTCATTATTCATTATTATGTTTTAGTTCTTATTTCCTGGAGAGTCTGGTTACAGGAACCTCCAGTTTTTCAGTTCTTAAAGATTAACTCCTTGTCTTCAAGCTCAACAGCAAAGCACTTGGCAAGCAGAAGCTTACCTTTAATCGGGGCCACTGTCTGTGTCTGTAGGGAAATAGCTTCCACTCTAAAGCCGATTTTGGCTTGGTGCGCTGCCCTGAAGCTGTTAAAACAGCAGCATCTATACCTTTCCTTTTTCTATAGGTGTTGTGATCATTGATGATCACCCTGAAGTGACAGTAGTTGAAGACTCCCAATCTAACTTGAATGATGATGGTTTCACAGAAGTGGTGTCTAAGAAGCAACAAAAACGCTTGCAAGATGAAGAGCGCAGAAAGAAGGAAGAACAAACAGTGCAGGTACAAGACCAGCATTTATAGTGGGAAAGAGCTTCTTGCAGTACTGGGAATGTTGTGAAGTGTGCAGAATTTTCCTTCCAAAGAAGCTATATTTTCACCTTATAAATATAACTAGATAGTTATATTCATATTAAGTTGTTCAGAATTAGTAAATGAAATTAATTTTCACTGTCATCTTAGGGTTCTGTACTTCCTGATTGGGCACTGTCAGGCAGGTGGAACTAGCAAACTGAAAACACCATTTTTCATACTGTGATAAAGACTTATGCTATTGCTTGTATATCACTTGATTCCAAGAGGAAAATGGATGAGAAATCATTGTTCCTGTGGTTAAATACCCCTAAAAAAATAAACTTCTTTAAGACAGGCTTAATCAGTTTGCTTTTTGCTGCTACATAATGTACCATTGGTTGTCCATACAGACTATCAGCTGTAACAGTAAAATTGGCTTCCGCTTACAGGTTTGGACCAAAAAAGGATCAAGCGAAAAAGGCCGAGGTCAGAATTCCAAGCTCCCACCCAGATTTGCCAAAAAGCAGCAGCAACAGGCAGCAGCTGCAGCTGCGCAGCAGGCACAAGCTCAGGCCCAAGCTCAGGCCCAGCCTTCGTGTACAACGCAGACTCCAGGTCAGCCACAGGCTTCTGTTCAGCCGCAAAACCAGGCTGCAGGAGGGACGGCCAGCACAGAATACACAGTGTCAGGCAAAGTTCTGCAAAACACCCAGGCTCACAATGGTCTAGGAACTGAATTATGGGAAAACAAGGTGCCCTCTACAGCAGTTCTAAATGACATCTCCAAAAAATGTAAGTGGTGTCTTTTGGGTTTGGGGTGGGGGGCAAGCATTGTAGTTAGAGAATGCTGATTGCCAGCTTGCTCTGTTAATGTCTCATTTCTACCTGCAAATATGTTTTGCACAGGGAATAGAGGGCAGCATTTCCAAGTGCAGTATTGTAACCTATGAGTATCTCGGAAAAGAGATTTTTGCACTATGGTATTACTCAGTATTTTACCCTGTTGTCACGTACTTCATTCCCTATGAATGAGCAGCTGTCAATCCCTTCAGGAATCTGTGTTTTGTCAGGCTTGGTCATGCTTCCAAACATGATGATTGCCCCACTTGAAAGCAGCTAAATAGATAGCACATTGTTAACTGCTGAATAGGTTAACAATTTCTTAACTAAAGTGTATTTAATCAAGATGTCTATAACTTAATTCCCAGTCAATTGATAACATTAGTCAAATGCGTTTAGCAACATTGGGGGGGGTTTAACTCTCTCTTCTTAATTGTCAGTGGGACCCATTAGCCCACCTCAGCCACCTTCCGTCAGTGCTTGGAACAAGCCTTTGACATCTTTTGGTTCAGCTACATCTCCAGAGGTAAGAATGAAGGGAAGAAGAGTTAGCTGTCTGTGAAGCTTACCCAAGTCATATCTCATTGGGATTGGCTACAGATTATCCATTTATTCAGGCATGCATATACTTAAACTAGTATATGTAGAATTCCATGAAATCAGGAGATAGTACAGAAACACCGGATACAGGCTAGTGCTTTTATGATTGCAGCATGGAAAAACTGTTCTCTTAGTAAAAACTCAGCTGTTCACAGATTCTATTGATAGCTGTTTTTCAGTGCATTTTTTAAGTAAAAATATTGCCTAGTTTGCATGTGAACACTTGTGTACAGTTCAGTAATGTAGACAGAAACAGGATGTCTCCAAGGAACTAAATGTTTTTTGTGTCCTTTCTTAAATCAGAGATACAAAAAGCAGTAGATGCTTGTCGTAGTTTAACCCCAGCCAGCAGCTAAGCACCATGCAGCCACTCACCCCTCCCCTCTCCCAGTGGGATGGGGAGGAGGATCAGGGAAAAAAAAGTAAAACTCGTGGGTTGAGATAAGAACAGTTTAATAACTACAGTAAAATAAAATACACTACTAATAAAAATATTATAATAATAATAATGATTGTAATGAAAAGGAATATAACAAAAAAAGGAAATAAAATCCAAGAAAAGACAAGTGATGCACAATGCAATTGCTGACCACCCGCTGACTGATGCCCAAGCAGCGATCCGCCCCTCCCAGCCAACTCCCCCCTGTTTATATACTGAGCGTGATGTTCTGTGGTATGGAATATCCCTTTGGCTAGTTCAGGTCAGCTGCCCCGGCTCTGCTCCCTCCCAGCTTCTTGCACACCTGCTTGCTGGCAGAGCATGGGAAACTGAAAAGTCCTTGGCTTAAGATAAGTGCTACTTAGCAACAACTAAAACATCAGCATGTTATCAACATTATTCTCCCACTAAATCCAAACACAGCACTGTACCAGCTACTAAGAAGAAAATTAACTCTATCCCAGCCAAAACCAGGACAGTGCTTTCTAACTATATTAGCTCTACTTATCCCATGTAATTTGCATAGCCCTAAATTTTACATTTAAAGTCCTGTGGGTTTGTTTTCTTGGGCTTTTCTGGTCTTGATTTTATTGTTTTAAACTGTAAGAATGTGACATAACTCTCTTAGGAGACAATTTTAACTGTATAAGGAGATCTGGAAATATTTTTTAATTTCTTATTGTTCTTGAATTGAACATTAATTTTTGAACTTTCAGGAGAATGTTGTGAACCTGAATCTGGACATTTTGATATTGCACTTGTCCCTCTCCCCCTTCTCTACCAGTTCCTCATCTTGATCTTGTTTACATATTTCTTCACTGCTTTTTTTTCCTTACTCTTGAGCTTGTATAAACAGTAGAAATTTGAGGAGGAGGAAGTGTACATTCATATATTATTTACTGTTGCAAATCTGCAGTTACAAGTAATGCTTTTGCTGGCAGAAGAATTACTAGAACTAGAAATCTTTTGAAATGTGTTAAACGTTTACCTTTTAACTAGGGGACAAAGCCTGGGCAAGAAGGTGGAGTTGATCTTGGTATAGAAACTATTCAGTTTGGAGCTCCAGCTTCCAGTGGCAGCGACAATGAAGTTGGCCCTGTACTTTCTGAGAAGTCCACTGACAAGCTACCAGAACCTAAAGAGCAAAGACAGAAACAGCCTCGGGCTGGACCCATCAAAGCACAAAAGGTAAAAGGTCATATCTGCAGTACAAACTTCTAAACTTAAAGAAGTTCAGCCAAAAAGAGGTTACAAATAATGGAATAGAATACTCATGCAGTTAGGACTAGACCTATAAAAATTGCATTCCCCTTTTATATTTCCTAAAACAACAAGTTGGTTCTTGGAGAGAAGATGGGGAATTCAGTTCAAGAAGCAAGTGTAAGTAAACAGCATCCTAGCCCAGCAGAATTTGTCCATTGGTTCTGTGTTTGTAACAAGAGATGTGACTAGAGCAAGGGTGGGATTATGGATTTGTGATAGCTTTTTTGGGAGTCTATGGATGTAGTAGAGTGTTTTGGTTTTGTTTTTTTAGTTTGGGGTTTTTGGTTTTCTCTTGAGCTTACTTCGCTCAGGCTTTGAGAGCTGTTTTGAAGCAGGCATTCTGTTTCTGCCCTGGCTATATCTCCAGTTTCAGTAGTTCTTCCTGCCACCATGCCTCCCTTGCCCACCTCTAAATGGTGCATGGTGCCCTGCTTAGTTTTGTAGCCAGACTACCAAGATGAGTAATACATCAAGTTGCAGGAAAAGAAGTATTTTGAGGAAAGGGAGGAATGTTAGAGCCACTGGTTTGAAGTCTCAAATTCAAATCCACAGATGTCTGGATAATTAATTTTTTTGCAACTAATCTAAGATGACTGGATAGGTAATCGAGCTTATCTCAATTTATAAAAAAATGTGTATTGCTTGCCCTCCAGATATTTAGGGGCTCCATTCGATCATCATCATCTTACATTTCCATTGTTACCACTCAAGGAGTAATACTTTCTCCTCCTGTCATTTAGATTACACTTAGCGATCTTTCACGTTAATGAAACGTACTTTCCTGTTATTTCTACCTCCAATGCGTACTGAGTGCATTGCTAGCGCTCAGCACCAGCTTCTTACTCCCAGAAAGAGATGGTTATAGCAGATAAACTTGGCTGGTGACTTACAGAACCAGCTGTTTCAGTCCCTCTTGATGTCTGAGATTTGGCAGCAGTCCTGATGTAATTAAAACCCTTTTGTCTTTTTAGAAGACTGGGTGTTTCTTTGTTTGTGTTGGTTGTGTTTGGGTTCTTTTTTCCCCAAAAAAGCTGAAATCTGAAGGTGCAGTCACATGTAGAATGAATTTAACTTCTGCTACATGAGGCACTCAGTGGGTATGCTACAATTCATGGTTTTTATTGGAAAATGTAAAACCCATACAGCAGAGAAATATGCAGTAGTTAATACTGCTGGTGAATTGTAGTAACCCAGCACATTCAAAACCCGTATCTCAGTTATACTAGCAGCATACCTAAAACTGCCCCCATGAAATCACTTAAAGATACTGAACTCCAAAGTTAAATAAATATATGTAGAGAGAGTCTAGTTTACACTGTGTAGAAAATGCCTTTTTTTCTGCTGGGTTATAGCTATCAAGATTCCTGTAGATTTTGTTGAAAGACAAATGTGTGACTAAATGGTAAATTCATTGGAGATTAACATTTTTGTGCTCTCTTCTGAATGAGAGGGCTGTAATCCTTTAACTGTCTTGATGACAAAAAAAAACCCAAACAATTCCTACACAGCCACCACCCCTGTGGTGATATTGTTTGCTATGAAGCCTAAATACGGACTTGTTCAGGATTGGAGGTTAGTACTGTTGAACTAATATGGGCAATGTAAGAGGACCATACTTGAAACAAAGCAATTTACCTTTCCAAGTGTGACCTTAAAGCGTCTGGAGGAATTTCTGCTTCTGTAAACTGTTAGACCAAAAAATATTTGGGGTGAGGTGAGCCTGATGTTCCTGACTGCTGCATTGCAGAGCTCAGGCATCTGCTTCTATTGTTGTTTTCTTCCTTCTCCCTGAAAGCTAGTCTCTGCTGGCCTCCTGAGGGTACTGAATACCTTTGGGAAACTCCACCCTCCCCAAAGGCATTGTATTGTAAAGAGTCCTTATCTGCTCCTGAAACAGCTGGGTTGTATTTATAGAAACAGTACCAGCAGCTTCTGTCTTTCCACTATCAAAGTTTAAGGAATAGGATTTTAAGGACTGCCTTTAACGAATTTTTGTGCTGCTCTGTAGTGAAATGGGCTGAGTAGTCTTAGCCAGAAAGGATATGGCTACTTAAACAGCAGAGCATTCAGGTTCACTGAGGCCGTTCATTCTGCTTTAGTTCAGCTGCCCAAAAAGGAACTAGTGAATTGCACCAGTTACTCCAGCCATGGTGTCTGCAATATAAGGCAACACTTGCGCATAGGTGTTTTATTTTTTCTGGATGTCCCCTTAGTGCTCAATTCGTAGGGAAAAATGCTGCCAACACCCATACATTGAGATACCTTCAAATGAAGGTAGTGTCTTCTGTTCTAATTTCCTGGGGCCCTGTAAAATCCTGATTCTCTGAAAATTAAAATAACCTGTATGTATACGAAGTCTTGTGGCTTCTATACTATTATACTTTTTTGTGCTTTTCTTGTAAGGAGAATCAAGCTGGCTTTCATCTGTAGGTTTTAACTAGATCTTATTTTAGTTGAACTCTACCACTTCACATAAAACATGTCTTGCTTGAAAACAATGGTTTAGATTCCTCATGTTCAAAATGAATGCATTTCGTGTACGTATTGCTAACTTAGTCTCAAATGATTTATCTGTTAGAAAATGCTTACTCTTCAGGAAAGCTTTGTTAGATTTAAACAAAATTATTTTAAGCATGTTAGAATATTCTTGTGGGATAGAACATGGGGGGGAAGACATAACTGACGAGTTAACACTAACTTAGCTTCCAGACTTGAGTCCGGTAGAAAACAAAGAGTATAAACCTGGTCCTATTGGGAAAGAGCGTTCTTTAAAGAACAGGAAGGTGAAGGATGCCCAACAGGGAGAGCCTGAGGGACAGGAGAAGCCATCTCCCACCTCTGTCGGAAGTCCAGAACCTGTCACTACAAAGGAAACCAAAGCAGCAAGTGAACTGAGCACAGAAATAGGAACAATGATATCCGTGTCTGCTCCAGAGTTTGGAACAAACACAAAGGTAAGAAAAATATTGACAAATTACTGAGCATTATATGTAAAATATGATTACAGTGATGTAATTGACACTTGGTTTCCTGCTGGTGGTAGTTACCTGGACAGCAGAGCCCCTTGAATAGCAGATATGAAACATATCAGTACTGCTTGAATTAAACAGTTCTCCAGAAGTGGTACAGAGACATGCTGTTTGTCATACCCCTGTACAGAGATAGTCTTGGAAGGTTTTAAACTTTTTTGCTGCCTTATGAATGTGAAAACTCTGTCCTGAGCCTTGCTGTGGAGAGTGACACTGGAGCCTGGTATAGGCAGATTCTGTAAACTCAGATATATGTCATATATGCAAGATGAGTGCTTGACTTTCAGCGGAGAACTGGAGTGAAGTAGTGTGTGCGATCGTTGGTTGAGTGCATGGATGACCTGAAGCTGTGAATTAAGTGCTGTTCTGTGAAAAATGAAATCTCTAAACTAGGAATATGCTAAAGCATTGGATAAGGCTCGTTCAGTTGACCTAAAGGGTCTGTATGTCAGCTCCTGTTGGCTTGGATATTGTCAAGATATCCCTTGCAGAACTTCTTTGGGATGTTGAGGACTCATCATAGTTGTCTGCGTGGAACTCCCCTGACTTCTCTATAACTGCTCAACAGTGAGATGGTGACTTGCTGTCAGGATTCATTGTTCCACAGCTCGGTTCTTAGCTGTGGTGCATTGATAGCACTGGTATACAGAGGTGCTCTCCTTTCTGCCTAAGGACCTGTGTGGCGACTGCCCTCACTACAGCAGCGTTGTCTTGAGCAAGAGCTATGGTTGTTATATCTCGAATGTAAAGAAACCATGCAGTGTGAGTAGCTACTAGTTAATAGTTACACTTGCTTTGATAAAGGAAAAATGCTTCTTATATGTTTGTAAAGCAGTTTTATGAGTTTAGACTCAAGTTTGTTGCATGCTGTCTCAATCTGCCTTTTCCTAGTCTTAAGCAGAAATTTTCTGATGCTGTTCAGGAAAACCGATCCTCTGCAAAAGTTACATTACTAGTTGAAGAATCTGAAATGCAGATCACTCACAATTTATCTGTCACCCGCAGCTGGAAAAAGATTTAAAAAAAAAAAAGACAATTTTGGCAGTTTTTTGCCGAGGTGTCATGCAAGCAGAAGATGCTATCTCAATGAAGTCTTGTTACAGAGCAAGTGTTAAGGAGGTTATTTGTGTCGGACATGGTAGCTGCAGACTTGATTTTTTGAGTGGAACGGCAAATATGTAAGAAAATTCGGTGCTGGGATGGATTTCTCATCCTTCCTGACAGTTTCCATCTTGTATCTAAATGTGAATGGTTTATGTTGATGCCAGAAATGGATACAGTGCCCTTCTTGTATGCAGAATCAGAAGTGTAGAGCCATAAACACCAGCTTGCTCAAGTATTTGGTAAGAAGGCTGTTTGTATGTGTCACATGCTTTCTCACTGTCAAGTTCCTGTGACCAGAGCTCAAGATAAGGGAAGGAGACGCTTCTTCTAAGCCACCTACAGAATAGGAAACATATCTTTGTTGTTTACTCCAGGCTAACTCAATATTGAGTAGCTCTACTAAAATCAGCATAATTTCCTCTCTACAACTGTATTTTTAAAGTATGAGATCTTCAAAAGGGAATTCTGAATTTTGTGCCCTTTTGGCCTTAGTTAAACATGGGTTGCCAAGGTTCTTTGAACTACCACAGTATTAAAGCACCAGGCTTCTGTCTTCTGGAGGGAAGACCACAGTGAGAGGAAACTTCCCAGTTTGTGCTGGATATGAAAATTCCCAATAGTTTCCTCATTAAGTGGTTGCTAGTAGAAGCATTTAATAATAGGCCTAAATATTCCTGTCTCAACAGTTCCAGGTTGCTTTTGAATTCGTTCGTCATGAGTAGTTCACAGGGCATCAGTAAGTTTTCTAGGAAAGGGGTGGTCATATTTTATATTTAATTCTCCAGAAGTTGAACCTACAACCTGCAGATTTATTGGAGAAGATAAGCTTCATCTAGATTTTGCAGGAATAAACCAGTCTTGCTACTTTTTAAAGTGGCTTTTAAAATGGCTTCAAATACTGCTCTGGCCCTGGAGTTCCTATACCGATTTGTATTGCAACTGCTTTCTTCTTGTCTTTGTACTCTTTACATCGCTCATTAGTGAGGGAAGAAGTGATGACATCTTTAATCTGTTGTTTGAATGTCAGGTGTTGAAGTTTTAGCAAACCTAAATGATTTCGCTTTTGACACTCTTTAACATCCTTCCCAGAGACTGCTGCTCACCTTCCAGGAAGGCACACTTTCTTTAGTGTATTTAGTGATTTAAATGTTTGTAAACATCAAGCCAGCTGTCCTCCTTCAGAAGCAGAAGTTTTGTAAGAGTACCCCATCCATCCCAAAACAAACATCTTAATAAGAGCGTGTGCATTTAATCGTGCAAGACTGTTTTACCTTAGAAACTGTATAAATATAAATCAACTCATACTGGTGAGATGTTTAAATTCAGAATATAAGCATGATGCTCTGAAGCAATTGCAGCTGTTTCTCTTGGGTTTTGAAGTATTTTTGGAGTAAAGGCAATCTGATTGTGTAAGTCTCTGAATTGGGTAAGACACCTTACCCCTTGCCTTTCCTCACCCTACCACCTCTAAAGTTTTGAAGCTTTCAAATCACAGGAATGATCAATACCTGGTTGTGGACATGGCAATGAAATGTTTGCACAGGTAGTTGATAACAGCTATGTGTTACCGAGATGATGTCTGAAAGGACACAGGCTATACTTGAGAATAAATTTTCAGTATCTGACAAGCTCTCTGGTTTGAGTGATGTACGTAAATCAGGAACAAATCAAATAGCTAAATAATCCCACATGTACCCTGATCCTTTATAGCAAGGTGAGCTCTGAGGTCTGCCTTGTCCTTTTGTTCATAAAGTCACTTCAGGGTTTGTGATCTCTTCTCTTTGGGCAAAGTAGGTAGTTATAAAAAAAAAAGTTTACCTGTTCTTTTTCTTCAGGTATAAATAACTTGTAGATAACTCCAAAAAAGCATGTACAGCTTTTTGCTCTTGCTGCTATTACTGTTACTAGTTTATAATAAAGTAATCAATTGGTTTCTTCAGTAAAACAGTTGTACAGGAGAATCACTTTAATTGAATTACAAAAGCTTATGGTGATAAGCCATATCTAACAGAGATTCCTAGAATTAATGTATCAGTAAATGAAGGATGGTGGTTAACCTACAGTTTATGGAGTGGTGTTCTTAAGGCTAAAGAGTTGTCTTATCTGCACGTTCAGCATGTAACTCATCCTTATAGGATGGGTCAGCATTGCACATATACTTCTAAGGGCACCGGAGTTGATATGGTCGTTTGTTATTAATTCTAGTGAAAAAGCATTTTTGTGCTGTAAGTTTCCAAAGTGAGAAAGCTAGCAATAGTCTTGATCGAATTTCTTTTGTAAGGAATTTTAGTGCTGAGACCCTGTAAAATTTGCATCCAGACCTTGAAGGAATTTTAATAATGTTATATTAAAAACTTCCTCTTTCTTATGCAGTAAAGCATCTTAAAAAAACAAAGCCAGTTAATTACTTCATTAGAAGGACCTTGTGATTAAACCAGCCTCGTGCTTGCCTTGTTCTACCCAAATTAAGGTTGGCTGTTGGAATCAAACATAAATGTGCAACTTGCAGTTTGGTAGTTCAGATTGTGGGAAACATCATATATCTCATATTTCACCAGTTTAAGAAGTAAAGGAAATAACTAAATGGAGAAAATAGTTCTCTCTGTTTCCTTCATAAATACAAAAATAAGTCAATGTGCACATTGTGTCCTCTCTCACCCCATTATGGTTTAGCTTGTCCTGGTCTTACCAAAATGAGCTCATCCTTTTAAGGAAGATTCTTCGTTATTTGCAAGTTAGTATCTTAATGCTTTAATTGCTCTTTTAGGGGACATTGCCATAGGCTTGAGGAGTAAGTTGATGGTGCACTTTTTTAATAGTTTATCACACCAGTTGGATTTAATTAAACAAGCATTATGTGGTTTGTGCCTTCAAAATCATTATCTGTTGGCAAGTCCAGGTGCTCATCAACAGTTCTGCTGCTAACTTGTCCTTCAGTTCCTTCTTGGTGCTTGGTTCCGTAAAAATGATGGAGCCTTTTCTGGGCTTCAGACATGTAAAACTTTGGAGTTTGCAGTGCTTGCTGGAGTGGATCTTGGCTAATTCAGCGTCACACCATTTATCTGACGAAGTCTCTGGGTCAGGTTCTGATAACACCTGTTTGCCTGTCCAGAATACGCTCAGTAGATACCCAGTGACAAGAACTAAAAAACAGTGCTCCACGTGGCTTCACAGAAGTACCAGTGCCTTTTTTGTTCATTGTAGGTCATTCTCTAGAGGGCTGGCAGTGTTATCGATGAGACACTTCCATCAGGCAGTTTATACCTACAACTGCAATAGTCACTGGCTACAGCTAGGTCCATGAAAGTGGACCTTGTTCATTGAGCACATTAAGGTCCACTTAACTGTGACAAATAAGCTTCAAGGAAAGCTTCTGGGTAGACTGGAAACTTCAGTCCTTTTCTTCCTTGAAATCACTGCCCAATGCAGAAATCGGGAGGTAGACTTCACCATCCAGAGAAACTGAGTCTTGTGACTTTAAGAGAAGACTTAAAGGAAAGAAAATTGTTTTGCAAATTGCAACCATCCCTATGTGTTCTTTTTAATCTAGAGGGCCTTACTTGTCATAGGTTTACCCAAGAAATTTCTGTATTTATTTAAAGCTACAGAAAGCTTTCAGCTAATATATTTTACTTGTTAAATGGGCTAAAAGTGCCTACAGGTGGCTAAAGCATCTCGGGTGACATGATAATTGGTTACACCACTACAGTTCAGTATGTCTAGTGCCCAGGCAGTACAGCTCTTTACAGACTGTATTTTGACTTGTCTCCAGATGTACGTTGTGAGGTCATGAGGCAAACTGTAATCTCCCAAGAATTTTTCTGACCTCAGTAGCAATTCAGCAATAAGGATTGCTGGACGTGCTTTCTAAGAAAAAAAAACTGGTGAGAAATTCTAATCTTCTTTTGCTTGGTGGACTCCTCCTGTAGAAAGGCTGACATCTGTCCAAGAAATTTAAATCTAATTTAGGGAAGGGAGATATTTTAATGGAATTATTTTTCTTCACAGGAGTCTGTAACAGACTACACTACACCTTCTTCTCATCCTAACACAGTGGCTACTAGCAGTACAAAAATGGAGGAGACTTTGGTGACGAACGTAAGTCTATTGCAGTGATCGTCTTGACTTGGAAGACAAGAAAATATTTTCACGCTTCTTTAAAGCACAAAATAGTGCCTTCAGTAAACAAGTCACTAGGGTTTCTTTCATGTCAACTAGCTGTGCATTATCCAGTAATCTTACTCTGAAGGACATTTGGTTTGATTAGTATCTGTTCTGAAATTCTTCAGGTATTTTCTTGTCTTTTGAACAACCACAATGAGCTAAAGAGCAGAGAAAGTGGAGAAGATGTTTCTAGGGACAATTCTAAAAAAGCAAGGATAGGCATAATGAGGGAGCGTGCTCTCAGCAGCAGTTGGGACTTGAACCTGGTACCAGTAGCAAAGCTCTGTAGGTGAGTTTGAAGAAAGGCTTTTACAAACAAAGCAATTTTGAACTGTAGCCTGAAATCACAGCAACTGCATGTAAAGGGAGCAGCTTAATGGTTTCTGAAAGCAGAGAGCAGGCTTTCAGTTGTTCGGTTGCTATGGAGATGAGATGTTTGCAGTCCTCAAAGCCAATGATCCTGACTGTGAGTGTGGTGTAGTGATTGAGAGGACCAGCTGGGTTGTGACTTGTAGTGAAATCAAGTTTGTCTTGTGTGTGCTGGGATGTCAGGGAACTTGGATCTTGTGATTTTTGTTGTTTGAGTAGCAGAAATAGAATTAACTCAGAGCTGTCACTTGTTGATTGGGGGAAGAAAGAAGCATACAGTAGGATCTCAGGTTTTTATGAAGATGTCTTGTGAATTCCATCTAAGAAATGCTTTTCAGCTTACTGCAGCATCCTTTCACACCGTTTTGAAGCAATACTGGTTGAATTTACTGTTTTGCTGGATTTTCTGGTGGTGGTGGTGTTTGTGCCTTTGGTGGTTAGCGTGGAAGACTGTATTCTTTTGTGTTAATGATGTTAGTGTATTGCTCCCCTGTGGTGTGTTGGAGTTGGATTTCCAACACAGGAAATAGGGGCTCCTGGCCACAAAGGATCTGTGCTATCACCTGCTTCACAGCTTCAGTATCTGTGTCTTTTGGATTAACCGTATCTCATTCAGTGGAAGTCCATTAGCTGTGCTCTGAATGGAGAAAGAAATGGTTAGAAGTAATAGACTGGCCACTGCAGTATTTTTTGATACATTTCATTTAAAACTTCTAGGAAATCCATCAGTGTTTTCTTAGGCAAAGATAGCAATAGCATTATGTCAAGTTTATTTCCTTAAGTTTCACATCTTTCATCTTTTGAAAGAGAAGATAACTAAATTCAGTTATTGGATGGCAAATCTGTTTTGGTTTGTTTCATGGTCCTGTGACTTTGGAGGTTTATAGCCTCCTCTTTTCAGAAACTGCATCTCAGAACTCAAGGTCATGAAGCCCTGTGTACTGTATTGGTACAAAAGAGGACAAACTTGGCTTGGGAAGAATTTTTGCATATCAGTAAACTGAAATGATACTTTTAAGTAAATCCCAAAGCAGAAAATTGGTATTTGTTTATGCAGAAGACATGGACACTTTAGAACCTTACTCTTCAGCCTATTAGAGAGATGAGAAGCATTTCAGCACCTGCTGAATGGCCTTTCCCCACCTACCAAATTTTCACCTTATTTTATCAAAATCTCCCTGCCAAATGCTCAAGCCTTGAACAAATTGTAGCTCACTTAAAAAAGCTTGAGCTTTGCTTTTCTGGGGCTTTTGTAGTAGACTTAGTTAGAATGTGATGTGTGTTGCCTGCCTTTCAGGTGCCCCTGCCCCACACCCTTCCCCTCCCTAGGAGGGAGACTCTACAACAGAGCTCCAGCCTAACTCCAGTTTCTCCCGCTACCGTCGACCTCACCCTCAAGGTATGTACCACATCCCTCTAAGGGTCGTTTTCTTGCATGCAGGGGAAAAAGTTAATGGAGAACTTGCTGGTGAACCTTTTTTTTAGAGCCTTCCTTTGTTTCCTCTGCTGAACTGCTTTTGCATATAAACGGATGGCTGAAACACAAGACTATCAAAGGATGCATTTAAATTATAAATCTCTAACCCCGTTTTGCATTAACCCTTGGCATCTCAACCAATCTTGGCTCCCACTGCCCTGAAAAAAAAATCCTAGCATTTTAGCATTGTACCATAGTGTTCATGACAAACCATCAGAATCTGACTGAGGTTTTTTGAGAGTTTAGCTGGTTTGGTATTAAAGGCTGTAAGGAGTTGCTTGGTAAGCCGAGCTTGATTTCTTCTTAGCTGTAAGATTTTGATGTGGTGATAATGTGGTTTTGAGTTGGATGGCTAAAGTTCTAAACAATGAAATGTAGGTGGTGTGTTGGTGTCTATGAAAGGCAGTTTGATCAGCTAGTCAGGACATGTTTTGTTGTGTTATAAATGTTCTGTTTTCTGCTCTCCAGTGTAGAGCAAGTGTGTAGAATATTTTGAATGGTGTTTTCCCATTTTGTTGGATTTTGGACTGTGTGCATTGTATAACTCACTAACATAGAGTTGGGCTCTAGCTTTGCTACTGTATCTTTAGAAGTTTTTGGTCCTAGATCTGCTTTGTGATTGTGACTGCAGGTGACTGAACCAGTAGAAATATTGTTGCTGCTTCTACTATTAAGGAAGAGTGATGGTTGAACTTAGTTTCTCTAAATTTTTAAAAGAAGAAATGAAACTAGGGACTGGATGCAGAACTAACACTTTGGATAAACTTGCTTGTCAGTCCCAGTGAGACTTGCGTCTCACTGGCATGGTTTGACAGCTGCTTGCTTGTGTTTTCTACAGATGATAGTTATTAATGATCTCTTGTTGAATCTTTGCTTTTCTTTTGTTAACACTTTATTTCCTGAAAAAAATGTAACCGCTTTAAAACAATAGACCAGCAAAAATGGGGAGAGGGCTGGAGAGGGACAAGTAATTTAACAAAAATCTGATTTTCTATTGCATTCTTGTGTAATAAGTTACCATAATCTGACTTTCTGGCGCCTGAAAGCATTTTTCTAAAATAGCAGTCTCTAACTGTTTAGCAGCTGGATATCTGATTCACATGTAACACAGGTAGGAATGTTACTATAGCATGATGCTGCAAAGAATGTGACACTGCTCAGTTACAAAGCAAACTGCGGTGTTTGTGTCATTCATCCTGCAGTTTCTTTTTCTGCTGTTCTGGTATCAGTGATTTGATTGCTTTCTCAGTGGATGATAGATCTTAGATGTGTGCTAACAAAATATGTCAAAGATCCATGTTTTGAGGCTACCTTGAAGAACACTCTGACCAAAACCTGAATGAAAAGGCATTTGGAAGCAGCTTTGTCTCTAGTCTCTCTATTCCAGCCACTGGAGCTCTACCTCCTTTTCACAAATGCTGAAGGCAACAAGCTTGTTTTGAAGCACACACTGAGACTATCACTTTCACAACAGGCCTTCTGGTCCAGACAGAGCAGAGCTACTCTTTGTCATCCTCTTCAATATAATCCTTGCTTCTTTTAAAGGATACTTTTGGAGTGGCAGAGAGGAAAGCATTTCCTTCTTTCTCTTAAAAGAACAAAATCTCCAGGCTCTGCCTCCATAAAGCAATAATCCTTGCACCTCCTCTTTCCTCCAACCCCTATCACAGAAAGCTGTCTGTGAGGAGACTTGGCAGGGGAACTCAACCACAATTGCTCCCACTACTTGGCGTCATTCTGCCAGGGTGCATAGGTATAAGGTACTCATATGGGAAAGCTTTTTGAGATCTCCTTTCCTTGGAGTAACTTTGCTAAAGATACCTTTACTAAGGCAGACATCCTCTTAAGGACTTAGCTGATAGGGCTATTGGTAGATAAGGAGCTGAGCAAAAGTCCAAAGCAATCTTAAACTGAGCCCTCTTCCGTGTTCTGAGGTTCCATCTAAAATTCCTGTGTAGACATCTGGTCCGGAATCTGACATGTTTTGACTTTCTTTTTCTGATCGCTTAAACTTTGGCTTACTTAAGGATATGCACATTGGTATTTATCTCCAGTTAAGTTTTTGGGTAGTACGTACTGGACCGTTATTGCAATGTGAAGGCCCCAGTGGGTCAATGGTGAAGAGAAGCCTCAAGCAACCATGATCTCCAATTTGTGCTCTCCTTTTCCCATAATTAAGCGAGCAGTGAAATCACAGCGCTTTCCCCAGCCTCGCTTAATTTAGAGCCTCTTACTCCTTCATATCTGGTCTGTAGATGGTGCTGCATAGGCGCTCCTAGAGTACCAGTCTCTTTTGCATCTTTTTTCTGGCTTAAGAAGTTAGAGATTGTTAAGGAGCTGTCTAAAAGCAAAGCTGTTAGAAAACTCGGGACTCTGTTATATGCCTTTTATTGCAAATTGGAAAATGGAAGACAAAATGCAGTATGTAGACTAGCTTTTGCTATCAATAGTTTCTCCAGGACATCGTGAAACTCATTGAACATAGTAGAAGCTTCTACACCTTCTCTGTTCAGACATTCACAGGTACTTCTTCACTTTCTCTTAATACCAGTGCAGTACAAGACCATTACCCTGTCTTACCAGAGCTTGTGGTGTTCAGGAAGGAGCTTGTATTCTTACCTGTACTCCACCTTAAGCAAAATCCTTTCCAGCAGATTAATAATAAATTTTGAAGTTTGCCCTGTCTGCAAGAATCAGAACCAATTTGGAGGAAAACGTTGTGGAGGGAAAACTGAGAATGATTGCTGGGGCAGATGGTCTCAGAAATGAAAATAAGTGACTTGCTTACAAATGATTTAATCTGTAACAAAGTTTCCCTCCTCCCCCTTTACTCTCTTGAGCATACAGAACTCCACTTTCCACATGGGTGTGTACTGATCACCTGTTACCCACTTCTTTTGATACTGCTTTGCTTTTTTTATCACTTCTGAAGCATCTAGACAAATAACCTATCTAGACAAATAACCTAAGTCATGTTTGGTCTGTCCAGACTGTGTGTACCTCATGTAAAACAGGGTAGGCTGAAAGTAGGACTTTCAGAGACTGCAAGTCCTAGTTAGGGGGCTCTATTGATCCAGGCAGTGAGGTCAGATTTGTTGGTGAGTATGTATTTGCCCCTTTACATATACCATTAAAGACAGCACCTGGCCTTGAGAAGCTTACAGTCTGCCAGATGAGCAATTTCAGCCTATGGCATCCAGCTCTGCTAGCAAAATCTTTGTTTCAACTGGGGACAGCTGAAAGTTGTAGACAAGTCCATGGACTGTGTTTGAGCCTTTAAATTAGTGAGTGTAGTCTGAACATTAATATTTCCTTTTCAGTAGTCTCTCAAAAGTGTCTCAGTTCGGATTTGGCATTGCGTGTCTAATGTAGCAATATTTAGATTGTTTTACTGCAGCCAATGACAATAGTTCTTTCCACTTTTGGTGGAAGATAATTGCGTATAAAATATTTAAATTGAAGCTTCATCTTCCTTGCTGTGCAAGACTTGAACTCGTAATTATTATAGAAATAGAGGAGCATGAAGCATTTTTAGCATTAATGTAAAGCAGTGCGCACAAGCTGTGTCAGCTCGTGATTGCTTCTTGAACAGCAGTTGCTTTGAAAATCTAAACTTGACTACTCTCGTTTACTGAAGTGTGCATTAGGTATTTTTGGTGGTCACTCAAAGTGGATGATTTACCAAGAAAGCAAGGGGCTGTTTCATTTAAATGGCCCAAATAACTTGTAAGTAAAGGGCTTCATGGAAATATTTAGAGGGGTTTTTACCTTTCTTTTGCTCACTGTGTCTTTTGCTCTTCATGTCAAACAAAACCAAGCCAAATTAGTGTGAGTGAATTCTCTTTTGAGCATTGAATGTTAATACGATGAACTGTGCACGTGTGCAGTTGGAACATATAAGAAGCTCCAACTTAAGGCTGTATGCTTTTTGCATGAACAGAGTTGCACGATTATGGTGACTTAAAGAGGCTCGCATGAAGCCTGAATTGCCTTTTGAACTAAAAAGAACTGTTAGAAGAGGAAGGCTGTTTGACTAGTTGAAACTTCTTAATAGATGAGGAAATTTGTTTTCTTTTAAATAGATGGAGTCTGCACGCAAAGCATGGGAGAATTCCCCAAACATGGGGGAGAAGAGTTCGCCAGTGACCTCAGCAGCGTCTCCCATTGCTGGTGGCAGTGGCAGTAGCAGCAGCAGCAGCAACACTGGGCCAAGCAGTGGTACTTACAGCTCTTTCTCTAGTGCATCAATGCCTCCTATTCCTGTGGCCTCGGTTACACCAACAACTTCGCTATCAGGTGCCAGATGTCAAGATTGTAGTATCCTGTTGTATTGTTCCTTGGCTGTGTTTTTCAAGAGATTAGATTCCCTTTGGAATTATGTTTAATGCAAAGCTAACGCAAGTTTTATGCTAGTATGAAATGTCAGATCTGAACAGCAGCTTCCCAAATACCTTTTAATTAACAAGGAGATACTTCACCTGTTTCACTTCAGACAGCTGAAAAGAGTATTAAGATGCCATCTCTCTGCCTATGCTACTTATATGGACTTGAAAGAGGAGGTAAATGTCTCCTGTTGGCTGCCTTATTGGCAGCCTTATTTTGTTCAGCTGAATGAAGGCAAGCAAGTAGATGTTGGAGCAGATGGTAGTTCTGATATCCAGCCGATTGCAGTCTTACTTTCATTTGTGCTCTTGCTTTTGGAGTCAAAGCTTCAACAGCTCATACCAAAAGCCCTTCACACTAGGCAGAGCAAATGTCCAGCTGCTTTTCACAAACAGTGCTGGTTTCCACCTTGGTTCTTTGCAGCAAAAAAAAAAATGCTGTATCTGGTTAAATCTTCACACCTTGGAATATTAGAATGTATGCCCAAATCTCAGCTGAAGTGCTTGAAAAAGACCTTTCTTTGGAGCCTGGCTCTCAACCATGAGAGGCACAACCACCATATGTTGCAATATTTTGTTGCGTAACTAACTAAGGTGTCTACTTCAGTATTTTTATATGCTCCTGGACTTGAGAAGGGAGATGCATTATGGTTGCAGTGCTTCCTATAGTGAACTTAACAGAATTGTCCTCCGTGGCCATCTTATGTTGATGGAAACAGCTGCATTAGGTTTCAGTGTTCTTTACCAGTTGTGGTTGTGCTTGCATAGTTGTCTCAAAACTTTGACCACTGAAAGGTGATGCTTTGAAATATCTGTTTTATGATGCATCACTTGCTTCTCTCCTTCTAGGAGCTGGAACATACACAACCTCTTCACTGAGTACGAAGACTGCAAGCACCTCAGACCCTCCTAATATATGTAAAGTGAAACCACAGCAGTTGCAGACAAGCAGCCTAGCTTCTGCCAGTCACTTTTCCCAGCTGAGCTGCATGCCATCCCTCATTGCCCAGCAACAGCAAAGTCCCCAGGTCTATGTGTCTCAGTCTGCAGCAGGTAATAGTGTTTGTGGCTGAGAAGCCATATGTCTGCTTTTTTGGAGTTCTGAAGCTGGAGAGTTGAATTAAGTTCTGGTTTTATCTGCAGTAAAGACAGAATGATGGAGAGCATTCTGTAAGCAAATATTCAGTAATTGTATCTTACTCTAAATTTGCAAGTTTCTATCAGTAAGCATAAAGATAATGCTGTGTTGTTAGCTTGTTGAGGAAAGTATGTTTCAGTCTCTTAATGTACCATTTTTCTGTTGCAGAATTTTAAATCACTATTTAAGACCAAAAATGACTTGGTCTTGACTTCTTTATTAAAGTGCTACAATAGTTTAGAATCATGGCATTTTTCTTTAAAGAAAACCCTACATATAGTTAACCTAAATTGCATGACAGTATAGCATGTTCTTCCTCTTCCTTCACCCAAACGCCTGTTCTGGCTAGAATCTGTTGCTTGTCCCCCAAGAATTGCATGGCACTGAAGATGCATATGCAAGACTGAGAGTCTGGGGGTGAACTGGAAAAGATACCAAAGCTGGTTAGGCACCCAGCTCTTCAGTTCTGTTTCTTCTCCCAGTCTCTCTGGTAGCTGTCACACTGAGAAGTACTGACAGTGGCTGCATCTCTAACTCTTGATGAAAACCTTTCTAGCAGGGAGATGGTTGGAATCAGGTACTAACTGTATTGCTCTTCCTGAGGTACTGCAGCTCAAATCCCAGCATTTTATATGGATACAAGTCATCTATTCAATACTCAACATGCGCGTTTGGCACCACCTTCTCTGGCCCAACAGCAAGGCTTTCAACCAGGGCTTTCTCAGGTATTTGGGGATTTGGTTTTTTGCACTTCCCTGTCTGTATTGCCTTTAAAGCTCTACTAATGAGCTAATGGGGGAAGGGGAGAGTGGGACTAAAGACTCTGCAAAAATGAGGTCATGCCTGCCCTTGCCATTTCATTCTGGTGCATGCAGGCGGTGTTTGACCTCTACTGTTCCTGAGAACGAAAGCATTTGTCATGCAAGTTGAGAGAATAAGCTTTCACTCACAAATATACTTTATGTAAAAGTACATATTCACGGGAAGTGTTTATGTGGCCGTGTTAGTGCAGGCTTACTCAACTTTTGTAGTACAAAATTGTATGCAATCTTGTACAGTTTTGTATGCAAATTTAAATGATTCGTTCAGTTTCTGCTGGTTATTTGCAAGGAAAAGTGTAAAATTCAACTAGAAAGTAATTTTCTGAATGGGAGCAATACCAGCTCTGCATGCAGCCTTGGGATTTGACATTCTTTGTTTACTTTTTATGATGTTACACAAATCCTGACACACATTTAACTGTAGCTTTTCTACGTGACTTTTGTCCTTGGATATTTAATGGTTTCTTTTTTATGTAGCCTGCTTCAGTTCAGCAGATCCCCATCCCCATCTATGCACCTCTGCAAGGACAGCATCAAGCTCAGCTGAGTTTAGGAGCAGCACCAGCTGTTTCACAAGCCCAGGAGTTGTTCAACTCCTCCTTACAACCTTATAGGTAGGTAGCATATGCAAATTTCTTTGTGTCTTTGAGTGGCAGAATTGATAGAACTTGCTTCCCTGCAGACTTGTGTTCTGTGCTCAATAGCTGCCTCATCTTCCTGTCTTCCCCAAAATCTTTTTCATCTGTTTGGCTGAGAACTCTGTATGTCGATTGTCTGGCTAGTCTGCATGTGCAGATGTAGTTGTGAAATCGTGGGTTCAAAAATTATGCATGATATTTGTATCTTTAGGAAACCAGGCTAAAAAGCTGAAAACATCAGTCTTTCATACTAAAAGAACAGAAAAAGAGGAGTCTATCCCTTTAATTCAGTAATTTGTGTTTGTTGTTTTCTAATCAAACCAACCTTGGAGTCCTGAAACACTTTGAAATCCTAGTTTGAACACTATAGGTGGTAGAAACTTGATTTCAGATGCAAAGGGGATAGCAGGGTATGTTTTAGAATAAAGGTTTTCTATTAGCTACAAAAGATAATAGGAAGACCAGTATCTCTCAAATGGCATTGATAGCCAGACAAATTTCCACTGTAAGCTTTTCCAAAGCTTCCTTGCAGTTCCTATCAAAACTGATTCACAGTGTTATAATTCTGACAAATTTTGTTAGTTTCACTTTGAGAAAGTTTCTTTGGAAATTTAATTACAGGGTTTTGCATGTGCGGTAGAAAAACCTGCTTGTTGCAATGTAGGAGGCTGAAGCCACAGAAGATTTAGTTGACTACATGTGTATCCTGACTTTGTGCTTGGCTGACTTTGTTGGACCAAATATTGCTTGTCCTGCCACAGCTGACAAAAATTGTTGCAAACAGTTGGCTAGTTGCAGAAACACAATCAGTCTGGCATGTGGTCCAGATTAAATAAATGCTTCTGGCTGATCTGGTCACGCACAAACCCAGTATTAATGGAGTTTTGGGTTGCGCTATTTATAAGGGTATGAATACTTTTCCCACATCTTTAAAGGTGCAGAGGAGGATAAGCTTTGAGGTGTACAGGTTACTGGTTTAAAAACAACAACAACAAGAAAGCTTGTGAAAATGTTTTTGGCTACATTGAAGACAGTCCCCTGCATACATTCTGGAAAAGTGTCTCTAGTGCTCAGAGTGTAACTGTAAGAATGTTTTTCAATTAAGGAAAGGTACAGAACAAAGTTAACCTGGGTGTTCTGTCAGGCCAGCACATGGCCACTGCGCTAACAGATTAACAGGGCCAGTGCTATGCTGGTACGTATCGACCAAGTGATAAAGTGAAAAGTGTTTTTACATCAGAAACGCTCTCCCCTGAGCTGAAGAGCTTTGAGAGGGGCATTTATTTAAAAACTCTGATTCATCAGTCTGAAGGTGGCTATTCAGGTTCTTAATGGAAATGTTTGGATAAATACTTCTGATGGACTAAAACAACCTGTCTGTGGTGCTTTGCTGTACTGGTTTTGGTCTTTGTTTTTTAAACAAAGTGCAACTTCCCCATGCTGGTGACAAGGGAATTGAACATCTAGTTAAAATTAAAGGCTGTGGTGTCTGTCTGTGTTACTATTTTGAAGCCAAACCATTCATTTGGAAGCTACAGTTGTCAGCATTCAGTGATTTAACCTGTAAGTATTAAAAGTTGGGCTATGGAGATCTGTGAAGTCAAGAGAACAAAGCAGTTTACTTTGAGTAAGTGGAACTATTCACATGTGGTGCTTCCCCACCGTCCTACCTTGTAGCACAGGAACTAAGAACTGGTAGCTTCTGTATGTTACAGTTAAGTTATGCAAAAGTTGTTTTAGCACGCACATCTAAATAGCTAAGTGTACTTTAAGATTTAAATTAAAAGCCTAGTCATTTTTTCCTGTGGCCTTTAGTAGCATCTGTTATTGTTGTGTGCAGAGTAAATAGAAAAATCTACCTTTCTCAGGTGAAAATCTGTTCGATAGAGCTAAGCGTTCTAATTCCATTTAAAGAATATAACCTGTATTCTTCATTTTTGGTGGCTCATTGTTGAGCTCTGTCTGCATTTTTATGTATAATGCTTCAATCTCTTGCAGATCCCAGCAAGCTTTTATGCAAAGTGGTTTGTCTCAGCCATCACCAGTAGTTTTGTCTGGTACAGCCTTACACAACTTCCCAGCAGTGCAACACCAGGAACTTGCTAAGGCACAGTCAAGCTTGGCATTTCAACAGACTTCTAATACACAACCTATTCCTATCTTATATGAACATCAACTTAGTCAAGCTTCAGGACTGGGAGGCTCTCAGCTTATTGATACACACATTCTCCAGGTAGGAAATGCTCCAAAATGCAAAACTTCTGCAATGGTTTGATACAGATAATGCAATAATAAATCAAGTATTGCTTAGCTTGGGATAAGCCCACCTCTGTGATAATTGCATGATACTCAAGGTGGCAGAAAACTTAAGACTCTTGGAACAGAATGTTCTTTTAATTTCATAAAGGTACATTAGCATAATCTCTCAATTGAGGATTGTTCCCCAAACTACAGGGCTCCTTGCACTTCTGTTGCTAATTGGAGCTTCAGGTTTAATTTCTGTTATGGTAGGTGATAAAGGGCTATTCTACCACTTGCAAACGAGAGCTTTATCGCAAGTGAAAACCTGCAGGTTGTCAGCTTCCTATGCTGTGGTTTCTACTGTACTGCTTGAAATACAGAATAATGTGCCATACTGTCTCTGAAGTGCTCTCGTAAGTATTCTTAAGGTAATGGTGTCTTTCACTCTTCCTAGGCCAGAGCTACGCTCACCCAGGCTTCAAATCTGTACTCTGGGCAAGTTCAACAGCCTGGCCAGAGCAATTTCTACAACACTGCACAGTCTCCCAGTGCTCTCCAGCAGGTAAACTATGGCATGGTAAATTTCCTAAATTGTATTCTTCTTAAAAGCATGTTGTTGGTGATGGTTTTTTTGTGGGGTGGGGGCTGAGACAATCTTAAATTCCTCTAAAATGCAAGAATTGAAAATTGATAGCTAAGGAGAGCTACTGCAGCAGCACTGAAAAACTGAATTGCTGAGAAGTTGGATATTCATGCTGATCATTTGTCCCTGGCATCTTTCTCTTAAATAGTCCATTTTCCAGTGACAGGCAAAGATTTAGTTGGCACGGTGATGTTGCTAATTGATTGCAGCATATGCTGCCTTTATGGGGGCAGGTATCAGTTAGTGGTAGTGGAGAGAGAGACAAACTCCAGGTGCTCAGTGCAGCCTCATTCTTATCACCAAGGCTCATTGAGATGAAACCTCAGAGCTGCTACATATGTCAACAATATCAAATATGCAGAAAACAAATGAGAAGCCAGCAGATCATACAGACAAACAGGACAACCAAGACAATAACCAGTAACCCGTGTCAGGAGGTTTGTAAAATAACTCCAGCGATTTTAAGGGTTTTTTTGAGTTCTTTCGTGAAAGATCTGTTAATTTGCTATGTGCAAGCATTCTGTCATATTTACAGGATGCTGTTTAGTGGGTTTCATCTTCTGGTTAAATTTTTCTTTTTGAGTGGCTTTTACAAAAAAAGCTTACAATGGGCTGGTTTATTATAATAGAATAGTTCATACACCTGAAAAGTTGCCAAGACTGATATCTAGAAAAGTCTTAAAAAATTGGATCTCATCTATTGAAAATCTAGCATAAAGTTTTAAGGACCTTTTAGAAGGGTTAGTGTTTTTAACATGTTCAAGCTTGGCTGCTTCTATACTTTTAATCTATGTTGTCCTTCAGAGCAGAACCTTAGTAAGTCTTTCACATCTGGAGAATATATGATTCTAGTCATATTCAGAATATAATTTTGCAGATTGTGGATTGATGGTCAGACTAGGAAATGCAGCAGCTCCTGCCAGTCAGGTCACTCCTGTGGTATTTTCACATTTATCACTATCATTCTGTGGTGTTTTCAGCCCACAGCAGTCCCTGTTAATCCAAACAAGGGGCAGGCCATGGTTGTTGGGTTTTTTTAAGCTCAGAAATGCTGGCTGTTGGGACTCCCAGAAAGTAAAATCTAGTTTTCATCCCAAGCAGTGTCCTTATGATGACTAAAATTATTTCAAGTTAAAAAAAAAATAGAAATTTAATTAAAAAAACCACACACACAAAAAACTGGCTATTTCATTCTAGTTTTCTTTTCTGAGTTGAATTAAATTTACTTCTTCATACAATGAAATCGTGTTGAATGATGGAGTTAGTAGCTAGCATGCAACTTTGTTTCTGAAAAGCAAAGACCCAAATGCCATTAGAACTGATTATAAAGATAGGCTAAACAGTAAATTCAGTTATTTGCTTGCAGCTCTCTGGGTAAATTTATGAACTCATTAAGCCATTTACTTTGAATGTCACTGAAATCATAGAGCTAATAAAGTTAAATAATAGCCCTTGTGTATATGTTACTGGTGATTTTGTGGGTTTTTTCCAGGTGACAGTACCTTTGCCAGGATCACAGATTTCTTTGCCCAACTTTGGATCCACAGCACAGCCGCTTATTGCCCTACCCCAGTCTTTACAACCACCACTACAGCACACGCCACCACAAGCGCAGGCTCAAAATCTAAGCAGACCTGCACAAGTAACCCAGCCTTTCAGAGGATTAATCCCAGCAGGAACTCAACACAGCATGATTGCTGCAACTGGAAAGGTAACAATATTGATAAATCTACAGTACAAAAATTAATACAAAGCACAGCTGTATGCTGTTTTGTAGAACCAGCATGGCAACCTGTGTTGACTCTTGCATCTAAAAACCTGCCTTGACCTTAAAAGGTAGGGAGGGGAAGATGGAAAAGCCAGTGTAGATTAGTCATGGATTAGCAGGGTATTTCATGTAGAAGCCATGTAGAAATTAGTACAGAGACATTGTTCAAGCAGCAGGCAAAGAACATTACACTATCAGGCCTGATTTCTGATTGTGGTCATGCATGTGTTTGTCATTTTGCTCCAGTATGAGACCAGGAACAAGTTGTAAAATTTCACTCTTATATTTCCAAGCACACCAACCACATTTGTAATGCCTCCTTCTGCTGTATGAATCTGTTCTGCCCTATACCTGTTGTACTGTCAAATGGGGAATGCTTGCAGTTCAGGGTAGATCTAGTCTTTACTAATACAACCCTGTCCTCCGGATTGATGAGTGTCCTGGAGAAGTCCGGTCAGGTAGCTGTGGTGAAAAACACTGCAAGAGACAAATCTGTGCATCTTTGTGTGGATAACTTCCCTCCTCTAGAGTTATCCCTTGTACGTTTGTGAGGACATTAAAACCTGTTCCATTCTGTCCTGGAACTTGAATCCAAGAGTGAGTGTCAAGGGATCAGCTCTTTCTAGTGCAACAAACTGGAGTTTTAGCGGCTTTAATGGACTCTATCAGCTGTGACCCTAAACCAGAATTAAACTCTACTAATGTTGCTGGGGGTCTGCTTTTCTGAATAGCATATCAAGGTGCGTATTGAGAACATAGCACTGTATGCAAGGCAGAACCTTTGATGTGTAAAAAAGGATGGTCTTTCAGCTGAAGAAAACTATCCTTGAGTGACAGCTCCAGTAAGGAGATAACACTGAAATAGCGCAAGAAGCTTGAATACCTAGGAGGGAATTCTCTCCTCTCCTTTATCTGGAGCTGCTGTGGTAATTGCTAATGAGGGGATGTGTGGAGCTGGCTTCCAATCACAAGGTCTCTTGTCTTAGATGGAATCACAGATTTACAGGCACCTGGGATTTTCGGATAGTGTGCAGCACAACGCAGTTGCAGCATACTTTCAGGTGAGCAGTGGGTGATAACACTGGACGTGAACACAGCTAAGCTTTCTGTCAGATATAGCGAGGTCTTTCCCCAGAGCAGGGGGTAATCTAGCTCTGGAGCTGCACCTGAAATCCTTACAGCTTGTAGCCTAGATTTTAGGATGCTTTTGGGTATAAAATGACCCTGCTGTCCCAATGGTTTACAGCTGTGATAAGAAAAATGTCTCTCAGGCATTAATTCCATGTCTTGGACAGTAATGGCAACCAGAATTCCAGATCACCTAGATGAAGTTTTCATCCTGTCACCCACCAGAGTATATGGTGGTTTTTGCACTATGCAGTTTCCTGGCTTCATAGGATCTGGCCAAACTTTTTCACCTTTACAATTTTTATGAGCCCATCTTACAAGTAGCAGTGTGTTTCTTGCTACAGTTGTCATTGGAAAACAATCACTCATTTCAACAAGAAATGAGGAAGAGCTACAGTGGGATGGTGGCCTTAGGTGACTTTCCTGCCCCATTTTAGGAGTTCCATCATGTTCCTGCTAAAGAAGGTCAACTTAAAGCAGCCACTCACTTTTAACTGATTTATTGTTGTCGTTACGCTTCCTGGCTGTGTGTGGAAAGGTACTGTTCCAGAGACTAATTTATTCTGTTGAGTGTATCTGCAAAATAACATGCAAGATTGATTGCTCCATTTAGAGTCTGCAGATTCTTTGCATGAATGACAGCTCTGGTTTTGCTGTGCTTTTGGTTTTTTATAGAACTGGGTTATTTTACAGCAGTTTTCACTTCAGCATTTTTCAGGATTGTATCTAAATATTGTCATGTGGTACCTGAGATGGGGAAGGAAATTTCAACCCTGAAGCATTTTTTTTAGGGCCAAATACGTAAAATGAGTCACGAATCCCCTTTCATTATGCAGGAAGATTAAGTTAGAAATCCAGTACCATTGCTGGAAGTGCCAAATAGTGCAGGAAAATTCTACACAGAGGTTCTTATGCTGCTGGGGCTGTCCTAATTATAAGAAGCTGTTTTGCAATCTGGCTTTCACCTCCACTTAACTGACCTATTTTCATTGAGAAAAATGTGAGGTAAGCTAACAGTTACTTAGTAAACATAATTTTTCTTTGAATGAGAACTAAGATGGCAATTGCTATGTTTTTCAGATATCAGAAATGGACCTGAAGGCCTTTGGAGGTGGCATTGATGTTAAACCTGGAACACCACCAGTTACTGGTAGAAGTACTACTCCAACCTCCAGTCCTTTCCGGTAAATCTCTCTTAAGCCCAAAATTCCTTGAAATCAGAGCTAGAAAATGTACCTAATCATGCATGAGCAGCCGATTCTGAAAGGTATGAGGTGAGGGGCTACTAATGTAAAATACAATGCTTAATCTTAGTTTAAAAGCAGCATTCCAGCAGGTTATCAGATCTGCTATACTTGGCCGGAAGTATATAGCTCTGAAATAAAATGTTTAAAATATTTTTTTTTTTTAATTAAACAAAGCTAAACAAGTCATGTAAAAATGACCTGGGATTGTACCAGGAAAACACAGAAGTGGCAGGGAAGAGGTACTTGGCGGTAAAACTCTAAGACAGTTTCTTAGCTGCAATGCTCAAAGTAAAAACACTTAAAGGCTTACACCTCAGTTGTGGCAACAATTCTGTTACAGAACTAAGAATTGGTGCAAGATCTATAAGCTTCTCACAAGTGAAATTAGTAAGTTGTTTGCAGGTTTGCTTGGTTAATTGACAGAATCTTGCTCATATGCAGATGCATTTCATGGTAAACCTATTGGGCTGCTTGTGGGTGAAGTTATTAGTGGGCTGAAGGAAGCTGGAAATGGAACTTTGCTTCAAGATAGTTTTGTTCCTGAAGGCTGCGCTCCCATGCATAGTAACTATATTTGGTGGCTTTCACTGTAGCAGACTGACAGTGTTCAGGCTTTTCTAGTGAAGTAGAAACGAGAGTTTGA
Source organism: Gymnogyps californianus (assembly GCF_018139145.2). NCBI lineage: Eukaryota > Metazoa > Chordata > Aves > Accipitriformes > Cathartidae > Gymnogyps > Gymnogyps californianus. The sequence continues at coordinate 7,823,834 of NC_059478.1, forward strand.
CCTCCTACATGCAGTGCTGAAGTCATGCCTCCAATACTTCACCTAAGAAAGTGAAGGGATGAGGAAGAAACTTGAATTTGGTCAGCTGGTCAGCATTTAGCACAATTGACTCAATGGTATATATCGTATACCATGCTACACAAGATGTCTCTTCTTCTAGCAACCAAAGCAGGGCTTATCATAAGCTTTTGCTCTTAAGTGTAGAGGTACTGGGAAGGTCGACAAAAGCATAATAGATCTCAAGAGTTCAAAGGGAAAACTAAACAGAGACTTCTTTAAGCTTATAAAATATTGGCATGTATTGAGTTTAGCTGGCTTTCTTGCCACTGGTGCCCCGCTGCTCATTTTATGTTAAGTAAGTGTATCACCCACACACTCTGCATGAGAACTCTCTGGAAGTCAAGCTCCATTTCCTAAAGAAGTCTGTTCACTCTTTTCTCTTTCTCTTTCTCTGAGGGCTGTTTGGTTCCCTTCCCCCAGATAATCTTTCAGGCTTCATTTAATTCATGGTGATTCAACACCTCCTAGAAGTTTTAATGGAGGGTCATGTTCTTAGCCAAATAAAATGAGGAGAGCGTTTTCTGTGAATTTTTGTAATCTGTTCAAGTGCATTTTGAAACATTTGACAACAGGTCAGAGTGGAAGCAGCTGCACAGGGCAGCTTCTGCTGCACACGCTTAATGCCTGTTGTGACAAGCTCTGAACTTGACATGAGAGAGCAAACAGTGTAAAGGGGTAGGACTGAACATAAGGTAGCAGGGATGGGAAGGGGAACACACTTTTAACATCAGTATTTGTGTTACGAATACTTTTGGAAAGGTCTCTTTCATACAGACTTGACCCTGTAAAGTTTGTAAGAATGGAAAGATTTTACAGAATCTTTCCATATCCTAAATATTTCTGATTATGGTTTCTCTTTGTATTCTTAAGTTCTGAGTTTGTTTGCATTTGAAACTAACAGTAGATACAGGAGAATATCTGATACCAGCTTCTCTAAGAGATTCCTTTTTTCCCTCTCCAATGCTGAATTTCTAGTTAAGTTGTAACTAAAGGCAGAAGCATCCTCTGAATGAGAGCAGTGCGATTCTAACTGGTGTTCTTTTCTTTAGGGCCAGTTCTACAAGTCCTAACAATCAGTCCAATAAAATGAACAGCATTGTCTACCAGAAGCAGTTTCAGTCAGCAGCTGCCGCTGTGAGAATGACACAGCCGTTTCCTGCGCAATTTGCACCACAGGTAGGTGACTGGTAGCTTCCTGCAAACAAGTCTGTTTCTCTGTATGACCTGGTGACTAACTCAGCTGTATTTCCTCAGGCTTTATCATGGGGAGATACAAAATGGAATCCTTAAAATGAAATGGCGTGAGAGAACTGATTTCAAGATCCAAGCCAAAAAAACCCTCTCTGATCTTGCTAACTAGTAGTGCAGATTTGTGGTGTGTTTAATTTTGAGAGTTCTGTGCACACTGAGGATTTAATAAAAGTTGTGAATGATGTAGAACAGACTGTTGTTCTGCTGGCTTCCCCATGCAGCTGTAACGCACCTCATCCTGCAAAAACAGATCACTTGATTGGGGAAGGGGAGAAGCTTCGTGTCTCAGAAGGGTCCCAGTGCATATTTTAAATGTTTAAAGACAAAGCAGATCTGCAGTTGTTTGTCTGAGATGCAGCTCTAAAGTATTGATGGAGCAGTTCAGGTTGGAAAGGATTTCTGGAGGTCGTACATTCCATACAAAGCAGGGCTGATGGCAGAGGGTTTGATTTGCTTCTGGCATTCCAGGGAGCACAGCTTACACGGGTGGTGCATCCCTGTTACAGGTGACTGTAACTGGGCTGCTAGGGAAATGTGGCCTCTGTAGAAATGCAGGATATTTCTGTCTGTCTTTTAGCATTCGGAGTGTTTGACTGCAGGACTTGAGATTTGATTTTTGTATTGCCACTAGCAGAAACTACCTTGCCCTTCCAGGGCTGCCTTTCACTAGTGACTCCTCCACTGCCTTGCATGGGTATTTTCCATTATTACATGCTGGTTTTAAGTTGTTGGTACTACTTTCAGGCACAGCAGCGCTACAGGGCTGGTTTTTTTTTTTCTGGGGTTCAAGCGTGGCCTCTCTTAACATAAAAGCATATTTTCTTGTCATGAGTTTGACAGCAGAGCAGCAACTTTTTCCCCTTTAAGATAATGCCAACGTGCAATCTAGTTGGCAATTTTCTAATTGCGAAATGTCTCTTTTTGTTGTTTTTCCCCCACTTAGATCCTCTCTCAGCCTAACCTGCTCCCTCCATTGGTAAGAGCCCCATATACTAACACCTTCCCAGCGCCTGTTCAGAGGCTGCCAATAGTACTGCATAGTCAGATGCCGTCTCAGATGACCACAGGCCTTATGAGCCACCCTCATTTACCGCGTGTGGCCAGAGGTCTTTGTGGATCAGTATCTGGAGCCAGAGGCAATCAGGCCCAGGCTGCGATGAAGGCTGAACGAGACATGAAGGTTAGTATTTGAACAGCAGTGCTGTTAACACCAGTTCAGTCTTGACAGCTTGTAGGGCAGGAATGTGTCTGCAAATCATGTCTTAATTAAAATGCCTCTGGACCCAAAGCCGGTAGCCGGGCCTTTAGCAGCTGAACACAGACCTTCTCTAAGCCCTCTTTTTTTTTTTTTTTTTTAGTAAGAACTTTAGACTAAAAAATTTGTAGGGAGCTTCCTTTCTCAAGTGGTCTTGTGGTCAGCAGTTGTGAAGCTGCCACTGCTGTCAAAGGCAATCTGACAACTAGGTTTCAAGAGCCTGGATTTTTTGAATGAGTGATGAAGCCTACAAACCTGGCTGTTAGCTATCATTTCACATCTGCCTCCCCAGCTCTGAGCAGTGGTATGAACCCTCCTGTTCCAGCCAGCCTTGCTCCTTGGTGACTCTGGAGATTCATTTCCCAGTGGTTTGAAATGCTTGTGATTAATTCTCTGTGGTAGAATGCAGTAACATGGTACACACCACAGAAGAGGTGGCTGCATTTCAGTAGCAGGTGATGAGAGTCGTCTAACTTGTTAAAGCACTTTGGGACCCTTCAGGTTGAGGCAAACTCTTCTTACTAAGGCAGGACTGCAATATGGGATGTCTGTGTAGGGACACCGTTGTACACTTAGCCTGTTTTCTGCAGAATAAGTTGCTTGTATGAATAGATGGTACTAAGGAGCTCCTTCATCTACTGTCATTCACTGTAACCCATGCATTGAGGTGTAAAAGCAAAAGAGTGTGTTTTTTCCTGGTTATATCTGGTGGTAGGAGAATTGATTACCCCTTAAATCCTAGGTATTTGGTCCATTTAGTTTTTTACCACCAGTTTATGCTAGCTCTAGACTTACCAGGTGATGCTTCGTATATTGTCTTGAGTCTATATTATGAATTGAATCAGCCAGTCATAGCAAATACAAAAACGCAGTCCTGGTTTTCTGAATCTCCCTGCAAACACTGTTCAGAAGAATGTGAGCTATTCTGTCACGCTTGGTTACTTGTGATCAAGTCATCCAGCCTGCTAGCCTTTACCTCAGGGGATGGCTGAAATCTGTGCAAAAGATTTCAGGTGTCCATCTGGCTCCAGTAAAATCAGACTGTTGCTGCAGTCCTGCACACCAGAGTTCACAGGTTTGTTTTCTATTCTGTTGCTGGTTGAGTTACTTGGAGCAACTACACAGTATTAAAGCCAAGACCTCTTGTTCCAGGCTTTTGCTGTTTTGTCCCCCCGGTTGTGTCATGTTCCCCACCCCCGGCCCCGTTTTCTGTAAAAAAAAAAAAAAAAAAAGCATAAAATACTTTGAGAGGTACATGGAGGCTTAGTGTCTGTATTGTGGTTGGGGTTCCTTGTATTAAGATACGCCTTTTTAATTTTGAAAAAGACGTTTGACTGCATTGGGCTTAATCATGTAACTTCCAAAAGATTGAACTCTTAATACAATTCCTGCTTTGCCTGAGTCTGGGCAGGAAAGCCCAGTGCTTGGTCTTGCACAGTGCTTCACTGACAAACGCAAGGTCCAGTGTAAAACTGTAACCGAAACATGTAGTCACAAAGGCTGAATTTCACAGTGCGAGTCAAGGTTACCGGTAGGATTCGGAGGAGGGATTTGAAGGAAGCCAGGCAGTAGTTTGTGCTTCCTGCAACGAGCGCCCGCTTTGAGTGGGAAGCAGATAAGGCTTCAGCTTACATATAACGCAGCCTTGAACCCGGTTCACTTGCGTCCCCGTTGCAGACTCTGAAGTCTGTGTCCAGAACAACAGGGGGAAAAATTTGGGTGCACAGGCTAGATTCTGCTGCTGTGATACAGCCCCTGTGCTCAAGAAGTCCAGACCACGCGGCAGGAGACATGACAGCTGGCGTGGCCCTCGGTGCCGACAGTAGCGTCAGGGTACGGGCAGCGTGCAGACACGCGTGCCTTCTGGTCATGTCTGACTTCTGCTGAGGAGCGAAGCTTCACTTTGAGCCTACTGTAGGCAGTGTTTATACTTTTTAAGCTTTGCAATAATAGTGGCATAAAAAGATGTTAGATAATGCTTCAAACTGTTGTCCTTGGTCCTCTTTTCTGGGGTGAGGATTAGGAAGAGCAAGGGAAGCCTAGGCACGACGCCTAGGCTTGGCTGCTACTTGAGGAGCCAAGCGCCCAGATGCGGTGACATCTGGGAAGCAACTGGATGGACACTGCCCTTCTAGGAAAGTCTGGCCACTGCGGTCAGTCCTTCCTCTTTCATTTAGGAAATACTTTTGTGAAGTCACTCTTATTCTAATGCCCTCTCTTCAGTAAACATATTTTCTCCCTTTCTTAAGGCAAAGCAGAGAGCAGAGGTACTTCAGTCCACCCAGAGATTCTTTTCTGAGCAGCAGCAGCAGAGCAAACCCATAGGAGGCAAGGCGCCGAAAGTGGACGAGAACGGGAGCAAACCCAGCGAGGCAATTGCTGACTCTTCAGGAGTCTGCCAGGACAAAACCGAGGAGAAGCCTACCCCTGCGCCTGCTGCAGCAACAAAACCTGTTAGAACTGGACCAATCAAACCTCAGGCAATCAAAACCGAAGAAACAAAGTCTTAGAGGCTGTGTTTCCGTGGAGGTGGGGGAAGAGGGGAGGGTGGGTGAGATGACAGCAGCATGAATTTGTAGCCCAAAGGACGAGACCGACAGTCTTCTCTCCCTGCAGGGCTCTGAACAGCGTAAAGGGACATAGAAGCTATTAGCAGTTACGGATCAAACTGCTGCGTATGCAACTGAGCTTCTAGGCTCTTTGGGCTTGTATCTTCTCTAACAGCATGAAGGCTGCTTTTGGTGTGTGCACGTTCTACACGTGTGCGCGTGTTTTGGCTTACACACCTGTATGCTTCCCAAAGTGAAAAAAAAAATTGAGGAATAGCAACGGCGGGGAAGAAGGTGGTCGGGGAGGCATGTTCCTAGCTGACAAGATGAATACTCTTATTTTCTTCAGGCTCTGATCTTCAGCTGCTATTTATCTTTTTATAAACCCGTGAGTATGAGAACATGCAGATCTGAAGATGGTGCTGGGCCAAGTAATGTGTGTTAAGTTTTTAGTGACTTAAGAAGCTTCTATCTTGTAATAAACGGAAGAGCAATTCATATAGCTGGCAAAATTGCCTTTGCCATGTGACACTTAACCTAACGTAACACAGAGTAACACTGATGATGTTGAATTTCCCTCTGAAGGCAGTGCTTTGCTGGATGCTGCTGCTTGGATGACAATATACTGTATTTAGATCACCATATGAAAATGCTCCTTGGCCACCTGTGTTCTCCACACCCGCTCCCCCTCAGTCGTTCACCTCTGGAGTTGAAAGGTTCATTGCATCAATAGTCAAATTTGTTCTGTTCACCTCTGTCCAGCTATCTTTATATGATGCGAGTGATCTTTAAACGGTTTCCAGCTTATGTCTGTATACAGCACCGAGCACTTAGAGCTGTGCCACGAGAATAAAAGAAACCTTATCGGATTAAAGAGAGTTTTATCTAAAAGGTGCATTCTTTATATCAGAGCTGCGTCGCACCACCTCCTTGCCCACAGCGTGCTGGAAAGTAGAATCAAGTCAAATAAATGCCTTTTTAATTGTATCCTCTAGTATTATAGCTGTAGGACAGTACTGTATGATACTTCTGTGAATGTAAGATATCCTGTACCTGCTTATGATATGTAGTAGTGACTGTGCTATACTGGAGCTGTTTTTAATAATGTTATTCTAGAGGTTTTTTTCCAGACAATGATTGAAAAAGCTAATAAAAAGCACCAGGTACCACATCAGTAGCAGAATTTGCTGGTTTTTTCTGGGATTTTTTTTTTTTTTACATTTTTTTGGAAGGAAGAGTGAGTTGAAAGTCTAATGTGTATAATTTTGTTCAAATGACTGCAGAAGCTGGAAAGGCTGTTGCTGCTATTGATGCCTAGTGAATCGCTATTGGTTATCTTTTTATATAAATATATATATAATTTGAATTTTTGGAAACTTTAGCTGTGATGTCAACTTTGGAAAAAAGTATCCCACTTGTAGTGTGAGTTGGCATTGTACAGAAATTAACAGCCATATTGGTCTAGAAATGTTAAACTTAATTTTTTTTCCATTTGTACAGGGGTAACGCACTGTATTAAATATGTACGGTCTTATTTACATGGGTTTGATTACAGAAACTAATAAAGTATTCTCTAAATAAAGTATCCGGGTAATCTCATGATTAGCGCAGTGCTGCAGGATGCAAGGAGAGCACCTGAACGCCGTGTGCCAAGCGAAGAGTGTGTATGACAGCTTGGGAAAACAGACTTCTAAAGAAAAACCGTTTGAAAGAGCTTATTTTTGTTTCCCCCGGCACTTTTGATCTCGTTCTCCGGCGAAGGTCTCGCAGGACGTGGCTTCCATCTCGCTCTGGAAGGAGCCGGCCGGTTGCGTTTGCAAGACGTTACATCTCCGGCGTGTCGGTGAGCTGCCTGGTGCTGGAGACTTGTGTTTTTCTTTCCTAGAGAAGAGCCGCTCGTCCGAGGAGACCAGGATGAACCCAGCCGCTTACTCTCATTTTAGCCGGTGGGTGACTACAGGCGCCGGCTGCACGGGGCTGTTAAAAGCAAGAGGTTTCCTGCGGGGGGGGAAGCAGGAGTGAGCCTTGACGTGAGCCTTCCCACGGACGCGGGAGGCTTCCATCTTGCGCTGCTCCTGAACCGCTCCCTCCCCGACTCGCTGCAAGCAGCGGGCGCTCAGTGCTGCACTGCACGTTCAGTTCAAATCTCACCGTCGCTGACTCACGCCCTTGAGCGCGGGGCAGAATGAAGGGTTAAGCATCCTCCAGCCCTTCCCTTGCGGAGGGGTGAAGGCATCCCTGCCTCCCTGGGCTCCCTGCGCTGGGGCTCCCAGCGGGGTGATGGAGGCAGGAGGCTGTCAGCTGCCTGCCAGAGGGAGCTTGGCTGGGTGGGAAGCGGTGGTTTGGGGGCACCAGGGGAGCTGGAGTCGGTTCTTTTAGGGGGTTTCTAGTAAAACTTCAGCAATACGGAGTAAATAAAGGTGCTGTAATCCACAAACGGAGCGATGGGCAGAAGTAACCTCCGAGTAGGTAACGCCACAGGTAAATCGCCTTTTTTACAGGAACCGTACAAGCACAGCTACAGCAGACGCTGAGGGAAAGGAGGATGAAGGGAGGGGAACTGAGTGAATGTAGACATTGGTTTGATTTATAAATGTGCTATTAAAGAGTAACTGAGTTATGCTGATGTTTCCCTGTTTTGAGGCTATCTTCTGCCTGGCTCATGTTGGAAAGAGCCCCTAAAAATGGGAAATCGTTCACCAGACTATTTTTAAGGAAATGCCGCTGAAAGGATTAATCTTTAATTCTCCAGTAATGCCACTAGAAAAGTCAGACAAATTTCCACAGTCAGCTGTGGGAATGTACCAAGCTTTTGGCTATTTCTTGCGCTGAGCAGAACACGGGTAATATTTCTCCAGAAACTTAATTAAAAGCAAATGCTTGGGCATTTTATGCATCCGAATAACCCGATGTTGATGCCTGCCTCTCCAAAACAGCCCCGAACCACCCCAGCTGCCTTTGAGGCCAGGTTGAGCTTTCAGTCACTGGCCCTGGTTCACTGAATATTTTTATGACATTTAACCAGATAACTTGCTTCTGGCCATTTATGCTGGAATAGATCTCCCTTTTTTAATTTCAGTGGGATTTGGTGTGTAATCTCTTTTCTGGGACTCTGGTCATCACAAAGAATTGTGCTGAACCTCCCATAAATTAGGGAACTATTTTGTTGGGGGAATTAATAATTCCTTAATAATGTTCAGTCTGTGAAAAGACCGTAACTTTTCTCAAGGGCAAGAGCAGAAGGGGGTTAATGTGACTGGGACCAGATCCAGCAACCCCCCTCGGCTCAGCCTGGCTTCTTGGCTGGGATGCGGGAGGGGAGGGACTCTCCAGGCTTGTTTTTGCAAAGCCTGTTAAGTAAAGCTGTGTATTCAGCGCTGTTCAGCTCCAGCCCAGCTTTCTGGAAATCCTGTGTACATTGGCTTGTCTTTGGGGGTTTTTTTTGTTTTTTTTAGTCAATTAAGTGATGGCCTTGCCAGCCTGAAAAGACCCCAGCGCTGGCAGAGAGCGGGGAGGTGGGAATGGCTGGGGCTGTCTGCCCTTGGTGGCTCTGCTCACGGAGAAGCCGCTGGTGCTGCTGCTCCCCGGGGACCTCTGAACAAGCCCTCCCTTTCATGCTGGGGCTCGACTCGAGCCTCCGGGGAGCTGCGGGGCGAAGGGGGGCTCCAGCCTCGCCTCCCGTCCTGTTTCGGGACAGAAATGCCGTTCTCCCACCCTTGGCGGCAGGTTTTCTGTGCATTGGGTAGGCGGCTGCTTGCCAGGCTGCCCCTGGCTGGGTTGGGTCAGCGCTGTGCAGGCAGGGGCTGCCTGCTGCCTGCCTCGCTCTTCCCGGCCCCAGTGGGTACGTGACAGCCCCTGTCTGCTCCTGGGTGAGCCCTATAGCTGCCTTCACCCCCAGCTTTACTGCCCTGGATCTTGCCCTGGCGTTTGCCTTGTTTCCCTGCACCAGGGCCCAGACAACCGCCTATCCCGAGTGGGTTTTTGCAGCAGGACAGAGGGACGCTGCGGGGACGAGGCTGCTCCCCGGGGCAGGGCTACGCACCCGTGTTTTCTGAGGCCAGGAGAGCCTGTAATGCACCACCAGTTTATTGCAGCAGCTGTAGTCGGTCGCAGTGGGTGCCCTCTCCCTGCGGTGGGACCAGGGCACCCAGCTCAGCGCAGGCCCGCGCCCTCCTCCTCGTACAGCGCCCAGCTGGCTGAGACGGCAGGCGTGGGGCTGCAGTCGATGGCGTGGTCGCAGCCGGCCCCCGTCAGGAGGGTGGGGAAGGTGTCATCCCGGGGCACAGCTTGCAGCACCCCACACCTCGTGAGGACCAGGGTGCAGCGTACGACCCGCTGCAGCGTGTAGGTGATGCGGCCCCGGGGCGGCGAGGAGCCCCGGGGGGCCCCTGGCTCCTGGCACGGCAGGGGGCCCCCAGCCCTGGAGAAGATGGCGTGGCTGACGGCAAGGGGGGGATGCGTTGCCGATCCACCTGGGCTGAGCCCTGCGGCCAGGAGGGCACAAGTCCTAACGCAGCGCAAGCGGGGCAGGCGTGGGGGGCCAGCGGGGCGGCAGAGGCTTGCTGCAGATCACGGGGCGCCACGGGGCTGCTGGACTGCACCATGGTGGCTGCGCGGGCGCATCACTGGCCGGGGGGACGCCTTCGCTTGCGTTGGCTCGCGGTGAGCATCCCAGCCCCGCACCGGGCCTGCCGGGGAGCGAGAAAGGCTCTTTCAGCCTCATGCCTTGACGTGCTGGGGTCCCCCCTGCTGCCCACCCTGCGGCCCTAGGTTGGTCCCTTGTGGGATGCATCCCATCCCACACCCTCCCCAGCCCATCCCGGTGGTCTGGCAGGGCCCTTCCCCGGTTCCCCCCACCGGACTCACCAGGGCAGCCCTCGCTGCGGAGGAGCGTGTGCTGCCTGTGGCTGGCAACCCCTGCCTTCCCCACCCCGGCACCCCTTTGTCTCCTGCCCTTCTAGAACAGGGTCAGTTCTGAGCCGGGGCCCATCCCCGCAGCCCCCCATCTCCGAGCGTTGCCATTCCCTCGGTGAGCAGCCAAACACCCCGGCACTGTGGCAGCAAAGGGGGGGCTGCCTCCGTCCCCCCCATCCCTCCCGCCCTGTGCTGCGCCCGGCACTGGCCAGCCCAAGCTGCAGCCCGGCCACCTGGAGCTCATTAATCTTTCCCATTCGGCAAATCTCTGGGGTTTAGCACTGAAGCTTTAACTTTTATTCCGGTTCAATGTCGCAGCCCCTCTTCATGCTAAATAAAGGTGCTCCTGGGGTCGGCCCTGTCAGCAGGTGCCTCCCAAATGTGCCATTTTCTCGGCCAAAGCTTTACAGCTGCCCCCCAGCACCTTCAGCCTGTCGATGCATCGAGGGGGGGCACCAGTGCTTCACACCCCCTCTGGGCTCCAGCCCACCAAAACCCCAGGAAAACCCAGGTTCGGAAAGACGAGGTGCAAGGCAGCGGCGGTGGGAAACGTTTATTGGGCCGGGACCCTGTGCATCTCCCGGGGGATGCGGCCGCTGCTGCCCCGTCTGCCCCGAACGCCGGAGCAGGGGGGGAAAAAGCCTCCTACAGCCTTTCTACAATAAATAGTTAAAATGGCGTGTTTTGGCCCGGCGTGGGGAGCGCTGCCGGCCAGGTGGGGCCGTAGCTGCCGCCGTGTCGGTGGCCGGGCACGGCCTGTAAAGCCAAAGCGCATGGCTGAGAGGGGCTGGGCGCACCAAGGGGCCGCTCGGCTGCGGGACGCTCTGCCAGCGCTCCTCACCACTGCTCTCGTGGCTTCTTTTTCTTCCTCAATAAAACAAGCCTTGTGCAATGAGCGTCCGTATTCCCTGCTGCTTTTCATCCTGCCGGATGATTTTTGGAGGCGGCTGAGCTCCGGGATGCCCCCGGGCACCGGCGGTGTGGGATGCAGCGGGGCTTGTGGGCTCTCTGCAGGGGAGCTCGGCTCTGCGGGGCTGCTGTTGGCGGGCAAACGCTGCTCTCCTCCGCGAGGCCGGCCTGAACTAGGGAGGCCTCCCTGAAACTGCTGCTGCTGGGGGCGTCTGGGGAGCAGCAGTGGTGCTCGTGCTCAGCCGGAGCCTGGAAACATGAACCGCAGCCCCGCAGAGGGGATCACTGCTTGCAACCAGGGAGAGTGTTTATTTTTAGGTGGGACCCTCCCGGACAGCCTCTCCTCTGCTCCACCGCCTGCCCTGCCTGGCCTTCGCTGTGCCTGAGCCCTCCCTGCTCCGAATTCAGGGTGGCCGGGCTGGGTGCTCCCGGAGGATGCTGGAGCGGCTCAGGGCTGGGTACCGCTGTGGCCCATCCAAAACCCCCTGAGGCCGGGGAGAGGCGTGTCGCTGGCTCGACCAGGCTCTGGAGAAGCACTTAATTTCTCTCCGCTGCACTCGAGCGCGATGGGATGTTGCCAGAGGTGCCAGCGGGGATGTTGGGGGCCCCATCACGGTGCGGCTGGGCAGCGTGTGGCCCCCACCATCGCTTGGGGCTGTCTGAGGCAGCGCTCCCGGCCGCACCGGGGGAGCTGGGGAGCGAAGCGGGGTGCCAAGGCACGCACGGGGGTCGCGGGGGCTGAGCTGGCGCGGCCCCGGCCCCGACTCACGCCTGGGAGAGGCGGATGGGGTAGGTGACCATGTTGAAGCTGTCCCAGGCGAAGAGCTGCCGCTCGGCGGGGTTGTAGTCCACCATGCTGAGGTAGCGGAAGCGGTTCTCGAAGGGGATGCTGAGGGCCCGGCTGGTGCCGGTGGCCGTGTTGTAGGCAAAGTTGACGGTGGCGTTGGGCGCTGAGTAGCTGCTGACAGTGTAGAGGGTGCCACAGATGACAAAGGAGTTGGCCACCCCCCGCTTGCGGATGTTGGTCTCCCAGGTCCGCCGGATCTCCAGCGTCTCGGGATCCAGCTTGGAGAGGACGATGGCCCCCCGGGCCTTCTCGGTGCTGTAGATCACCCAGAGCCCCGTCTCGTCCACCGCCAGATCGATGTCGGTGTAGCCCCCCCAGGAGTAGGGGTACTGCCCGTGGTAGCCGGCGCCGGGGATCTCCCTCTCGGCCGTGACGGCCTCTCCCCGCAGGTCATAGCGGGCCACGGCGCGGGAGCGGCGGGGCTGGAAGAAGAGCCCGCCGCGGTAGATGACAGCCCCCGTGCTCTCCAGGGGCTGCGGCAGGATGTGCACCTTGGCTGGGTAGCCCCGGGCCAGCTGGTCGGCCGCCTCGTACTGGAAGAGCTGACGGACCTCCGTGCCCACCGCGTCCACGCGCCAGGTGGTCTCCCGCGTGAAGGGGGGCACGGGCTCGGGGTCCTTCATCCACACGCCGTACTTGCCGGCGATGGACTCTGCCCGGCCGAAGATGACGGGCTCCCCCACCCACACCAGCTCGCCGCAGCCTGCTCGGGGACAGGAGGGGAGAGAAAGAGGTTATTGCTCGGCAGCGGCCGGCAAGCCCCTCGAGAGGGCCAAGCGGTATTTGTGAGCAGCGGAGCATGGGGGCCGGCCGGCCGTGCCGGCGGCAGTACCCGAGTCCTCGCTCCCCGGGCGGCCGAGAGCGGTCTCCTCCAGCAGCCGGGACGCGGGAACCTCCGTCCTCTCCGACTGCAGCTCCTGGTAGGCGAGGGGCTGCGGGTCCCAGCGGGGAGCTGCGGCGGGGTCAGGCGCAGCGTGAGCAGGGGCCGAGCCAGCCCCCCTCACCGCCGCGCCTGCCCTTACCACCCTCGGGGGGCTCCACGCCGGACCGTTGCCCCCCGAAACGCCAACGCCTGGGTCGGGAGCCCAGTGCCCCCTCCCGCTGCAGCGGGGCACATCTGTGACCCGCTGATGGGGACCCCGCTCCGCAGCCGCTGGTGCTGTTGCCCCCCAGGTGTGGGGTTTAATGCTCCTTGGGGGAAACTCCTAATCCCCCCGGATTCACGCGGTCCCCTGCGGCCCCGCTCTGCTGCGGGGCGGACGATGGGATGAGGAGGGCCCCGGCTGCCAGCCCCGATTTAAGGATGGGGAGGGGGTTTGGTGCAATGGGCTGCGACCCCCCGGTAGGGCTTAGCCGGGTGAGCGCCCTGCCGGGGTGCCCAAGAGCGGGGGTCAGCAGTGAGTGCACCACATGGGGGGCAGCAAAGGGACTTGACCAGCGCCTGGGGGAGAGGCACTGGCGGGGAGTCGGTGGTGGGGATGCATAGCGGGTCCCGGCCCCGGCACTTACCTTTCCCGGGGGCACGCAGGGTGTCGCGGCCGGGCCCCTCTCCGCCGGGGGGGCAGCGGGTGGCCCGCAGCCGGGTGATCTCCTGGGTGCTGCTCTCCAGCCGCCTCCCCAGCTCCTCTTTCTCCCGCTCCAGCCGCCCCTTCTCCTCCTCCAGCCGGGACTTGGCCCGCAGCAGCTCGCTGTAGGCGGCCTCCAGGCGAGCGGCCGGGGCCACTTGCTGGGGGTCCCGTGCCCCCCTGCCTCGACTCCCCGCGGCCCCGAGCCCCCTGCACCCCGATCCCGGCTCTCCAGCCGGCTCAGGCGGGCGGCGAGGGCAACCACCTCGGCCCGCAGCTCCGGCACGCCACCGGCATCGGGGCAGGCAGCCTCGACGGGGCTGGCCACTGTGAAGGAGTAGGTGCAACGCCCGGTGCTGTCATCAGCACGTCGGAGAAAGGCCGTCTCACCCCAGCAGCCCAGGGCCAGGCCCCCCCAGAGCAGCAGCCAGGCCCCCAGCATGGCCCCGTGCCGTCCGTGCCCTCGGCGCCTCCGCTCCGCCGCACGCCGGGTGCTGCCGCCCGCATTTATAGGGCGGGAGGGCGGCGGAGAGAGGGTCAGGGCGGTGGGGGGACGGACGAGCCAGAACCTTCCAGATGCCTGTGGCGGCCGCGGCTTTCACCCAGCGGCAGCCGGCACTCCCCCCCGCCGGCCTCCCCGAGGCCGCTGGCCGGGCTCCGGCAGCCTGCGGCCGCCGCCAACGGCTTTGCTGCCGGGGCCGTGTGCCAGGGGTGATGCCGGGGGCCGAGGCGGCCGGACCCACCCCCACCCCCCCGCCGCTGCTGGCAGGGAGGCGTCGCGCGGGGCCGAGTCGGGAGCGCCGCCAGACCCCGGGCTCCCGAGCCAGCGTGTTCCCGGGCTGGGGCCGCCGCCGCCGCCCGCCGCCCGCCTCCCCAGCCGCTCCCGCCGGCTCCCAGCTCCGCGCCCCGCCGCACCACGGCCCCGCCCCCGGAACAAGCCCCGCCCCGACCCCGCCCTTTTCCCCGCCCTGGCACCGCCCTCGACCCGCCCTGGCATCGATTGCCCGGCGCTCGGCGCGGCCGGTGGAACGCCGAGGCGGTCGATGGGACAGCTGACTCGCCGCTGCCGCCGCTACACCGGCCATTTCCCGCCGGCCCGGCTGGAGCGGGGCCCGGTGAGTGGGGCGGGGGGTGGCGGGGTCGTGCGCTGTCGTGGGGGTGGGGTGCTTCTGTCTGGGCATCGGCTCTGCTCGCAGGTGGCCCCGGGGCACCGGAGGGCTGGACCGGAACGGCGGGGCCGGGAGAAAGCGCGGGTCCGGCGCACCGGCTGCCCTCGCATCCCCCCTCCCTTGGGGCCATTGCATTCCCCCATCCCAGGGCCATTTCGTCCTTTCACCCCACTCCTCCGGGCCCACCGGTGCGGGGGCTCCCCGGCCGCCCGCGGGGCCTCGCCACCCGCCGGGCGCTCCCCCCGTTCTCGCGGGCCCCGGCGAGGGGTGGCCGGGGGACGCGCGGTTCGGGTGCCGGGCAGCGAGGTGACCCGGCCGTTCCCTGCGCCTCCCCTCCAGGCTTCTCCTCCCGGGCACGAAGCTGCCTCTCCCGCAGGTAGAGACCATGCCTCCGAAATTCAAGCGGCACCTGAACGACGACGAGGTGACGGGCTCGGTGAAGAGCGAGCGGGTGAGTGCCAGCCGGGCGGGGGACCAGCCTGTCCCTCCGGTGCCGGTGGCCGTAACGGTGCCACAGTGAGCTCTTACTTACACAGGGGTGCCCGGGGTAAGGTGCCCACGGCGGGCAGGTGGATGTGTAACGCGCCTTGGGGACCCCGAGACCCCCGGCATCGCCCCGTGCCGTTAGCCGCTGGGCCGGTGCAAGGTAAGCTGCAGCTCCCTTTGCCGAAGGGACTCGCGCTGCCGTGGCCTTCGGCCATGGGGCCCAGAAGCCCGTATCGCCGTTGACAGCGACATTTAGTTAGTGAGGGGACTGTCCGTGCAGCAGACCTGATCTGTGTATTTTAAAACAAACCTCGTTAGGAGATACGGCTGTTTTGAGAACCTGTTTCAGTTCCTTTAGGCTGCGTCTATGGCTGTGAGATCCCGGTGTGCTCCAGTCTCCCGCCTCTCTGCAGAGCTTGCTCTGGGCATGTCACAGCTCTCCTCCCCACGTAGCTGGCTGAAGGACTCGTGTGAAGTTACCCTGTGCTTTACAGATGAATTTTTCTCCGGTCGCCAAGGTCTCCCGATGTTTCAGGCTTTGAATACAGGTCAAAGTGGTGCAGTTGCCTGTTTTAGACAAAGTGGATTTAACCTGATGTGTTTGTCCTGGGGTCATACTATGTTAAAACTGAGTTCAGACTGTAGTCTAAAATGTTGCTGCAGCTCACGATAGCTGTTGGTGAGAGGAGGATCCCATGTTGCCAAGAGCGGTTCGCTCATCCCTTGAGGGAGGCGATGGCTGAAACTATTGTGTGGTCTTGTGGGTTGCTTAAGTTGATCGAGCAAATGTGACAAGGGTTGAAATGTAGGTAAGCTGCAAAATAAGAGCACTGCGCTTGCAAGTGGGAGCCCGAATTTATGCACAGGGGAAGCAGCAGCTGTTGGTACCATCAGGACCATCCGATGTGTTCCTAGGCCCATGCATTTAAGGTGCCATTTCCCCTTCTTGATTATTTTTGACCCTATGTAGATGTTACTGGGAGTCCTCAGCTTGATTGGAAAATTTGTACTGCCCTGGTATGAGAAACGAACTCTAGTAACGTATTTGTCCAAAGCTTTCAGACTTACGTGGGATTGCGGGGTTGCTCTTAAAAATCAGCCTTTGGATCGTCTGATGGGGTGTAGTGGAAGAGCAAATCTGAGCCCAGGAGGAGCCCTTTGGCGCGAAGCAGAGGAGCTACCAGACTGCTCTGCTTTCCAGCCCAGCTGTAGCCTTTGCCTGGGTCAGGGGTTTGGAGGGGCCGACGTGCCGTGCGGGGAGCCCAGCGTGTTTCCTTGCAGTCGTCCTTCTTACACCGGCTGCCATCAGATGGCTGGAGAAACCACGTCCGAGGAGTGGATCCGACTTCCCACATGGATGGGATACCCCAGGGTGGCTGTAGGCGACGCTGACGTTTTTTGAGCAGCTGCCATTGACCGAGTGCAGTGCTGGGGATCGTCCCTTGAGTAGAGAGGGCCTTCCTTCCACAGCTGGCCTGTGCCGGGGCTCTGCCTGCTGCGTTCCAAGGCAGGGCTCACCGTGCTGACGCACTGGTTGCTTCTGCATCGTAGGGAGTTGTATTGATCCCTAGAACTGGGATCTGAACCTGTGCAGGCAACTAGCCATTGACGCAAAGCCAGTTTGGCTCAGTGGCAGAGGTGCGAGTTGTCCCAGGTCAGAGCTGCAGAGCTGTGCATCGGTCTGTGCTTTACAGAGTTAGCAAACACCGCTGAGGTGATAATAGCGGCACAGAGACATCCAGCTCGGCCCTTGGTCACAAGCAGAGAGAAACAGCACAACTCCAGACACCTAAAAAGTACTGTCGATCCCCTCCAAAGGAGGGCTCCCATGTAACCTGCAGTCGGAGGATGCCGATTGCATCCTAAGGGCTGGAAACGTGTGCGTGAAATGGTGGTTGCTTATTGACAAAGTGGTTTGGTTTTTTTCTTTGTTTGCAGAGGAACCTGTTGGAGGAAGATTCGGATGAAGAGGAAGACTTTTTCTTGTGAGTTTCTGAACGGCTGGTGTAGGGAATGCGATGTCTTAACTGCCTACAGCTCTGAGACTGGAGGTGTCGAATACCAAAAGCTGCTCCCTGCCACATAGGTGGGGGCTTGGGAATCAAAACCTTTGATTCCTTTGAGATGATCTCCCAGAGCCTTGGCGTCGAGCGTGAATTAAGACTTAATAGGTGTGACCTTTATAAGAGTGGGGTGTCCGACGTATCCTAAGACATGGGAGGGACCGATGGGAGGTATGAGAACAATCCTCCGTCCACAAGGCGTTGATTCTCTCTTGCATATCTTTTGAATCTGGTTTAAAAACATGTTTTCGTTGTATCTTCCATCCTGATTGCTCTCTTTTCTGCCTGCAGGAGAGGGCCTTCTGGACCAAGATTTGGACCCAGGAATGACAAGATCAGGCAGTAAGTTGTTGTTCCTCAGTGTCACACAGATAATATTTTATTCTGGCACTGTGAGCTCCTGCTGCTGTCTTACTGAAGTATTTCTGTGTAGTTCTGAATATGAACATGGCTTGTGCTTGCTTTCTTCTAATTGACATTTCCTACCCTACGGGCCCACAGCTAAGGGAAATCTCAAATTTGATTCAAGCTATCAAGAAATTGTGCATTCACAGAGGCGAAGGGATAGGATTGTATCACAGTAGCTTAGTGGAGTTTCTAAAGCCCTTGCTGTGTTCTGGTGATGACCTGTTCCATGCTTTTATGAGGCTCTTCTTTTAGAGCATTAACCCTGAATTTTAACCTTCGCTAGCACCATTTTTTACTGTTTTGTTGCTTTTTTCTTCATCCTGTAATTTGCTCCTCGGTGTTTCAAGAAAGCAAGTGGTCAAGAACACACCAGGACCGTGTTTTTTGGGCAGCGGCCTCCTCTTCTCCAAATAAACACCTGATATAAGTGACCTGGAGATGAGCAGTGACTCAGTGGGGTCAAAGCAGCTGGAAAACAGGAAACCATTACAGCTGGAGGAGGATTACTGACTGTATTAGGGCAAGAAGGAACGAGTGAACGCTCTGGATCCTTCTCCCATTGAGTCATTTCCTGGGTGATGCTCATTCTGGGCTCCAGTTTGTCCTGCCCTTTCTTATGAGGGATGTGATGGTGATACTTAATGGAAAGGGGGGGAATATTCACAGACCCCTAGTTTGCATTGTACTGTTTCCTTTGCTGACCTCCGCAGAGCCAGAACAGAGATCTGTGTGGGGACTGATGACTGGGCGTTATTCAGACTGCGTTGTCTTGTGTGCAGCCTGAGTGTTGCTCTTCGTTAGGGATTGTTTTCATGCCGGGAAGAAGCCAGTGCAGCTCTGAGATGACTCATTGCCAACGTCAGCGTTAGGCAGTGCTTGCTTGTGTGCCCGCTTGCCACGTTACCTTGAGGGGCAAGGTGCACTTGAGTTAAACAAGAGGCAATGGGTCGGTCACTGCGCCCTGAGTTTTCAGGGGGTCTCTGTTCCCTCCAGGGTGTGAGGATGCTGTTGGTAGAGGCACACTGGTCCTTACAGTAAGCCAGTGTGGATAAAGCCTCCCTTCTAGGGCAGGGCCAGGCTGATTTGGAGTGAATGAGAAGGATGAGAATTGGTTTTATGGGTGGGGTCCCGCCCTCATAAAAAGGCGGAGAGGGGGTGACATCTACCCCTTCGTCGTCCTCTGCCGGAAAGGAATTACAGAGCGTCTTCTGCCTTCCCTGCCAGGCGGGGGAAAATGGGAGCTCTTCTCTTCCCACTGTCTTGGCCAGGCAGAAGGGAGCGGGGGCTTAGGTAGAGGGTAGCACTGCAGCTGTGAAGAGGAAGAAAAATGAAAGAAGAATTCACCCAGGAGCTGGTGGGTTCATAGGTGTGATGTGACTAATGCCCAACACGTGAGGCTTGCCCATTGCCAGAGATTGCCTGTCTAGTGGACCTGGTATGGGATACGTCCCTTGGGGTAGCGAGTGGCTACATCTATCTACTATCTAGAGCATCTATTATAAAATAGTATCTATTTTCTGCTCTCATCAATGTTGATTGCTTTGTTTAATAAGCACTTACAGTATGCAGACGTCACTTCTTGCCATGGAGCTGCTTATTAAGTTTCTGATCAGACCGGCCCTTGTGCTGGATGGATTGATGCCTGGTCTCGTAATGATGCAGTTAGCTCTGGTTTCAACACAGGAGGAAAAGGAGCGTTGTGTTGCTGCTGAAACACTGTAAGGAAAAGACATTTTAAGGAGGAATTTGAGCATTTGGAGAGCTGAGGCATAGCTGGGCAAAGCTAGAGAGACTGTAGCTGTACAGGCCTAGAGGAACGAGGTGTGAAAGTAGGCGTAAAAGGAAACTGGATGGAGGATTGGGCAGAGGAAAAAGTGATAGGATCATGGGAGCAAAGGTGCGGAACATGTTGAATCTGAGGGGCAAGACTGGAAACTTTTCCTAGTTGTCCTTGGCAGCGAAGGGGCTTGGGTCAGGGTGGAGAGTTTGGCAGCAGAGACCCTCGAGGCTGTCTCAGCTGCAAAAGAGATGGTGGGGAACACTGCAAACCTCGTAGGGGAAAGAGGCGAGTTAGAGCCAGTAATAGTGGCGGGAGGAACCGTCACAGTCCCCTCCGTGCTGAGTTTTGTCCTGATGCGTCTGGAAGTTCAGGCTCTGTTGTCCTAACAGCTGCTCGGTTGGGGTGGAAGGTCCTCTGGCGACTAAGTGGTCACATGGGGTCCCTTAGGCTCCCTCTGAGACCTCCCCGTCCCTGGGGTGGGCTGGAGCTGAAAGGTAGCTTTTAACAGGCTTTTGTCCTTTTCCTCACAGTTACAAAGAACAGGTAAGGGAGAGCTGATCTCTCTTCTCTGCCTTTGCTTCCAGGCCTTGTGAGAAGTCCTGAATGTGTGTAGTTGGAGCTCTTAGTGCCTTTTTGGGGGAAGTTGGGATGTTCATCTTCCACCCGGGTTTCTTTTATTTAGAACAGGAGCCTCTCATCACAGGTCATCGTTTGACAAACGTTACCAAAATCCGTCCCCCCACTCCCTTTCTGCACTGCTTGACTTCCTTCACCACTGATGTTTCTGCTTTCAGGCAAGTGTGCTGCTGGATTCGGGTTCCTGCTCGTGCTGGCGATGAGGCTCAGCACACTGCTGTGGTTCCCCGGGAGCCAGGTCTTGGTCTCCGTGATTCCCACGTTGCGCTGCTGGGAGTGGCCAGCATCCCCGGCCCCGGGGCTTGGCCCCAGTGGCTCTGTCTGGCTGCAAGCCCCAAATTATGTCCCGAGGAGGAGAGTTTGGGGAATGGTTTGAAGGCAAGAGTTGACAGCAGCTTCCCAGGTCCTGGCTGCTCATCGCAGGTGGCTGGTTGTGCAGTGGACCCCAGCCATAGTCTAGGCTTTCATTTGAAGGTGATACCGAGACTGTATCATCAGGCATCATTGTTGGGGGTAATCCTTTCAAGGACTGAAAGGCTTCAGAGCGGCATAGACTGCTGTCTTCCTCACTGTTGTGATGAACCAGCAACTTAAAGACAGGGATTTGTGGCAGGGTTCAGTGCTGATACCCCGTTGTTGAGTACAGCAGGGCTTTCTGCCAGGCAGCCCCTCTGCAGAGCGCCGTGCCTCAGGGAGTGCTGCGCTGGCCTCCTGCCTTTGCACTGTCCGTCTGGCTTGGATCTCCATCCTGTTCCCTTTTTCCTGAGTTACTGCCACAACGAGGGGTGTTTGGGTGTAATTTGCACCAAAATATCGCTGGGGTGGAAAATAGAAGTGTGTCATGCTGGCTGTAAACAGCCGGCTTGAAGACAAGAAGCAGCCTTGAGCAGCACATCCCATGGTGCGTGCACAGCCTGTTTACAGCGTCTGAAGAATGGAGCACTGTTGTTAGCCCAACATTGTGACCAGCCCAGGGAGTTTTTCAGTAGCTAACCCAATGTGGCCAAAATGGAAAGGCTTATTCTTCCCGCTCTGGACCTGGCAAAGTACAAGAAAAGAGGAGTCTAAACCAAGCTAAGCGCCATTGGGTCTCTTGTTGTTGCTTTGACGGTGTACACTTGCTGTCCTTGTTAAAAGCATCATATTTGTGGTAATTAGTAAGAAGGAGGGTCATGGGAGACATATTTTATGCTTTTGTCTTGCTCCCTTTCCTGGCAGGTATTTAGTCTACTTTATTTCTCTTGGAAATCTGGCAGGAGTAAAGCACATGAAATGTATGTGTCAAAAGCCAATAGCTCCCTAACAGGAAATACGCTTCATATTAGAGGATTCATTCCCTCTTGCCAATTAAAACAAGAAAATATTTTCTTCTTGATGTGACTTGAGTTTCCAACCTCAAGGATGCCAAACTAGTGGGAATTTTTGGATTTGTTCTGAAACTGCAGGGCTAACGCATAGGCTGGGCATCTTTCAGCCCCCTCCTGGAGAGGCATCTCTTGCTGCAGTGATGGGTGCGAGAGAGCAGAAAGCGAGGACTGGCTTAAGGTCTGGTTAAGGCACTGTGTGGAGATCAAAGTTATGTTCCCTGGCTCGGTCTCTTCCTTCCTGTTTTTTTTCCAGGGTTCTCTTTTACGTCAGATACCAAAAGGTATTGGGGTGCTCAAATGTGTCTGTGTTCCATGGGAGTTAAGCACCTCAACATTTGCGAGAACTTAAGCCTTGATTTCTCTGTGCCTCCATTTTCCATCTGTGAAATGTTTTGTTCTCTTGGGGGGACAGCTAACAGCATGCCCAGGCTATGGGCTGCTATACGCAGCGTTTCGCCAGCAGCTCAAGTGAAAAGAGGTGGGATGCTGAGATGCAGCTTGGGCAGTGGGGGGGTCTGTGCTCCGTAGGTCTCTCCCAAATGCTGGTACACAGCAGAGCAGCTTGAAGTTACATACCTGCCCGCTTTGCCTCGAACGCTTTGGGGTGCCCCGGGACTGCAGCCGCATCTCTCCAGGCTCTGACCTGTACTGGCAGGGATACGGGTGGCATTGCATTGCGCTGCACGTTCCTAGATGCATTGTAACCTTGCGTGCTCCCACTTGTTAGTTGTCCCAAGATAATAACTTGGTTACAAGTCTGTTGTGGGAGGAAATCTCTTCATTTTGAAGCCAGTAAATGATTTCAGAAACATTTACATACTGCAAATGTAGTCTTCTGCCTGTGAAACTGATGTTTAAGGCCTTGGAGTTTTTTGCCAAGTTGGCTCATCTGGGATAGCAGATGTTTCTGGTTTTCCTCTCTCACCCCAAGCTATAGCAGCGTTGCTGGCGGCTCTGAGCCGAGACTTGTCTGTTGTGCCGAGGTAAGGAAACCCCCTCACAGAGCATGCCTCCTCCTCACGTCCTCACCCGCTGCCCCAAGGGCCACGGAGCTGCACGTGTCCTGCGTGGGGTGGACACTTTGCTCCACAGGGTACTGCCACGTGTTTCCCGGGCAGCATCTGCCTGCGTCCTCAGTGCCACCTTCGGCGCTTTCCCGACAGTGGCAGCTCTGCCACTCGCCTCGGACCTTGCAAAACGAACAGGCTCGTGGGCACGGGGCAAATTCCTGCTGAGAGGCGTTTTGGGATTATCTGTGGCTTTCCCCTCCAGATAAGAAACTCCTGGCAGGCGGCTGCCATCGATGTGGAAGGCAGGAGCTGCCACCGCGTGGTGTAGGTGTGTTCAGAGAGATGCTGCTCCTACGGACTCTGCGATGCAGCACAGGGAAGGCAGGTTCCTTTCTTGCGGTGTCCTTACGTGTGCTGCTGGAGTCCAGCATGTGCCATACGAGGGCTGTTGAGTCAGAAATTGGCTTCAGAGGTGTTGCCTGGCTGTTCCAGCTCTGGAAGCCGCAGTGCAGTGGTGCTACAGAGCCCGACCTGAAATGCTAAGGTGGGAAGCTCCTTCATATTCAAAGATCTGGAGCTCTTTCTAGAGCTTTTTGGGGAGAAAAAACCCTTTTCTTTTAATGGCTTTCCTTGCCTGTTTTTGGAACGATAAGTAAATGTGAGCAAGGCATGTGCTTTTCCATTGCGACCACTATTGCTTGTTGCAGCCGCTCCTCACGTGTGCGTCTCAGCGCAAGTGTCTGCTCAGTGAGAGGCACGTAGCTGGTAGGGAGACAGGAGAAATAGGTCAATGTGAACCTATGTCACTAATTAATTAATTAGAGGCATGGTGGCTAGGACGGAGCCCTGCTCGTGGTTCTGCAGTGCCCCATTGACTGGCCTTGGGCAAGCTGCTCTGAGTCTCTCTTGGCCCTGGTTTCCCGGGCCATGGTGGAGGATATGCTGTCCTCGTCGTACCAAGTGCTCTGAGCTTAGGTGCTAGATGATGGCTCTCTAAGTGGTGGAGTTGGGTCTGGTGCTGCTGTAAAAACCCTGATTTGGCAAATCACGTCTTTGAGCTTCTGCATCTGTGAGATGGCAGTGGGGAGGAGAGGGTTTTGTGTGGGTCCGAAGAGGAAGATGATGTGACTGGATAATTTGGGGAGCAGGATAGTGTGGGTGCTAAGCAGGTGCTAAAGGTGAGGTGCTGGCAATCCTTCTTCCCCTTGGGAACACCAGTGCTGCACTGTTAATAGGAAGTGTGCGTTTCTGGTAATGTGGAGAGCTGCTGAAGTGGCCTATTTGTGCTGCATATTTAGCAAATGCTGGATGCATTTCAATATGTTTAAAGTGCTTAAATGTTTTTAATCAAGGCAACCTAAGCCATCAAACCTAAGACTTATGCAGAGCGAGTGGCCTGGAGCTATTTCTGTTTTGTTGCCCTTTGTGTAGCATTGCCTCCAAGACATTGCTGTTGCCATTTACTTTCTGGGAACGGTATGTCTCAAACAATGTGTTGCCTCCCTAGGGCCCCAAGAAATTTCTTATTTCCATCTCCAGGAAAATAAAAGTATATTAGCTCCAAAATACAAACCAGAATGTAGCAGTATTTTTCCACCAGGAGAATTTTTCTCTCTTACCAATGTGGCTTTTTTATGGAGTGAATAAATGCATTTATAATAACCCTGGGGGTGTGATTTAGGCTACTGTTCACTGAAGCAACTACCCACAGAGTTGCGTAACCTATGAGAAGATGGATTATAATAACTTGGTTTAGTTCATATCAGTCATTTCTTCACTGTCCTCTTGATGCCCCTGGCAGAGCAGGTTTCATTTAGCAACTCAGTTCCCAGAGCAGGGAGTGCACCTTGCTTTGATTTCACCCCAAGTTATTTAGCAAAGGTGCGGTGCGAGGTTCTATGAAATCTGGAAAGATAAGGTGCGGTTTTTATATATATATATTTTTTTTTTTTTTCCCTTTGTGAGCTCTTCTGCAGCAGAGATGCCCACCAACAGCCATTAGTGCCTTTTCCTACTGCATTTGTGTGTTAAAGGTGTTACAGAGGGTGCCCCGCTTCTGCTGACTTCCCAGTGCTCTCTGAGCCCCTTGTGTTCCCTTACCCTTCCTGGGATTGCCAGAGACCCACCCCAGGTGATGCCGTGCTTCTAGCTTTCTTGGCATTCCATCAACCTCCCTCCGCTGTTGTCCCCTTTGATTTTTGTCGGTGAGCTCTCGGATCCCACCAGCCTGGGCAGCTCTGAGCGAGGGCCAGCGCTGCAAGGCACAGCTGGTGGTGCTCGCTTCTGCTCCTCATCCTGCCTTTGCTCTGCTCTAGTGTCCAGAACCAGGTGGACGAAGTCATCGACGTTATGCAGGAGAACATCACGAAGGTGATTGAAAGAGGCGAGCGGCTGGATGACCTGCAGGATAAATCAGGTGTGATGCTAGATGCAGCTCTGCTGGCCTGTTGCCCACATCTCTTCCCCGTTGCTGGGCCAGGTTACCTGATTTCAGTTCAGAAAGCGCCTAATGATGGACCTGGGCTTGTATTTATCCTTCCTGGGAGTGGTGTTTTCCAGCCTTGGGCTGCAGATCTGACTTTCTGCCGACATTCTCCTCCTTCCACCTTCACCTTCTGCTGCTCTACGCAGAGGTGTTAGTTTGGAGGCATTTGGGTGCTGTGATCTAGTTGGTCCTTCAAGCAAACGTAGATTGGTCTCTCTCCCAACGGCCCTGAGCACTTCAGCTGTCTGCTGGCTTGCAGAGCAAATTCGTGTCCTCAGAGGGCAGCCAGTACAAAGGGGGCTCAGTGGGACTCGGCAGGTCTGTGTGTGCTCTAGGGAAGGGCGTCACATTGGCATCTGCTGTGGCTTTGGTGAATCATGCTGTGGTTGGGTCTTTTCCCCTAATGCCGAGTTTATTGCTTAAAACTCAGTGGAGTTAGTACAACGAGTGGATGCTCTGACTGTGTGTGCGTGCCGCTGAATTGCCTCTTTTCTTTCCTTCAACAGAAAGTTTATCAGACAACGCAACAGCTTTTAGCAACAGAGCCAAGCAGCTTCGGAGACAGATGTGGTGGCGAGGCTGCAAGGTGAGCAAGAACGGGAACAAGCGGGGGGGGTTTGTGGAAGGGTGGTTGCCTGCCCGCCCCTGGGAGAGGATGGAGAAGCTCTGATTTCTAGCTGAAAAGATGCTGGAAGGCAAAGGCCTCCTTTCAGGTCGAAGCAGCTACACATTGCACCTCATGTAACATGCCTCTCTGCTCCTCTTGCAGATGAAGGCGATCATAGCGCTGGTGGCGGTCATCCTCCTGCTCGTGATCATCGGTGAGTAGCTCCAGGTCACCCCAGCCATGTCTTGCATTGAAATACTCATGGCACTCCACACCATGAGTGACAGCATGGTGCTGTTGTCCCAAGAGGAGAGCACCTGAGCTACTCCTGTCGGGCCCCACTCTGCCTTAAGTGGTCATAAACGGTGCCTGTAGACCACTCCATGCTGCTCTTCTGCAAGGTTTAAACGCAGAGGAGCAGGCTCAAACCAAATCCTACTGACTGTGGCCAAAGAAAGCCAACAGTGCCCCACCCTGACAACATTGTACCGATCCAGGGTTGGCACCGACCGATCCCGAGGCTGGTGGGAGTAGATGGAAGAGTTTCTGACTGGAGCAATGTCTCCCAAAGGCCTCTGCACATATATCAACCGTCTTAAAATGGGTCTGGTCCCTGCAAATGCTCCTCCCCAAAGCTGCCGGGCTGCTTAATTTTCAGCAAGTAGCTGTTGTGGCTTTGCTGTTGGTCCCTTCCCCTGCCCTCTGCCCTTCCTGCTCAGCCTGGTCTCTCTGGAGCTCCCCAGAGCAGAGATGTTGCTGCTTTTCCTACCAAACAGGTAATAACGACCAGAGCGTGTTTCTTCCAGGCAGAAGAAGTAGTTCAGCCCTCTGCCTGCAGAATGATGTGCTCCAGGGATCCAAGCAGCCCAGCAGAGCAGCACAGCTCTTCTGTGCCACTGGATCCGGAGGGTTTTCCTCCCACCGAACTGCGGCCGGGGGCAGCTCTGTAGTGGTTCTCGTTACTTCAGCAAAACCCTCACGGCCTGTTGTCCTGCTGACACACAGCCTGCAGCGGGAGAGGCAGAGCTGGCAGCAGGGTTGGGAGCGTTGTAGAGAGAGAGAGTGATGGAAAATCCCATCTGGTTTAATTTTGGGAAGCTGGAAGGAGATGAAGGTGGCAGGAAATGTTGTCTAGCGTGTGTGCGGGCAGCAGATTGCATTAGCTTGAGCTTGGAAACACACTTTCCCTCGCAGCTGCTTGGTGTTTGTCACTACAGAAATGGGGGGGATCTCTCTGGCGGGGATCGGTGTTGCATGCAAAAGTGTATGGCTGAGAGCTTGTTTCTTTGTGTTTTCCAGTACCCATAGTCCTGAAGTACCATACCTGACGGGGCAGCTGGAGGCTTTGGTGGAGCTGGCTCTGGGATAACCAAACTGCTGTGTAATTTAAGTGAGATATCTGTATATAGCTTTGAAGTTGTTTTTCTCCAAGGAGCGAGGAGGTAGCGGCAAATAGCCAGTTCTAACAGCTTTTAAGAACTGCCAAATGACCCTGGTTTGTTGTTTTTTTTTTTTTTTTTTTGGTCGAGTACCTGCTCCTGCTGTCAGACTTTTTTTATAACAGAAAATTCAGTTCCCAAACTGCCTGTTTTGTGGAATTCTGAGTCTCTGGTTTGGAGCTGGCTACTTGCCGCTTGCCACTACGATTTATCTGTATATATGGTTGAGTTCTAAATATTAATAATAATACCGTTTGATCAGTTCCCTGCTGCCTGCTGTGGAAGGCAGAAGGGGGACTCTGTCCTTTCATCGGAGCAAAGGAGGGGAAAAATGTCTGAAGAGAAACATACCATTATGTTACAGGGAACTGACCCTTCTGTGGAGAACTGCAAGGGTGTTGTTTCTCTCTTGTTCAAAAAAAAAAAGAAAAGAGGGAAAAAAAAAATTAGGTTTTACAATCCAGAAGACTTTCTGGTCCTGCCATGGGAATGCACAAGCTCAGTGTTTTCAGTATCGCTGCTTACAGCTGTGACTAAAGACATTCCAGTAAACCTATTTTTGACTGTACATCTGGAGTTCCTGCACGTCTTCATAATGTTCTGGAGGACATTCAGGGCTCTCTGCTGCCGGGAGTCCCTAGGAAAGGGCTGTTTCAGTGTTTTCTTCACCAGAAGCAAGAAGAGTGTATAAAGCCCAGCTATTAGCCCAATGATGTAAGAGAGACAGCAGGAGGACAGCAGCTCTCCTGAAACCAGTCCAGGGTGAACAAGCCCACTTCATATTCAGAGCCCTTTACCTTGATGTGGTGGTTGCTGTCCCAAACGCCAGCCCATTTCACTTCCCTGTGATCCAGTGGGCTGGGGGTTGTTCCCAGACACCTGCGCTGGGGTGCTTGGGGAGGTGTAGGGGCCCCTGTGCTGGACTAAACAGGAGCTGAGCTCCTCCATCCATGGGTGGGACTGCTGTGTTTTGGCTGTCTCCATCCTTGGTCTCGGGTGTCGGTGGCATTTTTGTCTGCCCTTTATTTTTGGGACCCTCATTTCTTCCAGCCTTGAGCCTGGGACTTCAGCTGAACCGAGATCAGGCTCTCCTGGTTCTCTTTTTGCTGTCTCTTTTCTGATGAGAGAAGCATTGTCCTGCTTAGCGTGTGTCTGAAGTAATGTTGGAGGGGGAAACGGTGCCCCAGAGAATTCCCAGTGCCATGTCCCAGCTTCCTCTTCCGAACCTGCCCCCAGGACCTTGTACACAGTTTCCACCTGAGTGGTGGTGCGGCTCCATGCAGAGAGGGGGATTAAAAGTGAGTGCAGGAGGCTGGAGGGTCGGATGTGATTACAAGCTCTGCTTGCCCAGCTGGAATATAAATAGGGCTTTTCCCCTCTGTGGGCCCTGGTCTCTCCAGGTGGGAACCAGAAGGCCAAGCTGGAATTTTCCTCCTGAAGTGTAGCCTGGTTTTAAGATCATGCAATCAGTGGAAGGGACAAAAATCATCCTGCCTATGCCTTTGGCTACTCTCCACCTGCAAGGGAACAAGAAGGCGGATGAAGAGGGACTGTGTCTGTCTTCAGGGGGCTGCAGTTCTCGCTGAGCTATCGGGTACCTTTTCCTGCCAGCTGGAAAGTGAGTTAACGGCACTGCGAGCCTGTGTAATGGCCGTGCTGTGCCTGCTCTGGCGTGCCTCCTAGGGCAGGCTTTACTCCTGCTGCTGGAGAGTCCTGCCGGTACCTCTGGCTTTCTCTCCCAGCCCCATCTTGCCTTTGCTGCTGCTGCTGCCACCCACAGAAGGACCTTGGTGCCGTAGCAGTGTGTCAGGACTTCAAATCCCTGCTGGCACCAGGGCTGAGCAAGAGAAGTTAGTTTTGCAGTTGCTTGCTAGAGGCAAAGCCTGGCTTTAAAGCTGGGCTGAGGGCCTCGGAAAATGGATGCTGGTAGGATGAAGGCTTCACGGCAACCCAACTGTATTAAAGAACTGCTTATAGCTGCCGAATTTGGGAGCTGCTGCTACGCCCTCTGTAGCCCTGTCCTTGCTGGGTTCGGCAGATCTCCGTCAGCAGCGTGTCCTTAGGGACAGTTTCCAGATAGTGTTGAACTCCCCTCCCTCAGTGCAGGCACTGGTGTACCACCCCGAGAAGCGCTGTTGTTACCACTGTGCCAGCAGCGCGCTGCTTTGGACAGGCACAAACGCTTTTCCAGCTGACCCAGATCCATGGCAAACGAGGTGGCAAGGTTAGCGCCCCTGACCCTGGACCGTTTTTGTCTTGCGCCTGCCTCAGACTCATCCTTCGGTACCAAAGGGACTGGACTAGGCCCACCCCAGGCAGCCGAGCGCGGGCAGCAGGCGCTTGCCCTGGGAAAGCTTGCTTTCCTCGACAGCTTTGCCAGAGTGCTTTCACAGCATCTCCCAGGAGGTTGGGGTGCAAACGGTTGTACTTGAGATGCAGGGCAGGGAAAGCTGCCATGGCCAAAGCCTTCAGTGCACCTCCCTGAGTTGCCAGGATTAGGTGTTGATCAGTTTTAGGTTTGAGCCACTGAATGCTGGGGGCATCCTGAGTGCAGACCTTCCCAAGGGACCAGCTCTGGCTGTGAGAGGCAACAGCAAATCAACAGTCCTGGTCAGTAACTTCACAGCAATAGAATTTATTGAGCAGGTTTTATAGATTTTTTTTTTTTTTTCAAGGCTGAAAAGACCATTACAATGTCTGGTCTCAGGTTCGTTACACAGCAGTCCTTGTATTCCTTTGAGATACCATGGTCTTTATATTGCAGCCTGTGCTGTCCCACCCTAGACTGGTGGCAGGGAGAACTGTAGTGAGTGGAAAGGCTTGTTGTTTCCAGTAGTGTCTGCATGCTTTGGAGTTGGTTTTTACTTCGATGTTATGAAGGAGATTTTACAGCACAAACAACTCCTTCACCCAAGCGTAGGGTCTGTTTTATCCATTCCCTCTTTGTGCAGAAGACAGACCTCTTCATTAGCTGCTGTTTTCCACATGATCGCTTTTTTACAGGGAACGGCATGTTTTGGCTGGAGTTGTGCGTTCCTCCTGCAGGGCTGGTTCCTCCTCCCAGGCGACCCATGCAGTGAGACCCCAGGGTCCCCATGCCCGAGGGCATGGGGGCTGCAGGGATGGAAGTCTGCAGCTCTGATGCAGGTGGGGAGAGGCCCCCCCACTCCCAGCTCTGTGAGCTGGCAGGGGGGAAGAAGTCCTCCCTGGGGAGTCCCCTTGCAAAACAGGAGCTTCTGAGGGAGCTGGGTGTGAGGAGGTGGCCTGGGTACGGTGCTGGGAGAGCTCCCAGGACCCTGCTGTTTTGCAGGGCGCTACTCCCCACCACCGTTTGGCTGGGGAGCACTGGGCTTCACTGACCCATTCCTCTAGGGCTCCATACTGGCATCAGGGACCATCTCTTGACTCCCGAGTCCAGGAGTTTTTGCTACAGCCGCCAGCTGGTCCCACATCTGCCTTCAGAAAGATGGAACTTGATCGCTCCCACACAGGAAATCTGGTGTCAGAAAGCGCGAAGACGTGCCAGAGGTCGGGGAGTGAATAGCAGCAGAGCCTGGAGCACAATCCACTGCCCAATTCCCCCAACTACATGTGATTCTACTTCAGGGAAAACAGGCAGAGGGATCCTCCGGCCGTGGCTGCCAAACGCTGGGGAAGTAAACAGGGAGGCGGCCGCCCCCGCCTCGCTGGAAGTGTCGGTGTCCGCTGTAGGCCGGGCCTCAGCCGGCGGGGACCAGCGGCCGCGGG
Source organism: Gymnogyps californianus (assembly GCF_018139145.2). Classification (NCBI taxonomy): domain Eukaryota; kingdom Metazoa; phylum Chordata; class Aves; order Accipitriformes; family Cathartidae; genus Gymnogyps; species Gymnogyps californianus. The sequence continues at coordinate 7,854,381 of NC_059478.1, forward strand.
GCCTGAGGCGAAGGACAGGGCCCCGAGGGGTGGGCCCGGCCTCCGCAGCCTCCCGGGCCGCCATGGCGACCCGCGCCTTCCCTCCGCCCCCGCGCAGCTCTCGCGAGACTGACCAGGACAGCTCCGCGCATGCGCACGGGCGAGTGGAGCACCGGAAGTTCCCCTCTCTCAGGCATCGGCGGAAGCCTTCCCCATTGGCTGGGCGTTGCTGGGAGCGCGGCCGCCGCTGGCGGTGATTGGTGGCTCAGCGCGCGGGCGCCGCGCGGGGTCAGGATGGCGGCGCCGGCCCGGCGGAGCGTGGTGTTCGTAACGGGCAACGCCAAGAAGCTGGAGGAGGTGTGTGTGTGTGGGGGGAGGTTGCCTAGCAACGCGCGGCGGCGGCTGCGGCCTGGCCTGCCGGGGCCGGGGCCGGGGCCGGGGCCTGACGGGCGGGTGTCTCTCCCTTCTCCCTCCGCAGGTCACTCAGATCCTCGGGGACTCCTCTCCCTACACGCTGGTGGCGAAGAAAATTGACCGTAAGTTGGCGGCGGGGGCTGGGGGGACGCGGCGGCCCGGCCCGGCCGTCTCCTCAGCGCCGGCCTTTGTGTCCCCAGTGCCGGAGTACCAGGGGGAACCAGACGACATCTCCGTGCAGAAATGCCGCGAAGCCGCCCGGCAGGTCGCTCGCTTTCTCCTTCCCCTTTCCTGCCTGTCAGAGCGGCGGTGTGGGTGCGGGAGCTCCGGGGGACCCCAGCGGGGCGGGAGGCAGCCGGGGGCGTTGGGGCATCCGGACCGGCCCTGCGGAAAGTCAGGAACACGTCCGGGCCTGGCCTGGCCTCGCTGCACTCCCATCACCCCGCTGTTTCTGGCCTGTGCTGGGTGATGGTGAATTCTCACTGGTAACATAGTGTCTTGGTAGTCCCGCTGCTGCTCGTGTGGCCTCCTGTGTCCCTCGAGCAGCAGAAGGACATGACAGCTCCTTCAGTCCAGCCTCAGCAGCTGCGGGACACTGAGTTTTCTGTCAGCTGGAGCTTCTGATGGATCACCTTCCAGAGCTGCCTCTGGGATGGGTGTCTTAAAAGAACCAAGTGAGGGTTGGGACTCAAGGAAAATGCAGGTGTGCCTCTAGGACATGGGCTTTCCCATTCCTGTCCCCCAGGAGGGCAGGGGGTGTTCAGCTCTGCTCATTTTTCTCCATGTGAGATCTTCCCTACTGTTCTTCAGCCACTCTGGCCTGCCCGGGGAGAGCATGGGTTTGATTGTGTCTGTCTGGTGTGGATTGCCTTTGAGGTAAAGAGCTCTAATGGCTGGTGAATTTTTGTGACATTCCTGTTATCGTGGAAACATGAGAATAGGATAGAGCAAGAAAATGGGTTTGGAGGCAGTGCCTTCCTCTAGGACTAATGTTTCCGTCTCTTGGGCTTTCACTGTAGGTTCAGGGACCTGTTATAGTAGAGGATACCTGCTTGTGCTTCAATGCCCTGGGGGGCTTCCAGGACCCTACATGTAAGTAGGAGGGAACTTGCTTCACCTTTCGTGTTCCAGAGTTAGGAGTGCAGGCTGGCAGGGTGTGCTTCACAGGGGTTTCTCCATGCACCAGGAGCAATAGGGTCAGGCAGGTGATTACTGGTCTGTGTCCTCGCCTTCATCCTGCACCCTAGGGGCTGGACTTAACTCCTTGAGCCCTGCTGTAAGTCACGGTGCAGGACGAGAGAGACAGACCTGAATTATTGGCTCTGGCTCCCCATCTATGGTGCCTGCTCTTGCAGCCAGCTTGGGAAGCTGGCCCCACAGCGGGCTCTGTGTAGTTAAGGCACCGTGCATTTCAGCAGGACTCTTGGATGTGTGTCCTATAGGTTCTCATAGGGACTGCTTTAATCCAGCTGATAACAAGATTATTACATTACAGTGTAACTCCTCTAATAAAATACTGCCTTAGCTCCTGGAATTAACCTTTAGTGTGATTAATTCTTCCAAACTATCTCTGCTGAGCTAAGCAGAGACATAAAAGCTTTATATGATGAAGTTGGCACTAGGACTGGGTGTAAGATGTGAACAAGTTGAGTTGAGAAATGTATTTCGGCACGTCAGTGCTCACGAGTGAGAACTGGGTTATTTACATAGACCCCAGTACTGCAGTAAATGAAAAACTGCGCTGCTGTTTTACTGTGTCCCATTCGGTTTAAGAGCTGAGTCTGTCATTATTGGAAAATAGTCCAGAATTAGGTGATTTGACAGCATGTTTAAGAGGGATTCAAAGGGCTATGAAAATGTAGGCAACAATGCCTCAAGGATGCCTGTATTTCTGAGTAATAATACCAAAAATTAATCTTTCCTCTCTTCTTCCCCTTCAGAAAATGGTTCCTGGAAAAACTCAAACCGGAAGGTACTGCCTCCCATGTTACTGCTCTGCACATAACTCAGTCCTTTCCAAATGAAATGGATCCCTGCCTGTGCTGGGTTCTGCTGAACGTGCTTGCCTACCATGCTGCCCGTTCCATAGCTGGTTCCTTTCCTGTCTGTCCAGCTCTGTCCCTTTGCGTGCTTTCCTTGAGCCTGTTCTGTGCCCTTCTTTGCGGGATGTTGTTTCCCCCGGTAGCTTAAGCATCATCCCTGGATTCCCAGACTCCTGCCTCTGCAGGCGGGTGGCAGGGCTTGTGTGACCTGGAAGACCTGCTGCTCCCTTTGGCTTCTGTGCAAGCCCCTCTCCACTAACGCTCACCTCTCCTGGTGTGCAGTGACTGCCTTTGATCCCGTGGTTAAGAGCGTGACTGCAAATCCCCCACTGGCATCGCGAGCGTGAGCGTTAATCATGCTAATTCAGAGCGGGCTTTCGTTCTCTCTGGTGCCGCGCGCTCGTTTGCTTCCGTTCCCAAATGAATAGCGGGGCCCTGCAGCTCACGCTGTGTTAGATCTGAGGCCCTGGCTTCAGTCATACAAGGGACTGGGCCAAGAGCAACCTCGTGCCTGAGCTTTGTCACCTCCTGTAGTTCTTCCTCTCCCTTGTGGCTGTGAATGTGGAATGCTCCCTCGATCCGTCTCTAGGTGGGTGTGTTGCGCTCCGAGGGAAGGGCAGTAACGCCGGGATCCTTTCTGTGTCGCTCAGGCCTGTACAAGCTGCTGGCTGGGTTTGAAGACAAATCTGCCTACGCTCTCTGTACTTTTGCATTCAGTACTGGAAACCCAGAGGAGCCAGTGAAGCTGTTCAAAGGCCAGACTCACGTAGGTGTTGCACCTGGGCAGGGGAACGTGCTGAGGGAGGAGGGCTCTAAGGTGAATTTCCTAACAGCACTGGCTCTGTTGAGGACAATTTTAGTGGCCCCTGGGTCACTGAACGCCCTTGGAGCTTCTCCGTGTTGGGAACAGGCTGAGGGAGAGCGCAGCTGGTGGGCGGTGGGTGCTGAATGCTGCAGCCCTTTCGCCCAGCTGTGCGTACCGAACTCTGCGCCTTACCTCGGTCTCTTCAGCCCCCTTGTCTGTCTCCCTCTGGCAGGGTTGTATTTGAGTGCAGTTGTTAGCTCTGTTAATTGGCAAGGTGGGTAAAAGGGGCTGTCAATATAGGGCAGCGTGACAGAGCACTGAGGTTGGGGCTGCTAATTTTGGTCACACCCCGGGGAGGTGGTGGGAAGGAGGACAGCACCACGCAGCGAGCCTGTGGTGGCCACAGCATGAGCCACGGCCACGTGTGGCTCTTCAGTCTGTCTTTGAAATGCGACTGTGCGGGAAGTGCTGCGAAACCACGGCTTACAGGGCTTTTTTGCTTTCTCGTGGCAGGGGCTGATAGTGGAGCCCCGAGGCCCTCGAGATTTTGGCTGGGATCCCTGCTTTCAGCCAGACGGCTACAGCCAAACGTAAGTGGCGTTTTACCTACAGCTCTTTACGTCGGGAAAGCCAGGGTCGAGGTTTCGTGTCAAGAGGAACCTGCTTATGAGGAAGGGTGGCAGGGAGAACCCTCCTGGATCTGAAGGTGGTGGGTTACGGGGAACCTCCGGGTCAGGATGGGGGTTGTTGGCTTTGCCAGCGTGTCGCTACAGACGCCCCCGCTGCCGTCGAGCAGGGAGACGGCGAGCAGAGGGGGAGCTCTCGGTGACCAGGGGGACACGTGCTGTAGCATCTCCGCTGCTGAGACTTGCGGTTTCTCTTCCTTCCAGGTACGCTGAACTGCCCAAGGCAGTGAAGAACTCGATCTCACACCGTTACAGAGCGCTGAGCGAGCTCTCCGCCTTTTTTCTTCAGAGCAACTCGACAGAGCCCCGCTCCGGTCCCAGCTAGCCTCCCCAGGCTGCAGGCGCCCTGTGCTGTCCGTGTCGCCTGCCGCCCCGGGAGAGCTGTGCTCTGCTGCAGGCTGCCATTAAAGCTGCTCCTTTTGAAGCCACTGGTACCTTGTTTCCTCCCTGCTTTTGTTGCTTCAGAAGTGCTGCGCAGCCCAGCAGGTCTGGATTATTTAAGCTGCGCGCCTGTGCCTCACGGGGGGGGGAAGGCTTGCAGGGGCTGCTGTGTCTGGGAGGGCTCTGCCTGGGCATTCCCTGCCGCCCTTTCTGCCTGGGAAAACAGCAGAGACGTCGATAGCGCAGAGCACCGAGTCCCGGGGCTGCTTGTAGCCGCGGTGGCAGCGCCCCAGGGGACCGGCCTTGCCCCCCTCCCGGGCCCGCAGGGAGCCGGGGCCGGAGCCGGGCCCGCTGCGCGCTCACCTGCGGCGGCCGCTGCCCTGCGCCGAGCGGCTAGCTAATGGGAAGCGGCCGGGAGAGAGGCAGCCAATGGGCTGGCTGGCCGCCGCGTCCAATGGGCGCGCTGCGCACCCGGATGCAGTCAGCGCAGGGCGGCGGGCGAGGGGACACGTGCGCCGGCAGCGGGGCACCGGGGCTGAGCCGGCCCGGCCATGGACCTGCTGCCCCGCAGCCCCGGGGAGTTCGGCTCAGCCCGGTACTGGGATCGGTTCTTCCGGCAGCGCGGGCAGCGACCCTTCGAGTGGTACGGGGCCTTCCCGGAGCTCTGCCCGGTCCTGCACAAGTACATCCGGCCCCGCGACAAGGTGAGCCCCGTCTGGTACCCAGCGCCGTGTGCCCGGACCGAGCCTCCCCCGTGCCGGGCTCCTCCTGGGTGGCGAGCTCTGTGCCGCCGTGTCCCGGCTTAAACCGCCGTCGTGCACTGACAGAGGCGATGCGAAGCCCGCAGTGTGCCGTAGCAAGAAAACAGGAGAGACCCACGAGTTGCCCTGGTATGGGGAGCTCTGGGAGTTAAAACACCCAGATCATCCCCAAGAGAGATGCAGCAGATGCATCGCTTCTGTGCCCATGTGATTTTTCTATATGGAAATGTTATCTTGGGGCCCCAGAGAGCGGTTTTGCAGGTGCTGCGGGTGTGGTTTTCACAGAAGGCTCGTGGCCATGGCTGATATTTGCTCGTAAAACGCTTTGGCACGCGTTTCCAGGGCGTTCTCACCATCACACTGCACTTGTGCCACTCCCCAGGTTCTGGTGGTGGGCTGCGGGAACTCGGAGCTGAGCGAGCAGATGTACGACGTGGGGATGTGCGAGGACATCGTGAACGTCGACATCAGCGACGCAGTGATCCGTCAGATGCAAGAGCGGAGTGGGAGCAAGAGGCCGAAGATGAGCTACCTGCTGATGGACATGCTTCAGATGGACTTCCCTGATGCCCACTTCCAGGTGGTCCTGGACAAAGGCACGCTGGATGCCATCCTCACGGACGAAGAGGAGGCCACTCTAGCCAAGGTGGACAAGATGTTTGCCGAGATCAGCCGAGTCCTGCAGGTAGGAGGGCGCTACCTCTGCGTCTCGTTGGCTCAAGCCCATGTGCTGAAGAAAGCGGTGGAATACTTCTCCCAGGAAGGTTGGGTCGTGCGTGTCCATCAGGTGGCCGGCAGTGGGGACAAGCAGCAGTTTGTCCTACCAGTCTTTGTCTACGTCATGACAAAGTTCAGGAAGATCCCTGGCTCGGCACCGCAGATCCTTGAGATCTGCCCCGAGGAGCAGGACAAGCCGACGCGGGTGGAGAACGCGGAGCGGCTGGTGGCGGCGGTGAAGGACAGGCAGCATTACGCCCTGCTCTGCAGCCAGCTGAGCAAAACCCCTTGCGGGGAGCAGGTTTCCCTGGATCTGTGCGACAAAGAGAGCGGGAGGCCTCGCTACACGCTGCATGTGGTTGACAGCCCCTCGGTGAAACCTTCCCGGGACAATCGCTTCGCCATCTTCATCAGTGAGTAGAGCCTCTCCTGGCTGCAATGAGATGGTGCTCTGGCCAGGAGCTGCAAAATGGCCAGAGGTCCTGGCCCTGCTGAAATCAGGGCTGGAGAGGGAAATAACCTGCCTGTGCGGTGTTTGCTTGATGTTTTAGTCCTGGCTTTGTGCTGGGACATGTGTTTGCCTGGTGGTGCAAGCAGAGATCGGGCACAGAGCTTGCTGGCTGAGCGGATGCTTGTCTGGCAGCAGAGGGATGCTGCCTGCCCTCCCTGAGGTGGTGATTCCTGCTTTGATGCTGGTGACATCCAGCATCCAGTAGCACGTCGCTGCATAAAGCCAGAGTGCAGCGGACACAGCCGGAAAGGCGTCGCTGGTCTGTGCGGGCGTCCTGGCTTGCCAGGGCCAGGCTGCTCGGGGCTGCGCTTCGCTTTTACGTTTGCACCTTGTGGAGATGCATTGGGCTCTGCCAGCAGCGCTGTTCCCTCCCTGCACACCTGCAAAGCTGGGGCTTAAGCACAGCCTGGAGACCGGTCGTGAGGCTGTAGGATGCCCCCTTCTTACGAGACATGGCTTTTTCAGCCTCCTGCATGAGCCTGCCCAAAACAGGGAAGGTCCTGGCTCTCTCGATGGTTGCAGAGCGTGGCTCTAGGCGTGCAGTGGTACCTCCTCGTGATGTCTTGCCATTCCCTGCGGCTCCTCTCTTGGAGGCCAGGGTGGTCGCTCGGGGACCGGGAGGGGCCCAGGCTGATGGCAGCCCCTTCTGCAGTCCCGCAGGGCAGAGAAACCGAGTGGCTCTTTGGGACGGAGGAAGGGCGGAGGCAGCTGGCCACCAGCGCGGGCTTTGGGCGCCTGGTCACTGTGGCCCTGCACAGGGAGCAGCACTACGAGGGCATGGCCGGCATCCAGGCGGAGCTGTCGGGGAAGGTGATGGAGCTGGCCCCGCCGGGCCTCCCTGCCCGGCAGCAGGTGAGCCCCGCCGCCCAGCCCTCTCGCTCGGCTTCCCCGAAACCGGGCCCAGGCTGGCTCTCTGCCAGCAGCGAGTCCCTCTTCTCTGAGGGAGACCAAGCTGCAATGTGTGAGCTGGCTGCCTTGGCAGGGAGGAGGCTGGCCTCGGGTGTAGCTCCTTTGGTTTTTCCCTCCAGCTGGCTGCCTTTGCTTGGAGGCAGGATTTGAGGTGCCTGCATGGCAGGATTCATTGTGAAGTCCTTGCCCTCCAAAACCAAGCATCCCAAGAAAACCTGAGAGCATCCAGCCCCTTCTTAATCCTGGCTTTAACTTCTCCTGTCCCTTCTGTCTCCTTCCTGCCCCAAGTCCCCAAACCTGAGCTCTTGCAAGAAGTCTTGGGGTGTTTGCTCCCTGTTCCCCAACATATCTGTACGGGGGGGAAGCTGGTGTCCCATCGCTGGTCCCCAGCTGCCCTGTGGCTGCCTACAGCACATCCCACTGCACCCACGATGTGTCCGCTTCGTCCCAGCTCTTTAGCCGTGGTCAGGACAGTGGGAATGCCAGGGTCTGTTCCTGTAGCCTTTCCTTCCTCGCACCAGTCCCTGCCCTCCCTGCAGGTGCCCTTCCTGTCTGTGGGAGGGGACATCGGGGTGCGGACAGTGCGGCACCGTGACACCAGCCCCCTGAGCGGGGAGTACGTCGTGGAGGACGTGAAGGGGGACGGCACCTGCTACTTCCGACGCCTCATCTTCCTCCGCAACAGGAATGTGGTGCAGTCAGAGGCTCGGCTCCTGGCCCCCGGGCCTCTCCCAGGTATGTGGGGCAGGTGGGTGTCATGGTTTAACCCCAGCTGGCAACTAAGCACCACACAGCCGCTCGCTCACTCCCCCCGCATCGGGATGGGGGAGAGAATTGGAAAAGTAAAACTGAGAAAACTCATGGGTTGAGATAAAGACAGTTTAATAGATAAAGCAAAAGCCACGCACACAAGCAAAGCAAAACAAGGAATTCATTCACCACTTCCCATGGGCAGGCAGGCGTTCAGCCGTCTCCAGGAAAGCAGGGCTCCATCGTGTGTAATGGTTACTCGGTGTCATGGTTTAACCCCAGCCAGCAGCTAAGCACCACGCAGCCACTCGCTCACTCCCCCCCCACCCCTGGGGTGGGGGAGAGAATCAGGGAAAAAAAAAGCCTCGTGAGTTGAGATAAAGACAGTTTAATAGGACAGAAAGGAATGAAAAACAATGATAATGATAATAATAATATGACAATAGTAATACTAAAAGAATTAAACTATACAAAGCAAGTGATGCACAATGCAATTGCTCACCACTCATTGACCGATGCCCAGTTAGTTCCCGAGCTGCGATCCGCCCCTCCCAGCCAGCTCCCCCAGTTTATATACTGGGCATGATGTCATATGGTATGGAATATCCCTTTGGCCAGTTTGGGTCAGCTGTCCCGGCGGTGTCCCCTCCCAACTTCTTGTGCCCCTCCAGCCTTCTTGCTGGCTGGGCCTGAGAAGCTGAAAAATCCTTGACTTAGTATAAACACTACTTAGCAACAACTAAAAACACCAGTGTGTTATCAACATTATTTTCCTACTAAATCCAAAACACTGCACTATACCAGCTACTAGGAAGAAAATTAACTCTCTCCTAGCTGAAACCAGGACACTTGGGAAGACAAAACGCCATCACTCCGAACGTCCCCCAGCTTTATATGCTGAACATGATGTCACGTGGTATGGAACATCCCTTTGGTCAGTGGGGGTCAGCTGTCCCGGCTGTGTCCCCTCCCAGCTTCTTGTGCACCCCCAGCCTCCTTGCCGGCAGGGCTGCATGAGAAGCTGAAAAGGCCTTGACTCTGTGTAAGCACTGCTCAGCAACGACTAAAACATCAGTGTGTTATCAACATTATTCTCACACTAAATCCAAAACGCAGCACTGTACCAGCTACTGGAAGAAAATTAACTCTATCCCAGCTGAAACCAGGACAGTGGGGCAGCCGGGAAGGGGCAGGGGCCAAGGGTGACTTTTTGGGGTGGCAGAGAGTGAGATTGATACGGGAGGAAGATAAAAGTCCTGCTGAGACCTGCCTGCGTTGTCCTGGGGCGGCTCTGGAAGTGTTTTTGCGCTCTGCTGCCTGCCCTGTGGGTGGGACAGGGGCTGGGGGTGGCTAGTCCCCAGAAAGCATCCTTGTCTGCTGCCATGCCTTACCAGCCAATGCCTCCTGTCATTCAGGCCAGAAGAAACGGAGGAAGGACAAGAAGAAACCCAGCCCCACTGAGCCACCCGCAGCCATCGACAAGAGCTACCTGTGCTGCGAGCACCACAAGGCCATGGTTGCAGGGCTCTGCCTGCTGGGGGGCCCCGACCCCCTCCCAGGTGACGAGGCCGGCGGTGGGAGGCTGTGCCCAAGGCAGGCGTGGGGCAGGCGTGTGGGTGTCCCCATGCTCCCGCTCCTTGGGGAAGGGCTTTCCTGGCTGGGGCACTCACGTGCCTTTTCCAAAGCGGTTTGGGCAGGGGGCTGGGATGGGTGGTGTGGGTGCGGCCGTCCCAGCGGCTCACCCAGGCACTCTCCATTGGCAGGAACCCCACTGGCGGTGCTGGTGGTGGGGCTCGGCGGGGGCAGCCTGCCCCTCTTCATCCACGACTACTTCTCACAGGCCCGCGTGGCTGTGGTGGAGATCGACCCCTCCATGCTGGAGGTGGCCACGCGTTGGTTTGGCTTCTCCCAGGGCGACCGGATGCGGGTGCATGTCTCCGATGGCCTGGACTATGTGGCCAAGCTGGCAGCTGAAGGTACCGTCTCGCAGAGCATCCCACGTGCCCCATCGAGCCCAGTGGGTGACATGCTAGGGACCAGAGCCCTGGGCTGCTTTCACCCTCTGCTTCCCGTCCCTGCCCATCTCCTGCCATGTGTCACGAGCTCCAGCCTTGCTGGGTCTCTGCAGCTTGCAGGCCTGTCCTTGCTGATGTGTGCGGGGGAGCTTAGATTCGCTGCCTCCCCCCAGCACCAAGGGCTGCTGCTGTGGGTTTCATTTGGAAAGAGAAACCCCAGGAGAGAGAAGCGGCCATAACACGGCAGATGGGGTGTCCTGGCCACCCCATTCATTGCCTCCCCATTGTGTGTGTCACATGTCTGTCCCATGGGATAACAAGTCTCTGCGCTCCCTCCTGCAGTCCCAGCCCAGTACGACGCCGTCATGTTCGATGTGGACAGCAAAGACCTCACGGTGGGGATGAGCTGCCCGCCCCCAGCATTCGTGGAAAAGCCCTTTCTGCAGAACGTTAAAACCATCCTCAAGCCAGAAGGTAGGAGGGGGGATCTGGTGGTGTCCCTGGGGCCGGGCTGGCCGGTCCTGTGTGGGGTTTGAGTAACGGGGCTGTGCCACCGTTTCTCATCCTGGAGAATAGCGGCTGTGTCCAGGATTGCTGTGTGGCATCCGCCGCTCCTGGCGGGTCCCAGATCCGAGTGTTCTAGTGGGCGTTGTGACAGCAGGGAGCAGGGTGGAGCGGGTGGCCTGCAGCACTGCTGGGTCAGGCAGGCTGAGACATCCCCGGGGGGGCCAAGAAAGGTTGCGGGAAGGCAGAGGGTGTAGGTGGTACCTGGGAACAGATCGTGTGGCCACCCACGACCCGCCTGGTGGCAGGGATGTGGAGCTGGGCCAAGGGCACCGAGGGGATGCCAGTACTCCTTGTGCTGCCACGGGGGAGATGTTCGCACCAGAGCGGCACCGATGCAGCTGCGTTCCCCCAGGGAGGTGGGGAGCAGGGCGGTGTGTGTGAGCTGCTCTCAACTCCCATCCCTCTCACCCTGCTGCAGGAGTCTTCGTGCTCAACTTGGTGTGCCGCGACACCCGGCTGAAGGAGTCTGTCCTGGCCACTCTCAGGGAGGTCTTTCCGCTGCTCTACGTGCGCCGCATTGAAGGGGAGGTCAACGAGATCCTGTTCTGTCAGCCGAGCCCCGAGGGCCAGCGGGACCCCACAGAGCTGGGGGCACGTGCCCGGGCACTGGAGGGGACCCTGCGGCAGCCTGGGCGCCCCTGGGACAGCTCATATGTGCTGGCAGACATGCTGCAGGCTGTCAAGATCCTCTGAGAGGGGCTCTGATGCCACTTGAACAAGAGAGAGGTCCTTGTGTGGGTGCTGTGGCCGTGCAGCGGAGGGGTCCGCATGGCTGGGACTGCCGCCCTTGGGGGGCTGATGCTGGCCTGGGTCTGCCTGAAGGATGGGACTGGCATGGAGAGGGGCTCCCTGGGAAGGGGTCCAGGACCGTGGAGGGCTCTGCAGCCCAAGGGGCAGCATTGGGCTGGTGAGGGGAGGAAGGTGCTGCCGGACTGGCAGGAGTGTGGATTTGGGTCTGTCCCCATTGCTTTCCCGTTGTGGGAAAAACATACCTCTGACCGTCCCTTTCCCCTCCAGCACGGGTCCTTCCCTCCGATGCTGCCTCTTCCCCCCATCTCCAGCATCCCTGGTCACTGGTGCCTATGCAGAGCCCCAGCCCTGCCCCAAGCCTGGTTGTGGATGTGTGTGGGTGGGCTGAGAGCTGTGAAAATAAAGTGCTCAGGCCTGCTCGGAGGCCCACAGTGCTTTGCCACGCTTATTTCTGGAGCGCCCAGCACCCCTGGAAAAGGTACGGTCTCTTCCACTCCTCAAGGGCATGTCCTGGGGGCAGGCAGCTGCCCCTTGTACCCCACTGCCCCCTCCCCACTTGCCTTCCTCAAACTGGACCCCACCACGTCCCTGCCCCTCTTGTGCATCTCTCCAGCCATCGCCACTGTGAACTGGGACCTGTAAGCCCCTGGGCTCCCAACCCTTCTCCTCCCCCCTGGGCCAGCAGGGACCCAGCCCTGTGCTCAGGCCCCTGGGCACACCAGCCCTCTCAGCCAGCTGGTGCAGGTCAGCCTTCTTGCAGGGTGAAAAGGCAGCAGGAAAATACCCATTGGGGTGTTCCCATGGCACCTAATTCCTGCCCAGGCGGCTCATTTTGTCTTTCCCGAGGGTTTCAAAGCCTGGTCCCTCCCTGCGAGGTTTTGCTGAAGAGCTGACCCATGTGTCCTGGCTGGTTACAGAGCAGCTGACCCGCTGGTGCTCCCACGTTCATCAGAAGTCATTTGGGGGGGGCTTGTCTTTCTCCCCTGCAACAGCTGGTACCAAAATGAGTCTGAGACATGGTACCGAAGTGACTGGCTTGCAGACATCAAGGTGACAACCTGCTCAGGCACCATGAGTGAGGAAATCTTTCTGGCAGCTGCTTCCCAAAGCAAACCCTCCCCAGCCACCTTTCCGCAGCCCAGGGTGGTAACAACACACCAGAAGCAGCTCTGGGAGGGATCTGACCTAGCTGTTGGCACGCAGGCAACAGCAGCAACATCTCAGCATCGCTGCCAGAGTCATCTCGCCAGCTTTGCAGCTCGTGCACCCTGTCCCACGAGGGGGTCGGTGGGCTGCTGCTCATCAGCCTCTCCTTCCTCAGCAGGACCCGGCTCTCCTCCACCTGCGGGAAATCCTCCTTCATTTGGAAAGTTGAGCAAGAGGGTGCATGAGCCCAAGGGCTTGCAGTTCCCCAGCCCCGTGGGAGCCATGGGAAGGGCACCCCAAGGGATCTCACCCCCTGAACTGGGGACCGCAGCCACTGCGCTGAGGCAGGAGACGTGGCTGTTTGTGCCCAGGAGGCACTATGGCAGCCGTGCTGACAGCAAGCACGTCCCTCCGATCAGCAACTGTGGCTATATTTTAACTTTAATTTGCCAGCAGGTTCCGCTTTGGAAACCGCTCTGTTCAGATCCCTTCTCTGATGCTCCCTGCCTTATTCCCCTTCACAGAGGGACAAATCGGTGCCCTACTTTCTCCCTGGGCTGGCCTGCTTCTACGCAGAGGGAGCAGATGCCTTTTTAAAATAAGTGCTTTTGATGGTTCCCAGGCGCTGGAGAGCAGGGCTGGCCTGCTCCCTGCCTCAGATAAAGAACAGCAGCGTGGGCACATGCCCTCCCTATGTTGCTCACCAGCCGGTCGCTCCTCTGCGCTGTAGTGTGTTCGGGGCAGCACGTGGTCGCTGGTCAATGGGAGAGACAAGGCTGGAGCTCGAGCTGGGTGGAAGTCTGCCTGCCCCCGTGCAGTTAGTTTCTAAAGCTCCTCTGTGATGAGCGCTTTTTTGAAAGATAACTATTATCCATCCAGCTTAGTGATGGCAAATTCCTCAACTGGATCAGCAGTGCTGCATTTAGTCTATTTTTAACTTAGTTTTCAATTCTCAACATCATTCCAATGACATAGGTTTATGTGTGTGCCCTTTATTTTACCGAAACCATCTGCTTTCTTCTCCAGGAGCTCATACAAAGGCTGCGTTCATCCCTGCCTTGTCCAGTCCTGCCTTTCTGTTGTGCTTCCTAATCGCTGCATAACGCCACATCCTGGTGGAAAAACAAAAGCCATCTATTAGAAACAACGTAAGGATGAAATCTCAGTTCATTGCAGCTGTCCTTGCAGCTACTGACAGCCCTACAAGTTTGGTCTGGAAATACATTTCAGCTGGAAAATTGGCAAATTCACGAGTGCTGCAAATACCTGAAATCCTCTTCTGCAGGTAAAATGCTCTGAGGCTGGAATAATTGATGTATAGTAAATATTTCTCTCCTGGCAGCCAAAATATGCAGCTAACGTATATGTTTGGCAACTGTGTTTCTGTTGAGTGTTTTGGCAATATACTCATGTTTACATCCCTTACTCCTCACTTCCTTCCTTTGCAGCGTAGGCACGCCGTAAGTGGTGGGATAGAAACAAGCACTGCTGTCACTTAGCAACCTCTGCTGGCTTTGAGATGTTGACTTTTTTCCTTTCTGGATTTCCCAGCACAAAAAGAGATGGCTGTGTAACTCATCGCATGGCTCAGGCGTGAAGCTGTAGCTGGTCTGGTCCGGCCCGAATCCCTCTTGGAGCATTGCATCCGTGTCCCGTTGCTGCTCCAGTGAGCGAGGCACTGGGAGTTGATGGGTCAGCCCTGGGTTTCATGATCTTGGGTGGAGGGATGCAGCTGGTTGTGCCCAGCCATGGAGGCTCTTTGGCCCAGGGTGACTCTGTGGCCAGGCAGCTGGCAGGATGGTGACACTATGAGGCAGGCAGCGTTGGGGTGCCACACGTATACCCCGTATGGTATAACCTCCTCAGGTGTCACAGCCCAGACCCCTGCTCTGCAGAAGGACTGGAAGTGGCTGAGCTCTCGGGAAGAGGGTGGAGGTGGGCGGGGGATGTACTGTCACCAGCTGAAAGTACATCCAGCAGCTGGGAGAGATTTTGCAGTAATAAAAGCTGCAGGGACTGAGTGCTGAGGCTGATTCCTTCCAGCTGGGAAGAGCTCTGCTGGGGTGAGCCTGGTCCTGCTGGCTAGGGATGCTGCTGCCGCCGCGCAGGCATGGCAGGGTCATAGCACAGCAAGGGCTGCAACAGCCACATCCTGGAGGGTGGAAGTGCCTTGGAAGTGTTTTGTCCATCAAATCTTCCTTTGGGGAAACACTTGGCTTGCCTGGCTTTGTGACCAAGGAAGCAGGCATGCTGCCAGGCTGCAGTGAGGGAGTACGGCTCTTTCCTGGGGTGCTCAGGGCTGCAGGGAGACACCTCTGCGGGCTGCAATGCAGCACAGTGGCCTTTTTCTACCCTGCAACTGGATGCGCCCGACTAAAGGATGCAGCTGGAGGTCACAGGACAGGAGAGAGGCCACCATGCCGGATGGGACAGGGATTGGGGTGTCACTGTCCTGCGATCCATGAGTCAGCAGTGCCACAGGCTGCAGGGGAGAGGCAGAAAGCGCCTCCTCTTTACAGGGGAAAATGCTGCAGCCGCTACTTCTAATCACAGCTCTGCAGCCGCTCTGGCTTTCTTTCACTGGCTTTAATTCTATCTTTTGCAGCTTCAAGGTCTGAGCTCTCCTCCTGGCAGATACGCAGGCATAATGCTGACCGGCACCTTCATGCCAGCACTGCGGAGCCAGGTGCTGCTGAGAACCTGGGAGCTCCCCCGTGCACGGGGCTCCTCGCCCACACCACCTCCTGCTTTTTTCCGATCAGCTGCCTGAAAAGCTCTGCGAGGCTTTGGGTTTGTATCCAAAGCAAGAAGGAGGTGAGGAAGGTCCCCGGAGAGAAGATCGTGCGTGAAGGAGCCTGCCTCTTCTAAATGCTTCCTGGGGGGAGGACGCAGCCTCATCTATGCTCTGCTCCCCCAGGGTCCTGCCCGCTCTCCTTGCAGGGGAGTGTGCCTGGCTCTTCACTGCAGGCATCTGCAAATCTCCTCTCTGGTAGTTTACATATAACCCATTTTTCATGAAGGGAATTGCACTGGTGTGTGTTTATAAAACAGCCTAGGGACCTGATCCAAATGTCCTCAGTTTTAATGTCATGCTGCCTGGTTAGGAAGAAGTGTCTATGGGTAAGTTTGTGGGCTCAAATGCTACAGCTGCACTCTGAAGCCAGACTCTTTTTGCTGTATTTTTTTCTGGAAGTCAGGGCAGGACAAACTTGCTGTCTATAGGCTTGATCTGAAATGCACTGGAGGCTTCGGCAGGGCTGGGGGCCCCAGGCAGGCTGTGCTGGAGCTGCTGACACCTGGAAGCGAGCAGACTGCGCTGGCAGAGACAGCGGTGCCCGTGGGGCCGGCATGCCACCCTGGGGAGCAGGGCACCCTTCCCGCTGTGCCGGGGAGAGGTGGTCGGCGAAGGTCTTCTCTCCTGGCTGAGCTTGTCACGTGGCAAAAGGAAACGATAAATATCGTGGGGCACAACTGAGCGCAGGGTAAAAATAGAGCGTGTTTAGCTGGCTAACCAGTGAGCAACGCAGCTCTGTGCTCCTGGGGATCGCACCTGGTGCTCCGCAGGAAAGCAGTTTCTTGCACGGCCCTCTGATGCTGGTTTGGGTCTTTTTTTTTCAGGGTTGTTCATTACAAGAAGCTTTGCAATGGTCTCTGCTAGTACTACCCCTGTTTCCTTTAATTTAGCCAGCCTGAATCTCGAAAAATTCAGAAAGGCAGGCTGGGCCCTGCATGGGCGTTTGGAACAAGCTGCCTGGAGAAGTCAGTCAGAAAAGGCAGAGACCTGAAGATATGCTCGGGTGCCCTTCCTCTCTTCTTCACTGCTCTCTTGGAGTTGTTGGAAAAATGAGTACCCTCGTGGTAACACGGGCATGCATAACGAAAGTGTTTGTGCTTTTTCCAGGAGGTGGGAAAGCTGTACTTGGTTGCTTGTGGCTTTTTTCGGGGCGGGGGGGGAGAGTGGATTTTTGTAAGTGATGGAGACGCAGGCTGAATGTGGTCACTTAGCGGCTTTAACTCAGCTTCAACAGACAAAAAAGTTTGGTTTGGAAACTTCCCAGACTTGGGGGAATAACTCAAACTTTTCCTAATCATAGATGTTTTCTTATTTTATTTTTTTTTTAATTGTGGAAGCAAACAAAGATGTAATTTAAAGACCTAATGGAAAGGACAGTTCCCTAGGTTATCAATTGAAGGTGTGCATAGCGTGGCTCCCGAGGCATCTTGCCTTTTTTAATCTTCGTTCGTCTCTTGTGGAGATGCGATCCTGTCACCAAGGCTGCTCTTCTACTGGTCTTAATTATTTCACTGGGGCAGCACAAAGTGCTCTGATGCTCAGACGGGGTGGATTTGGCCAGAACACAATACTGTTCTTCCCGACTTCCAGCCTCTGTAGAAACCCATGAACTGGAGGAAGGCCAGGCAGCTACTCTAGTGCCTCCTGGCATAGCCCGTTTGCTTAGGAGTGGGGAAAAAAATAATCATGCTGCTAATTGGCATAATTATGTCAATAACCCCCAGGCCCCATCTAGATAGAAATGATCGCAAGGCTTTTCCCAGAGGCTGTGATGCTGGGGAGGTGATCTAACTGCAGCAGCAAAGCCGCTGCTAGAGAAGCCATCTCCACATTATGCCGATTAAAAACTTTTTAGTCAGAGCTAAAGCAAACTGTTCATTTGTTTTGAGGGTTAGAAGTCAGTCTGTTGTAGAGAGTAATTTTTTAGAATTATTGAGAGCTCTGGCCAAGAAGTTTTGATAATCCTCCAGATTGTTATTATCTGTCAGCCTGCAGGATGTTCGCAGTTCCCTTTTGTTTTGCTTTTCATGCTGAGCGAGGCTGGTGTCTGGTTTAATACAGAGGATAACTTTTATCGCTGCAGGACTCCAAAGCCTCTGGTTTTGGATATTTTTGTGTTGTGACTGCTGCCAGTAATCACAGATAAATCTCACCTCTGTTGTTCGCCTGTACTTTTAGCTCAGCCTCAGTATGCATTTTTAATTGAACCGGCTGTAATGACATGGCTTGCACCTTGTTATTGTTTCCCAGCCTGTTCCTGAACCACCCACCTGCTACCAGCCCTGCCGGACCCGGCTTCTCAGGCCTGCCCTGGCACGGTTCCGGTGAACGTGTGTCTGACCCTGGCAGCGATCCCGGCCGTGGCTGAGCATCGGTGCCGTTTGCCAGGGCTCCTCATGTGCTGCGGGGATGGATTGTGGTTCCTGCTGCTCCTGTTCCCATCGCGGGCGGGAGCTGGGAGGAATTCAGCCACTGGGACTGCTCCAAAATACCCTGCTCGGCAGATTGGGAAGTGCTGAAGCCAGCTGTCTGCCAGGTCCCATGCCGGCAAGCGGGACCCAGCTCCTCTGTGTGCTCCCAGTTTGGCCCTGTTCCCAGTTTGGTGCAAAAGTCGTAGAGGAAGAGCACACGCAAACCTCCACTGGGTGCTGGAGGATGGCACGGCCGGGCACGGCCCTGTGCCGGCAGCTCACGGGGGATGCTGCAGCCCTTTCCGCCAGCAGGATGGGGTGGCCGGCTGGGGTCAGGGCTCTTGGGGGAGAGGGGTGCAGCATGGCAGTCTCATGGGTTGGTGTGCTGACCAGGGCGAACCGTGGTCCTCACACCCAAGGGTCCCAGCACTGAGGCTGGCTTGTACATGTGTGGAGATGAGCCCACCCAGCCGCTCGAGCGGGGGCTCCAGGCTGCCGGGAGGACCCTGCGGATGCTCCCTGCAAGCTGCTGGCCTGTGCCGGTGCCGGACCGCAGAGGGGCCGCTGCCACCGCAGAACGAGCAGAGGGGACCCCACCGCCACGGGCTCCCGGGGCTCTACTCTGCTCGCCCGCACCGGGACCCGCACCGGGCGGGGGCGTGGCCGCACCGGGCGGGGGCGTGGCCTTTCCGCAGAGACCCCGCCCCCAGGCTCGGGGGTGGGACGCATGCGCAGTGCGCCGGCCGTTACCTGTCAGCGGCGGCGGCGGGCAGAAGAGAGGAGGCGCGGAGGGGACGGCGCGCGGCGGGATGGAGGGGCTCATCCCGCTCGTCAACCGGCTGCAGGACGCCTTCGCGGCGCTGGGCCAGAGCTGCCTGCTCGACCTGCCGCAGATTGCGGTGGTGGGCGGGCAGAGCGCCGGCAAGAGCTCCGTGCTGGAGAACTGCGTCTCCAGGTGAGGCTGCGGGCATGACACCCCCTCAGCGCCTCCCCCCCCCGCCCCGCCGGCTGCGCGCGCCATTCCCAACGGTTGTTCCCCCCCACCCTCCAACGGTCGCCGCGCGCGCCCCCCTGCAGCGCCGCGTCCCCGTAGCGGCGGGGGGAGGCCGGTTGCCAGCGGGGATGTACGAGGCGGGGGGGGGGGGTTTCCCGGCTCCGTGCCGACTGCGGGTGCTCGGTGCGCCCCGCGGTGCCGCGGGGGTGGCGAGGCGGGCCCTGGCACGGCAGCGTCGTTGATTTGCGTGCTGCGGGGAAGCCGCCGCAACTCCGGTGTGAGCGCGTTCATGTGCCCGGGGGGGGGGGGGGGAATGTTAACCGCCGCCCTGGGGGAAAAAAGGTGTTTAAAGCCCCAAATCCTAATTACGGTGCGGGTTCTGGGTCTGGTCGGTTAATGGTTCTCATACTATTGCTTACACTTTGTGCCGTCCTAATGCGTATATGGGTATTAGCATCTTTTCTAAAAATTACTGAAAGAAGAGAGGGGAAGCTTAATGATTCAGGTGGTCCTTTCAACGGACAGACTATGCCTCTGAAGATCTCCTGAGGTAAACATGAACTTCACGTGCTGTTTCATAAAGTTCCTGCTGCGTGTGCCGCAAATAGCGTGCGGGCTCCTGGAGGGAGGTGGTGTTTTCAGAGCGTAGCTGCAATCGTTAGTCTGCATACAGGATCAAAAGTACTGTTGTACGTCAGTGATTGGGGAACTTTCATGTGCGGAGATCTTCATTAAAGGTAATATTAAATGCTGCATCTCTCCACAACCTGGCCATGTGTCAGACTGCGGTAGCTCTTGATATTAAGATAGATATAAAAATACTATACAGTTGTTCTTCATCTCCACTTCAGAATTTACTCTTACTGTGTTAAATGTCAGTTCTTAGTCTTCTTTTTACTTGAAGACTGTAGGAAACTACTGATGTTGACAGTACTGCCAGTCTTTCAAGTTTAGAAAACACAAGTGAGATCCTCAGAAATCACTATTGGCCATCAAATTATTACAGTTTTCTTTAAACAAGTCTTTAAAAAGTATTTTTGTAACCTTTTGACTTTTTGGTCTGTGTGTCCACGAAGCTGTGCAAAGCACATGCGCTGAGGAAAGGCATCTTCATCTTTCTTGTCAATAAGGATATTCTGGTCCCTGTGGCAAAGCCTTGTTGGGGGCGGCACCCACCCCGGATCGGGGCTGAGTGTGGTGGGCTGTGGGCTGATGTCTTTCTCTGGATCCAGCTGTGCTGATGGAAGAGGTTACTGCTGCCAGATGCTTGTTATTGCTCCCCTGCTAGAGGGATCTGCTCCATCTGATCCACAGGTGGAGCTGTTCCTTCGAGTGCCGTGCACTCCTGCCCCTGCCGCCTGGATGCACCTGGCTAGAGCAAAAGGTGAAAATGCGCAGTTTGTGCTAATCTGGCCCATTTGGGCAAGAGGCTGGAACCAGCTGCTCAGGTGAGACGTGGGTACTTCTAGGAAGAATTATGAAGAAAAGCTAAGGGCAACGACTTTTTTCACCTGCATAGTTATTCACCATGCAGCCTGTGGACACTGCAAGAGAGTCTCTTCAGAGAAGAGCTTACAGACTACTGCGAAGCACCAGGGTGTCTCTGTCACACGGGATCTGGAATTTGGATTCTTTCAACCCTGCTTCAGAGTTCCACGTTGTTGTTTTGTGCAGTAACTTCTTGAGATATAGTATCAGCTGATCCGTAGTACCTCCCTACTTGCAAGCTTGGAGCCTATTGCAAATGTGACATTAAAATGCATTACTTCAGACCTATTCCATGAGACTTAAGCAACTGTGTTTTACTTGTGCCTTTCCTCCAGACTGAGTGAGTATGTGTGGTCAGCAGATGTGTACTTGCTAAGCTGTGAGAACTTGATTGCGAACCATTGGAACCAGATTAATAAATATCCAGGAGATCGGAAGAGCATTTTGCTTGTCAGATCAGGAGGCAAAACGGTCTATGGCTCTTTTTAGTAAGCCATAGGACATTCCTGTTTTTACAGGATAATGAAGCTGCTCTCTGCAAACAAGAAGTTTATTACATCCACATCGGTCTTAATATGGCTTATAGAGGTAGCACTTATAGAGGTAGTCTCATTGTAGAGACATGCTGCACTCATTTCTTTTTGTTAGTGGTACATTGCACGACGTGTGATTAACCACAGGGTGAACATTAACTAATAGTAACACAGCTTTGAAATTCACATCAAAATAAAATAGTCCCAGCATTGCTCTGAAGTTTGAGCATTAATTCTCATGGTTTTTTGTTTGGGTTTTTAGGTTTTGGGTTTTGTTGGGTTTTTTGTTTTGTGGGTTTTTTTTGTTGTGGTTTTTTTTTTTTTTTTTAAAACCACATGAATCATTATCATTAGTAGGTTTTGAACTTTTAGCCTTCAGAAAGACATTCAAGATCTCCTCTCTTCAGGAAGAGTTTTAATTGGTAAGAGGAAGGCATGCTCCCCTCCATGTGGAGGGCAGGGTCTTGCTACAAACATGCTGTTGGCTGATAACCCGAGTATTTGTTAGTGGAGCTCTAGTGACGTTAGTAAAGCTCTTCTTAACTCTAGGATGAGATTGTTATTCTCTGCTGCATGTAGCCTCTAGACTATTAAGCCTGTTTCAGTCCTTCACAGGGTCTTTGCTTGTGCAAGGATGACTTTCCCTCCCACACTTGGACAGAGGAAACCTATTTTCTAGCTTGCAGGTGGTATCAGAGTTGGAGCTTCTTTATGGAGCCTAACCACCCAGGAAACATGTTGGGCTACACTGCGTTACCCACCATCTAGTTTATGCATTGCCATAATTTTTCAGAAGGGTTGTGAGGGATGTGGCTCTGGCATAGTTCTGTGGGCTGGCAGATGGTTCTGGAAGTGGGATCCAAGTCCTGTTACTTCTGAAGCTGCTGAGTGACATGCATCCATCGCTGTCCCCAGGGTAGCACCAAACCTTGTTTAGGTGCACACAGCATCCTTAATTACTAACAACAGTCAGTGAATGTGTTGGGATTAGATTGCATGTTTGATCTGCATTGGTGCTGGCGTTGCATGAGGATGAATTCTGCATGTCTGCCTGCTCCAGGAATTGTGTGATACCCAGAACCGCTTATGTCATTGTAGGTTGGCTTGGAACAAGGCTGGAGTGGGGCAGTGTCAAATCTCCCAATGTAGCCATTATTGTTACTATTTGGATTAGCATCCGCTAACGTATTCGGAGAGTTTGCTGTTCACTTATTGCGTGTAAGGAGACTGCTTGTTTTGGTGGTCAAGGACTGTGTTTGAAGGGTTTCCTCCCAGGATTCTGGTTATATTTAGATGGAAACAGAGATTCCAGAGAGCATCCGAGGACAACAGTCATTTCCATTTATGGGCTAGACCTTGGTATGTTCCTAACTGGAGCTCACGGCACTCGTTTGAGGAAATGGTATTGTCTGAAAAGCAAATGTTCTTCTTACCTGCTTCTCTTTGTTACAGAGGTAAATGTGCCCTTAAAATACTGAGCCACTGTTTAAAGCAAAGGATCTAGTGCAATCTTCTGGTAGAAGTTGGTGGGAGAGAGATTCAAAAGTGCAAAGGGGAGTCAAACATCTAATACCAACAGATTGCCAGTGGGGGACAGACAGTTCACCTGGTCTTACTCTTTTGCTACAGATGAGTACGGGACCATGACCTTATATGTTGTTTGTGCTTTTTAAACATCTTGCTTTTGATAATAATAGGGTTACTTAAAAGAAAACTAATGGCAGGAAGCAATCCCTGGAAACTGTATTTGGAGAGAAAGCATTTTCTATTATTTCATATACCCAAATGGGCTTGTAAGCTAAAGGCATAGATGGCAAGCTACCTTGTCAGGGCCTCTTTCTCCAGATTTGAATGAGAACCTTATTTTATTCTAACAAATAGCGAGAAATTAATAATTAGATTTCAAAGCTGAAAGCTCTTTACTTCCTTCCCTGCTTAATATAATATAAACTGCATGTGGCCAAATCATTGTTTTATAAGAGATATGAACTCTTGATTGTAAGCCTGTCAGTCATAATCAAACAAGCACTTTCGTTTTAAGAGCCTGAGGTCTGATTTTGTTATACAGCTTTACAGCTTTTTGATCTGAGATGCTTTTGATAATCTTACAGCCACTGCATGTTGTATAGCTACTTATTATGACATATGTACTAATTTTTTTTTTCCTCAAATTATGATTCCCTGTGCACTCAGCTCATTCTTCTTTGCTTGAGATGGTGGTTGTGAAAAGACTGCGTTGAGTCATTAGGGGAAGAGAAAGGACTTTAAATCTGGCTGTTGAAGCAGAGAATTTCTCCAAAGAAAGTAGACACATACTTACATTGCATGCTTCCTGGGGGAGATATAGTTAAAATTGGTACAGATATTTTATTCTTTTAGTTACTAATCATGGACAGAAAAACTTTTTTAGAGAAAATTCTCCTCTTTTGTGAAACAGGCATGAAAAAGCTAAGCAGTCAGAGGCACAAACTGAAATGTGGTGCTATGTGTTCTTTTTTTAATCTTAAGGATCTTCTGGAAATGAGAATCAGCCACTCCTTTTCCTGACTAATTAAGCCATTGTACAGCTGTAGGGAGTGTATTAGTCTAGTTATCAAAATACTCTGGTGCACTGAAAGCAAGAACTGTTTCTGGGTATTCCATTAAATAGAAACAGCAGCAAATGAGACAGTGGCTATTTAGGTTTCTTCCCCAAACACATTTTTACATTTAGAGGTTGCAGAACAAACTTGGCCATTTAAATGGGATATAGATTTCCTCTAAAACTACTTTGAGGATCCATGTCTCTCATTTCTGGCATTTAAATTTTACTACTTAAAATAGAAGAAATCTTTTAAGAAAAGCTGTACTCTGTAATGAGGCATAGTATAGGGAGCCCTGCCTATATTCTGGCATTTAAGTTCAGTGTATCAAGCAGTTTACAGAGATGCTAAAGCAATAAGTAACACTTAACACTTTTGTAAAGTGTACCTGCGAGAATACATATACATATGGTCTTAATATAACTTTGGCATACTATGTATGATGAGGGTATTGTAGTGGTTTAGTGAACACAAGCTTAGTATTTGAAGTCTGAGACCTAGACTTCAGAAAAACCTCAAAACCCTGCAAAAAGCAACCCTCAAAAAAACCCAGTCTGGTCTTGAGTGCCTTCTGAGAAATCAGTGCTACAAATTCAGTGGCGGTTGTTACTGAAGTTCAGTCCGTCAAGGTACTGACGGTGACTGCGCACCTCTGATAATTTTTAAAGGTGAGGAGTCATCTAGTGAGAGGTTTGTGTGGTTTTTTTTCTTTTCTTTTTTTCAGACCATAGGTGTCCTCTTAACTTTATCTAAACTTTCCTGATTCTTAATACAGAGACACTTCTGAAAATTCAACAGATTGTCTGACTCTCTAGGCTCTTGTATAATGCTATAAATCCCGATACTCACTGCCTTCAGGAAGGAGCCCACACTTGGGATTTTGTAGTGTTGAAATCAACAAATAACAAGCACCTTTGTTGTCTTGGTGTTTCTTGATGAGCATTGCTCCTGCTAATGCTTCAAGCTTATGTTATTTTCCTTTGTAGGTGAACTAGAAACCAAGGCTTTCCAGTTTAGATAAATAGATGTTAACAATATGATTGTTTGGACATTCACCTGTAAACATAGGGAGTGATGCTGCTATGGATTGCAGCAGAGAAGTAGAAGTATAGACACTGTTCTCTTTTCTGCCACTGATTTAGTGTATGACCTCAAACTGGTTTTTAAACATT